>NC_056073.1:22498181-22810454 GCF_016772045.2 Ovis aries | reverse complement strand
ACCTAAAAGGAATGAACAATGGAAACACGGATGCGTGGTCCTGGAGAGAAGCAGCTATATGTGTGCCTGTATTTTATGATGAGGTTGAGATTTGAGAATCCATACTGGCACCTATATGCCTTCCCTCTAGTGAGAAAAATGGAAGCTGACATCTCAGGGCAGTTCTTTGTCAGAAATATACATCTGCATGAAGAGAAGAGAGTTAAAAATTTAATCTGCAAAGCTATTTAGAGAGTGGATAGGCCTTGACAGGCCTCCCAAATGTATTACAAGAACAAGAAGAGTGGAGTTATGAAAAAAAAAAAAAAAAGCTGTTGCAGCGAACAGAATGAAACTAAGCTTTCTTGACAGAATCAGTTTGCCAAATGACTTTAAAATTGCACTTGTCCTTTTTTTTTCTTTAAATATACTCTAATTTAAATGACTGAGAGAAGCTTTTAGGATTTATAGGGTGCCTTTGGTGACTTTAAAGAACTTTAAGGTAAGATACCACAATAATATACATAGTGTTATTTGGGAAAAGGGTATAAGAAATAAAATTAAAAATTATGAAACCACTAACAAGTCACAAAAAGGTAATGAGGATTTTGGAGGCATCTGTGATAATTTGACTGATATTTCTAAAATAATCACCCTCTGTGCTAAATATATTGCTTGACACGAATAAACAGAATAAAGTTTTGGTAGTCAACTTCCAAAAAACCAACAACTTGATGTCATTTGATGTACTCTATATTCTTTTTTATTTTTATTTTTGCCTTTTACTTTAGGAAGTTCACCTGTATATGCCAACTCCCACGTTATTATTATAGGGAAAAGTATTATTCTATTTTTTATCTTAGTATTACAAGTCTTTGTCCTGTAAATTCATATTTATTTCCCTGAATGCTAGAATAATCCAATATATACTTTAAAAAAAAATTAAGTGCTGCTTGGCATGGGCAGATCACCTTTATCAAATAGTTAAGAAAATAAAGGTATTGGGAATTTGTTGGTGGTCCAGTGGTTAGGACTGTGTGCTTTCACTGCCAAGGGCCCAGGTTCAATTCTCAGTCAGGGAACTAAGATCCCATAAGCTGCTTGGTGCAGCCAAAAAAAAAAAAAAAAAGAAAAAGAAGGAAAGAAAGGTGTAAAATCATATGAACTTTTCTAGAGATATAGCAAAAATCATGTAATAAAATACATTTGTTGTTGAATGATTTTACCATTTCAACAAAGTTCTAGACTCCACTGCTTTTTTACAACTCTCTCTATATATGTTTTTTTAAATCTGACCAGGCCTCACCCTGGGCAAAAGCACACTACTTCACTAGCAATACCATGCCCATTAATATTGTAGAATTTTTTTCCATTAAAGTCTTAACAACTACTGAAGCATAACTTTTATGTCTTAAGACTTACATCTATCTTAAAGTGTTGCTTTAAATCTTTAATATCTAGGGCCTTACCATGTTTTCCAGATTTTCCTTTAAAGTATCAACTTGTTAAATATAAATACTGATCCTTTGGCCCCCAAACTCATCATACCTACTTTTCTTAACCTGCCATGTTCTTTGTTAGTGGGTTCTGGGCTAGTTTACACTCTGCTCGGATACAGCCAATATTATGGGAGGATTCATGATTATCACATCGTAACAGTTATGAAGACTCTTTACAGACATTTTCTTTCTCTTAATTATGAATATATGGTAGTTTTGTATTTTCCCAGTATGTTTTGAGATTTTTACTGTAGTCCTGCACCTTATTTCAGTCAATGAGATATGAGCAGAAGTGATGTGCTTCACCTCCAAGAAGAAGCTGTAAGAGCCAGGACACCATGTCCTGTGTTTCTCTTTCCTTCTCTGAAAATGTTGGAAATGTGTATTTATTACAAGAAATCTCCTATCAGACTTGGCTTTTGATCACTGAGATGAACCTAGTCCTCCTCTGTATGCCCAGTCCTTGCTAATGACACATGTTGGCCATTTAGTATGGGAGAGAAATGAACTTCTGTTGTATGAAGTCACTGAAATTTGAGGGTTTCCTATTACCACAGCATAACTTACTCTATCCTAACTGCAATGCCATTTTACAGTTGCCTCAGAATCTGACTCTTAGGGAGACAGTTTGTGAAAAGGTAATTTTAAAATTATTCATTAGATACTGAATTTTATTGTTTACCATTTTGGAATGTATTGATTTTCCTCGTTTATTTTCTTCATGTGATACATTGACTGATTTTTAACAGCTTTATTGGAATGTTATTTACATACCATACAACACTTGTCTTGAGTGTACAATTCAGTGATTTTATAAAACAAATGTATAAAACAAATCATCACCACAGCCTAATTTTAGAACATTTCCATTCCTCCCTCTTCTTCTCCCCTTCAGAAAGAAAAAAACAAACAAACCCTCATGCCTGTTTGCTGCCATCCCCTACTTCCACTGCTAGCCCTGTGTGCGTGCTCAGTTGATTCAGTCATTGACTCTTTGTGACCCTATGGACTGTAACCAGGCTGGCTCCACTCTCCATAGGATTCTCCAGGCAAGAATACTGGAGTGGGTTTCCTTGCCATCCTCCTGGGGATCTTCCAGACCCAGGAATGGAACCTGCATCTCCTGCATTCCTTACCCACTGGGCCACCCAAGGAAACCACTAATCTATTTTCTGTCCTTACTGATTTGCCTTTTCTGGATATTTTACGGTAATGCATTATTCAACTTGTGGTATTTTCGTGACTGGCTTCTTTCTTCTAGGGATGTGTTTTCAAGGTTCATCCATATTTCAGGATGCATCAGTTCTTTATTCCTTTTCATTGTGGCATCATATTACATTAAGTGAATACACTATATTATGTTTAGCCATTCACCAGTTTCTGGGCATTTGGGTTGGTTTTAGTTTTTGGCTGTTATAAGCAATGTAGCTCTGACCATTTGAATACAAATATTTATGTGGAAAATGTTTTAATTTCTCTTGGCTAGATACCTATGAGTGGAATTGTCATATGGTAAATTCATGTTTAACCTTTTAAGAACCTGCTAACCACTTTTTGGGCTTCCCAGGTGGCACAGTGGTAAAGAATCCACCTGTCAATGCAGGAGACGTGGATTTGATTCCTGGGGTGAGGAAGAAGGAAATAGCAACCCACTCCAGTATTTGTTACCTGAGACATCCCATGGACAGAGGAACCTGGTGGGCTACAGTCCACGGGGTCGCAAAAGAGTCAGGGACAACTTAGTGACTAAACACCAACAACCACAACTAGTTTTCCATGGTGTAGAAGTGCCCTTTGCCCAGCTGAACAAGACTATTAGATTCATAAAATACTCTTACAGGGTTGTAAGTGGAAAAGTATTCAGGGAATGGACTGGAATATTTCCTCTCCTTCCTCTCTCTGTAACTCATGAACACTTACCCATATATACATTCTTCATGGTTAATAATTCCTGGTAGATGTATATCATTTGTATATCATATAGTTCACCCATTTACAGTGTACAAATCAATGGCTTGTAGTAAACAGCATTCACAGATATGTGCAACTGTCATCAGAATTTTAGAACATTATCCTCACCTCAAAAGAGACTCTATACTTTTCATCTAACACTTTTCTATCCCCCAACCTTTCCAGCACTAAGTGATCATTAATGTTTCTGCTTCTATAGATTTGCTTTTTCTGGACATTGTGTTAATATTGCAGAAACATGCAAAGGGGTTAGTCTGCATTTTAAAGACTGGGATTTCTAAAGCAGATTCTCTCACATAAATTCTCTTCCTAATCCTCTTTGTATTTTCTTCCCTTTCCATCATGGTTCCCTACTAACCTACAAGCCGACCAACCAAACTCACCCCAATATCCGCAATGGCTCTTAAAATAATAAAAATTGTGCTGTTCATTGGAAGTCTGATTGCAATAAACATACAGGGACAATTTGATAACATGTAAAGCTAGAGTCTGGCAGAGCATCACCAGGGAAATAACAAAGAGTTCCTGTTACCCCCCTAGGGAAGCACTGGGGCACCACAATCTTGCCTGAATTCCCCTCTTCAGGAATTCCTCCTTTGCCAGGAGCACAGATTGAATCATAGCCACTAAGGAACAAACAACTGTAAGGAAAAGACAAGTTGAGAGAGAGGAAAGCAATGCTGCCCACTTGAATACACAGAAGGGTTTCCTCAAGAATATTTGAGTTTGCATGGGCAGTTGACCCTAGAATGCTTGCCCAAGTTGGCAGGACCTGAGGTAATCCCAGGGGTGAGGGCTGGTCAGGGAAGTCAAAGCAGCCTTCGCGGCACTTTCGATTTAAGCCCCAGTTTTCTCAAGACTAAGGACAAGAAAGCGAAGCTGAGTTCAACTTTCTCCTTCACCTTTTTTTCTTGTCTCCTTTGCTCCTGTAAGTTTCAGTTCAGTTCAGTTCAGTCGCTCAGTGGTGTCCGACTCTTTGCAACCCCATGAATCCCAGCGCGCTAGGCCTCCCTGTCCATCACCAACTCCCGGAGTTTACCCAAACTCATGTCCATTGAGTTGGTGATGCCATCCAGCCATCTCATCCTCTGTTGTCCCCTTCTCCTCCTGCCCCCAATCCCTCCCAGCATCAGAGTCTTTTCCAATGAGTCAACTCTTCTCATGAGGTGGCCAAAGTACTGGAGTTTCAGCTTTAGCATCATTCCTTCCAAAGAAATCCCAGGGCTTATCTCCTTCAGAATGGACTGGTTGGATCTCCTTGCAGTCCAAGGGACTCTCAAGAGTCTTCTCCAACACCACAGTTCAAAAGCATCAACTCTTTGGCGCCCAGCCTTCTTCACAGTCCAACTCTCACATCCATACATGACCGCAAGAATGTAAGTATAGTCTATCCAAAAGTGACGTTTGTTTGTTTGTTTGTTTGTTTGTTTGTTTGGCTATACCAGGCAGTACATGAACCTTACTACCCTGATCAGTGATCAGACCCAGGCCGCTGCAGTGGAAGTGCAGAGTCTTAACCCTGGAACACCAGGGAAGTATGCAAGAGTGGTTTCTAATGGCTGGGAAAATTCCTTACAAGGATGCTATTACCTGATCTGACCATATACTCACTTTTTACAATTCTAACTCAGCTTTTAGGCTCAGGTATAAATGTATATAATCTTTTAAAAACATTTTTACTTTTGACCCTCTAAGTTCTAGGTATCCTTCCACCGTGAATTCTACAAACCTTTTCTCAGTATCAGGTTACGTATAGTGGGAGTTGCTGTTTCCTGTTATAATTACATTTCCCAGTTCTTAACTTGTTCCATGTCCAATTTTTCTCATATTTCCCTGAATCTATCTTATGCCTCTGCGGGTTAATCTGACTCCCAGCTAGAGAAATTCAGAATATGTTCTTTTATTTTTCAGACAGAAAATTTTCTATTTTCATTAACTGTCAGGTTGGATATTTATGGAAATACTTTTTTTTGTATATATATTCATCTCCTGTTCCCTTCAATGAAGAAAAATGGAAAAAAAAAAACCCCCACAACTCTGTAGTTTTATGTATTTCACCATTAATATGAATAATCAGAACCTTGCTTTGAATAGTATTTGGTGATCTTAATATTAAATATACTCAATGTACTCACTAGATCTCTTTGCTCTCTTTGAAATATAATCATTTTTCCCCCCTAGAAATCTTCTGCTTTTTGACTTTTAAGCTGCTTCTCCTCATAAGACTGTATTTTCCCTTAATTTCTGATGGCTTTTCTTTCTCAACACATTTCACAGATTTGTGCTTGAGGTGCCATACTTCTCACTCCAAGCAATGGGCCGTTCAGACAAAAACTGCATCTGAAGTTACCCATGAAAATCTCCTAAGAAGGTGCCCCACAGAGACCAACATAGCATATATTGTCTTTTTCTTCAATACTGAATCTCCAGTTACTACTGAGGCCCAGATAAAGTAGTTGCTTGCTCTTAAGGCTGTGTTGTCTAAAAAGTAAATAACTTCAAATATAAGCGTCTTTCTTTTTAATGTCAGACATTCTTTTAGGAAACATTTGTTTGGCTGTGTTGGGTCTAGGTTGAGGCACACCAGATCTTCGCTGTATCATGCGGGATCTTTCCTTATGGCCTATGGAATTTCTAGTTGTGGTGAGGGTTCAGTTGTCTTGTGGCATGTGGGATCTTAGTTCTCTGAGAATGAACCCGCATCTTGTAATTTGCAAAGCGGGTTCTTAACCACTGGACAACCAGGGAAGTTCCGAGCATCTTTTGTAAAGGCAAAATATCTATTAGAGGATGGGAATATGGGATATATTTCCTCTGGAATGACAGGTGGACCCCTACACTTGCTAAGTTGTGATCTCTCTTTTTCTCTTGCAAAGCATGTAAGTTGCATTTGCAATAGTAAAGTGTGCGCATGATCAGGCTTTGTTACTCTCCTCAGATGATCCTGTTTAAGTTCACCATTTCATGTACCAGCTCTATGTTTATGTGTGCGTGGAAGCTGTTAGTATTAATACTAGTATTAATTCAGTTTCACCTTCTTGATGGAGTGTGAGTGATCCTGAGCCCACAAAAATATGGGAAGCAGTAATGGCAGACGACTCCTCGATATCTGCATTTTCCAATGCATTCAACAATTGTCCCTTCAGCTCACTGTATGGCAAATTCGGTGCCAGGTATTAGAGCTGTGAGGGCAAACGAAGCAGAAGAGCCCTGTTTTATCAGAGCTTATCACCTTACACAGAGCAATGAGCGCATTCATTCATTTTGTTAGAGGACTCATGAAGCATTTGCTATGTATTAGGTACTGGGTAACACTCAGGTACCTGACTATATAAGGAAAACACGGTTTTTTATTTCTAGAGGCTTCACAGACTTAGAGAATGAACTTATGGTTACCAGGTGGATGAACAGAGAGAGGGATAGTTAGAGTGTGGGATTGACATATATACACTGCTGTTTTTTCTGCTCGGTATTTGTGAGATTTATCTTTCTCCATTTAGGAAGCTGTTTACTTTTTTTCCTTCTCCATCTTATATATAAAAACTCAAATGCTTTTGTTGCCTTATTCTATTGTCCGAGTCTTTTTTGACTTCATATATCTTGGTTATTTTAGACTAATTCATTTTATTTGACAATAAAGAGATGGTCATTAAAAAATACTAAAGATAGTAATGGGAGTGTTTATAAAGGAAATTTAATAAAAGTAAGCTATATTCGGCTTACAAGATGGCAGGAGGGTCAATATATGTCTTTGATTATGTAACCAAAGCCCAGGAATCTTGAAAACCATGTACTCAGCTTTAGAAAATTTCTTGGGCCTAATTATACAATTTCTCTACTGTTAAGATATAGGAAGTAGATAATAAAAGGTGAAGGCCATGATTTTCTTTAAGATTTCTTTCTTGCTTGAAAGAACAAAGTGAAGAATGAATCATGTAGAGATTTATGACAGGAGAAATTAGGAGGGGTCAATAGTAACATTGTTACATCACCATCTTAGGTGAGTATTTCATCTTATTGGTCTCTGCAGTGTTTACATAAAGTGAAAATAAGGTCTATCCCATTTTAGACAGGTGCTGTGATTCATTTCCTGGATATCAGAAGTTTCTTTGTGTTTAGATTATTGGGTGGAGCTGTGGGGGCAGCTGTGCTGAGCAATGTGCCTGGATCATAGACAACAGTAGAATGTGTGACAATATCAGGAGGGGAAGTTAGAAATGAAATTTTAAGAAACAACTCATTGACTGTCTTATCGCAGGTGCCAAAGGTACAAAGCCAATGCCAAAAGAATAAACTGTACCCAGGCGTATCATCCAAGGACAATGACTCTCATTTGAAGACCTAACCCTCTCTTTATCACGGTAAATGTTTCGTGATCTTGACTATCCTTGAATGAAAATCATAGCTAATATAACTTAACTCTGCAAGTAACTGAAAAAAAATCAATATCATGGTCTAATAGTAATATCCAGGAAAATTATATAAAAATATTAATATATTTTTCCATATGTAAAGACTTAGGCTCAACTATGCTAGATGATATAGGGAGGTAGTCAGATGCCTGAGCTGTGCATAGAATCTTGAATGCAGAAGCTATAAATGGAGACAGACACTGGTTCATTTATTGGTAATTGAAATATCAGAATAGTGATATAGCTTTTCAAAACACTGAGGAACTCTTTAAAAATTTCAAACAAAATAAAGCCTAATTTTCCAAGGATTTTCATTCTTGTAATTCTTAACATATTAAATTTCAGTACAATAAAGTTGCAAATATGTTTTATTTATATTTATATGTGAAATGGATACAGAGATTTATAAAATGATTTTTAGCCTAGTCCACTATTCATGATTTGTAACCGATGTTGGACAAATTAGCACTGTGTGAACACATTTTACCTGTTTGCTAACTGCCAGTGACACCCCTTAATCATTTTTACAAGCTCAAGACAATCCTATTTCCAAATCTATCAATGGGCAGCTGGTAATGTCACCTTTTATAATCAGTGTTCTAGATATTCATCGCTACCCAAACTATAAATCATGATGAAGTGTGAAACTTTTTATAACTGGGTTATGCACAAGGCCAAATGGGAATTCAGAATAAGGACTTTGCTTGGATAGTTTACAAATAATTCATATCCACATAATCTACCTCTAAAATAGCTTCCATAAGAATATATATACTTGTTTGCCTTAAAGAAGATTTTCCCCCCTCCTCCAAACTGACTCAAATGAGAAGTAAATAGTACTTAGCATTATTTTTGGCATTTTGATGAAAATTTTTATTTGAAATCTACAGGGTCTCTTTACATGTTTGAATATTTGGTGTGGAGCCTGTAGTGTGCTTGGATTCAACATGCAACTCCAGGAATGACTTTTATTTTGGAGTTGGGCTGTGCCGCTGTTATCGCATGTGTGGTATGCCAGCCTGATCAATAGCCTGATGAGGCATGTGTGGCCTGCACTGCCCAGCCCCACCATTTTCAACCTAATTAGCAGCTGCTCAAAGATGGGAAACAGGTGCAGATCCAGGGCCAGACCAGGGAAGTCTGCCTGTAATTAACAAGGAAAAAAGGGTCAGATATTGGGAAGAATATCAAATCGGCCCACTGGGGTTAGCATGCTGGCCTCAAAGGCATAGTCACCTGAGATCTTAAGCATGCTAATGTAAATTATGCAAGCTTTCAAACAACGTGGCTGCATAATCAGTTGGCAGAGAGGAAAATGATTTTTTTTTTGCAATAGAGTAGGGAAAAAGGGCATCTATAAAACTTATTTTTTTTCCTCTCATCATGTTGGGAATATATAGAAGACATAGTGACATTTCCTGAGAGGCAATCATGCATCACCGAGAAGCTGTTAAGCAATTAGAGCTCTTCTAGAAGTAGGTGAAATATGGAGGAAAGTCGAATAATCAGGTTACTTGGAGAATAATGTACTAAGATGTTTGAAAGCAGACTCATGCACCTGTAGTTATGCATAATATTTTGACTTTGGTCTCTGACAACTTTGGGAATTATTCCATAAAGTGAGTTTCATTTATGGTGGACAAGGATTGACTAAGGGCCAGGCTAAGTTTGGAGAAGGTGAAAGACCAAATTTTTGAGGAAAAAAGTGAAGGACAGGACTGCAGACCAGGTTTAGATTCTGGCTTTGGTAGTCGAGTTTTCAGAATATTACTCAGCCATAAAAAAGAATGAAATTTTACCATTTGCAACAACATGGGCATTATGCTTAGTGAAATAATTCAGACAGAGAAAGACAAATGCTGTATGTGATCACTTAAATGTGGAATGTGAAAAATAAACAAGTGACTGTAACAAAACAGAAACCCTTCCAGATATAGAGGATAAACTAGTGATTTCCATGGAAAGAGGAGAGTGGGAGGGGCAAGACAGGAGTAGGCTATTAAGAGGTACAAGTTAATATGCATAAAATAAATAAGCTACAGGGCTATATTGTATAGCACAAGGAGATAGCCACCATTTTATAATAACTTTAAATGGAGTATAAAATATGAAAGTATTGACTCACTGTATAGTATACCTGAAAGTAATATAATATTGTAAATCGACTATACTTCAAATAAGTGAACAAATAAATAAACAAAAAAGTAAAATTTTTGGTTCCAAGGCATTGATGCTATTCCAATTAAAGGAGTTTAAAATTCCTGCTAGGTTTCAGGAAAGCTTTACACCCTGTCCTTCTTAGCATTTAGCATTTAGGCTTCCCTGGTGTCTCAGTTGATAATCAGTCTGCAGTGCAGGAGACCCAGGTTTAATCCCTGGGTCAGGAAGATCTGCTGGAGAAGGAAATGGCAACCCACTCTAGTATTCTTGCTTGGGGAAATCTCATGGACAGAAGAGCCTGGTGGGCTACCAGCCATGGGGTCACAAAGAGTCGGACACGACTTAGCAACTAAACCAGCATTCTTCCAGCAAACCTTCATCTACTTGGTGCTGGATATCCTGGGCTACAAGGGAGTTTTTCTCTGTTTTTGCTTTTTGTTTTTTGTTTTTTGTTTTTTTTTTTCCTTTTCTGGCCACTCTGTGCAGCATGTCAGATCTTAGTTCCCCAACAAGGGGTCCAATCCATGGCCACTGCAATGGAAGCTTGGGGTCTTAACCACTGGACCTCCAGGGAAGTCCTTGAGTTTTTATTTCTGGTTAATAAACAGACCACCTGCAATGCAGGAGACACAGGAGATGAGGGTTTGAACCCTGGGTTGGGAAGATCCCCTGGAGGAGGAAATGGCAAGCCACTCCAATATTCTTGCCTGGACAGTCCCAAGGACAGAGGAGCCTGGTGGGCTATAGTCCACTGAGCGACTAAGCACGGACACATGCAAAAACAACCTCTAAGCCTCAGACGCTTATAAGAATTTATTTCTCACTCACAGTACATGTCTTGTAGATTGACTATGACTTCATATTGACTTCATTACAACCTTAAGCTGAAGGACAGTCTCTCTCTGGGACATTGCATGTCTTGTGACAAAGACAATCCAACATGGCAGAATTTAGGGAGGAAAAGTTGATCCCTTCCATCTATCTACCATTTGATGTTCCATGACACCAGTGAGGAGGACATACAATCCTCCCTTGTAAAGGATGGTGTGTAATACTAATAATAAGAAATAATAATAATAATATTCTGTATAATAATAAAATCCACTACAGTGACTTGGGTTGAATCTATACACATTTTTAGAGAGCCAGTCCTTACTGTGGTGTGAATGCAGGCACCAGATTGTCTAAAAGAGTATGAATGTTTTAAAATCAGGGAGAATAAAATCATATTAGCTGACTTATTTTTGTTTCTAATATGTACTATGTGCCAGGCACTTTGTAATGTTATTTTTTTAATCCTTGTAGAAATCTTGAAGCATTGTATTATCATCCCCATTTTATTGGCTCTGTGGCTCAGAACCTTTCAATGATATGCTCAAGTTTGCTCAGCTAACAAAGCTTCAGCAATGGGGTTCCAACCCTGCTGTCATAGAGTACAGGCTCTTGAATGCACTGCACTGCAACAGAATATGTGGCAGGTCTGGTGGGTACATTATCCCATGTTCTTTAAACAATCTGTTGTTATCTACCTCCATTCTGATTCTGAAGTGGCAGGGAGGGTGACGGAATGATGCCCACGCTGCCTGAAAAGCATTAGTCAGTTACTTTGGGCTCAGTGTTTGAGTATAGAGGACAAGACATACAATTTCTGGATTGAAGTTAAGATAACTAACAACTTTCTAGGGTCACTTTACTTCAATACCTTTATACTGGACTTCTTAAATATTCACTCAATTTTTTTTGCACTGGATAATTATTTGCTGTGTATGTGTGTAGGGTGGCTGGTTTTAGGATGTTTAGAAGCATCTCTGGCCTCTGCTCATTATACACTAGTAGCAACCTTTCTCCTATTGTGAAAACAAAAATATGTCTCCATACATTGCCAAATGTCCTAGGTATGTATGTGTGTGTGCATGCATATTTGCTTGTACAAAACACCTGCAGTTAGATAAAATTGCTGCAGAATTAAAAAATAATATTGCTACATATGTAAACTGTAGTTTAATAGTTTAATCCTCTTGTACTGTATAATAATCCTTTCTTTAAACAACACTAATTGTTCACCTTTATATTCTGGAGCCATGAAATTAAAAGACGCTTGCTCCTTGGAAGAAAAGTCATGCCCAACCTAGACAACTTATTAAAAAGCAGAGACATTACTTTGCTAACAAAGATCCATCTAGTCAAAGCTATGGTTTTTCCAGTGGTTATGCATGGATGTGAGAGTTGAACTATAAAGAAAGCTGAGCACCAAAGAATTGATGCTTTTGAACTGTGGTGTTGGAGAAGATTCTTGAGTCCCTTGGACTGTGAGGAGATCCCACCAGTCCATCCTAAAGGAAATCGGTCCTGAATATTCATTGGAAGGACTGATGTTGAAGCTGAAACTCCAATACTTTGGCCACCTGATGTGAGGAGCTGACTCATTTGAAAAGACCGTGATGCTGGGAAAGATTGAGGGCAGGAGGAGAAGGGGACAACAGAGGATGAGATGGTTGGATGGTATCACCTACTCAATGGACATTAATTTGAGTAAACTCTGGGAGTCGGTGATGGACAGAGAGTCCTGGCATGCTGCAGTCTGTGGGGTTGCAGAGTCGGACATGACTGAGCGACTGAACTGAACTGAACTGATTATATTCTGGGCACTTTGCTAGCTTGGATGAGGGGCAAATAGGATAAATATGAATAAGAGCAGAAGAAACTTCACTAGATGATGTGGTTTGCAATTCTGCATCAATAACAGACCTAAGAAAAATAGAAAAGTTAGAGTTGAGTTCTTCAGGTGGACACAAAAAGAATTATTTTTTAATATATCCAAATACAGCAAAGACTTTTGAGCTGGATTTGATACTGAAAAGAAAATAAAGCAGTTAAACATTTATCCCCCTCTCTCTCCAGGATCAGCTCTGACCCTCTTTGTTTAAAGACATCTCAGAGCCCCAAATATCTTCAAATAAATGCAACTGTCTTATGGATTCAAGTATTGATGATACTAAATCTAGGAAGAAACTTAACTTCATTTCAAAGATCTGCCAAGAAAGACGGCAAGGTAAGGTGAATCAGAAAGTCTCTTTTTACTCTTAAGAAGATAATGAAGAGGATAAAAAGGAAAGGAAGAAGAGCCAGGAATCATGCCGGAAGAAATGGAGGGACTTGGAGTCACAGACAGTGTGATACAACAGGATGATTAGCAAATTTGGACCAACTTGATCTCAGGCAATTGTGTATCAGAGGTTACATCATCCCTAGAATGGCAGAAAGAATTAGTGCCTTCACCATGAGTTACTATAAGAATGAAATTATGTGCCATATTTTCTCTTGAGACACATTTTAACAGCTTTCAGTCAGCATTCACACTCAACATGCTTTTTATTAGTCTTCTTCCAATTCTGTCACCTATTACTAATGTGAGAGGCCTAAAGGAAACTAGATGTTCTGGCTCAAAAATTGCAATTTATCTAAGTTTTACATTCCTGTTTGAAGGTCAGATCAGGAAACTTTGGGATGGTTGAGGAGGGGATGAAATGAGTTCCTATAAGAGAGGCTTATATTGGCTACAGGATAGAAGGAATGACCAGGAAGGAGAGATGTTTTGAATCCATCAATTAGCTGGGTTTAAACACATACACAAAAGAAAAGCCAGTGTATGCAATTAGAGCCATTTTGCTTTAGAGGAAGAATGTTAGATTCTTTATTGTGACCAAAAACAGGAAGATGGGACAGATTTTTTTTTTTTTTTTTTTTGAGTGTTCCTTTGGTTCTGTTAATAGGCTCTGTGTGGTCAGTACTGGAACTTTCATTTTCACTGTACACCTTTTTCTTTCTGAATTCCATTGGAAATTTTATGTCTACTGACATCATAAGTGACTTGGTAGGACTTGGGCCTCTTAGTTTCTCATCATTTGTTTAATATACCAAATACATTTTAAATAGGAATGCTCTGAACCTTACTTATGGAATATTTAATGACATTACCTTACTCATGGGAATACCTAAATGAATAATGATCCTATGGAACCTGAAATAAAATCCTATATATGATTTAGACGGTCCCAGTAAGTCAAATTTCTTGTCGTGATGTTTATTTTTAAGTAAAAGGCAGTATTTTTAACTACAAGATATTCAAGTTGAGTGATCAACAAATTATGCCATTTCATCTCTATGTACCAGATGAAAAAAATATCAAGTCTAGACAGTAGTGTTTTATTTAAGGTCACATAGTACATTAGTTTAAGCTGGGATTCTGTTTCTAGGAAATCATGAATTTCCCCAACTGCAGCCACAGTTTCAGCCTTATATCCAACGAACGCCAGGCTAAAACACATCTATTTTAGGTTCTTGAGGTGCCCCACATCACAGTGCATATTAGTAATACCAGGAGAAAATGACTATATCTCATAAATTACAAGTAAATAAAGTAGCATCATTAGATATTTCAGTGAAGTTCAACAGCTGCCCTCAATCCTTCTTTTAAAATGCAGAGACTCAAAATAGACAGGGTAAGATTTATAAAAATAGATTCGTCTGTCACTTCCAATTTTATAGTTTTCAAGCAAGTCGTACTTCAATGAAAATTTGCAGATAGATTGAGCATCTGGCCACAGGGAGATTGTCATGATTTCGGTGGTTTGGATTCAGACTACAAAGGATAATTGATAAAGTTAATCTTTTGTTTGAATGGCCTAAATGATTTTACCTCAGTAACCCTGATGACAGGTGGTAAGGATAGTTATTATCAATTCATTTTTATGAGAGGAAGAACTGAAACATTGAATCCCTCCTCACTGTTCAAGCCATGCATCATTGTGGACTGAGGTCCAGCTTAGCTCTGCAAGCCTGGCTTTGTCGTTCACCGGCTTTGTGATCCTGGACACACTGTTGAATATTTGGAGCTTCATTTACTCAACTGTATTAGGAGAGAGTTGGTTAGACCCTCCCTATTCCAAGTATGGTCCATGGACCAGAAGCATTATTATCACCTCAAAGTTTCTTAGAGCCTAAGACTCTCAAGCCTCACCCCAGACCTGCTGGAATTAGAAACTGCATTTGAAATACATTCCAGGTAGTTCCTAAGAACATTGCAAAAGCTGCGGATCTGATGCTCTTAGGGCTTCCTTCAGGTTGAAACACACATCCTTTTGAGCACATGGATGGTGATGACCGCCCCCACAAGCCCTAACAGAGTACTTGACCTAGAGTGCATTGTGGCATCCAAAACAAATGACAAGAAATTTACTCTCACCCAACCAAACCTTAAAGGTGAATCATCTTGACTACCAGGACCTTGACATCTCAGAACATTTCTAAGTCATGCCGTGTTCCTCCAACACAAGCACAAAAGCCCTGGATTCTCATATCCATTTCTTCCTTTTAAACAAAATTGATCTTATTTTGCATTTAAAAAATGGTTGCTCCTAACCTCTGTCTGCACTTACAGATTCCAGGTGGTACAAACACCACACTGATCTGTCCTTTTCCCTGAAGCTGCTGTCTTTCCCCAGCCTCGGCCACCCGCTCAGGCATCACATTACTGCCAGGCCATTGGCACCATCTGCTCATTAAGTGTCAGTTGATGGGAGGATAGGGGACACCTGGTGACCATGAAGTCGGCCCAAGACACCGAAGGAAATCAGCAAAGTGCTAACAAGGCATAAAGTAAAAACAGACCTCGGGAATCCAGAGAGTTGAGTTTCAAAGGAAGGAGGTTTCGAGCCAAGCAGGTCGAGCTTCTGAGGCCCTGGGCAGCCTTTTAATTTCCTGCCCTTCTGCTAAGTGAGCACTGCGCTGAGCAGGGAGAGAGATTCCTAAGGAAGCAAGGGTACATACATTTTCTGCTGAACAGCTTCTTCCCGCAAAGCCAGTGGGACCTGTGAGCCTGCTCTGAGTACTTGTTGCAGAGAAGATTGTTAAATTTCTGAACGGGCACATGTATGTCCAGACTGGGAGCCGGGTCATGGCTCTAGTTCTGGAAAGCACCTATAGTCAACTGTTCTTCATTCCTGAAAGCAGATTCTGACTGAAAGACCTAGTGTAATCTGCAGACGTATGGCCAGAGGACTACACTCTGCAAGAACGGGCCTCAAGAAGCACACAAAGGGCCCCAGGCCAGAGTTAGAACATGTAACCCTAGGCATACTCCAAGGTCTCAACCATTGGTCTGTCCTCTTCCTAGTCCAGAGTCACTGAAAACCAACTGTCACACGTTTAGGTCATAATTTCAGTTCACAACAGAAACGTGTCTATTTCACCTCAGTCGGCAATATGCAAGTTCATGAAAAGCATTGGTAGTGGTGGCCTCTGAACCTTAATAGAATTGCTTCAGAATTTTTCATGAATAGTTAATTAGAGCCTTTTGTACAGAAGAAGAGTGTAGTGATTAAAAGAATAGTCTCTGGGACAGGATCCTGACTTCATAACTTACTTGTGTGACTATGGGCAAATAAATGCTTTCTGCTTCAGTTTCCTTATCTATAAAATGAGATAATGATAGTTAAGATCCCATTTGCCTTGGAGCAACTAAGCCCTCACACTGCAACTGCTGAACTCCCTCACCACAGCTAGTCTGTGCACTGCAGTGAAGATCCCGAGACCCAGGGTAGCCAAATAAATAAGTATTCAAGAAAGACTACACGTACCATATACAAGAAGGGCCTGGTAAACATTTAACCCTACACAAAGGTTTGCTATTATTATTGGAGAAGTAAGAAACTTGTTACTTAATGTAACAAGAATGTAAGAACTTGCATTTTGAAGCTTGTTTATTTGTTTTTACCCACAGAATATAGAAGCTAATTAAAGAAGCTTTAAGATCAGCAATCTGCATGGATTCCAAGACCCAAGGAAAGCTGAGAAACCTCTTCCATCTTTCCACTGCCTGTCAGGTCTTCTTTCCCATTATCTTATTATTTGACTTCTAGCTTCTGTCAGAGAAAATTAGAAAAAAAAAAAAAAGGAAATCTATCTAATGATTCTTTCCTATAGTGTCTTCCTTGTCAGCATCTGCTCCATTGCCAGTAGATATTGATGTATTGAAGGTTCCCTCAAGCTTGTTCAAATAGGGAATTAACTTTAATTCTCAAGGATGAGAGGGGGCTTAGTTGGAGGCAAACTGTCTTGCTGCCCTTAAAACTTAAGTCCAGACCCTCACAGTGAGTTAAGTCAAGAGACTCAAACTCAAGTGTCCACAGGGGCTGGATAGGTAACCTGAAGTTGTTAAAGGCTATCAGCCTCTTTTCTGTCCCTCACATTAGATAAAGATGTGGCTACAGGCATAAATGGGGGGTTTCCTGAGTGGCACAGTGATAAAGAATCCATCTACTGATGCAGGAGACACTGAAGACGTGGGTTTGATCCCTGGGTGGGAAAGACCCCTTGGAGAAGGGAATGGCTACCCACTTCAGTATTCTTGCCTGGAGAATCCCATGGACAGAGGAGCCTGGAGGGCTACAGTCCAAGGGGTCACAAAAGAGTTGGACACGACTTAGTGACTGAGTACACACACACACACAGACATGTATATGGCTCTGCCATTCCATGCTAAGTCTCTCTAATCAATGCTGCTTGATTTTCTAACATTTAAAGAAGCTCCCAACCTGGATTTTTCTTAAAGTGAAATCTCCAGATTTTAAAAATATTATCAGCTGCAAATTTCATATGTCAAAACATTCCGGGGGGGTGGGGGTGCACGGCAAACAAAACATGCCAACCAGCTGAATCTGGTTCATAGGCTTCAACTTGGCATTCAGTCACACACACTTTGATCCCTCTCTAGGGACAGCTGGTAAGATATTCAGAACCCTGCCCGTGTGCGGTGGAGGGCTAGGTGCTGCAGGGAGAAAGGAAAGCTTTTACATCTTGTTCAGAAGAGGTGAGTCTCAGGCAGGAGGACTTTTTCACTTGTTTCCTTTAAGTTTTTACTTTTGGAATAACTCCAGATACACAGAAAAGTTGCAAAAGTAGTACAAAAATTTCTCACACATGAAACTCACCCAGATTCTCCAAATATGGTTAATATTTTACCATATTCGCGTTCTTATTCTCTTTCTGCTGTATGTATTCTCTTTCCTCTATGTATTGTGTACATGTGTCTGTTTTCTTCCTGGAACATTTGAAAGATGAAGAATTAGTGTCCCTTTACGTCTAAATAGGTTAGTTTATTTCCCTAAAGCTAGAGTAGTCTCTTACATTCCACAGTGTCATGGCCAAATCAGGAAATTAACATTAACACACTTTCATGATGTGACCTATAGTGTGTTTGCTAGTCGTTCTGTCATGTCAAACTCTTTGTGACCGTGTGGTCTGTAGCCTGCCAGGGTTCCTCTGTCTATGGAATTCTCCAGGCAGGAATAATGGAGTGGGTAGCCATTCCCTTCTCCAGAAGATCTGCCCAGGGACTGAACCTGGGTCTCCTGCACTTCAGCAGATTCTTTCCCATCTGAGCCACTGGGGAAGATGCATGATGTGATCTCTAAAGGTTATTTAAATTTTACACCTCGATTTTTTTTTTTTTTTTTGTAGCAAAAGTAAACACTTCAGGTCCAGAGTGTCACGTGTTGCATTTACCCTCCTGTTTTACTGGGAGTGGGATGAGGTGAGAGAATGGTTTCTCTTTGTCATAAGAAAAGACAGATCTCTTCTGTCTCTTCCAATGTTCATATTTGGGAAGAGGACAGAAAGTGAAAGTGTTAGTCAGTCAGCCATGTCTGACTCTGTGGCCCCATGGACTGTAGCCCACCAGGCTCCTCTATCCGTGGAGGCAAAAATACTGGAGTGGGTTGCCATGCTCTTCTCCAGGGGGTCTTCCCAACCCAGGGATTGAACCCAGGCCTCCGGCACTGCAGGCTGATTCTTTACCATTTGAGCTATCCAAGAAGCCCTGGAAGAGAACAGACTAGCTTTTAATTTAGGTTTGTTTCATACTTCCTAATGATTAGACTCAGTCGTGAGTTTTGGCAGGAGCACCAAGAAGTGATGTTGAGTCCTTCTCAGTGTGAGAAAGACACGGTGGGAATATTCAAGGCCATCAGTTAGCTTTAGGAAGGAAAGCATTAACTGTCTAAATACTTGCTCTGCAAACTGGCATTTTGCTACTGTTTTTTATTTTAGTCTTATTATTAAAGATCTTATCCAGATTTTTTCCATCTTTATGAGGACTTCTCCCCGTGTTTCTCTTCTCTCACCTTATTTTTGTTTTCATAATGAATGCCCTCACTTTTTGAATCCAGTAGGTATTAAGATTGAGGCAGGCCTGTGAAGTTTGATGCATTGTTAGCTCTGACAGCAACCTAAAGCAGATAGGATTCAGTACTGAGTTTGGTAATAGGAGATCCTGCCCCTCATCAGTCTCTCAGAAGCTTTAAATATAAAGTGAGAAGCAGAGTGGATTAAACAGAGTGTAGACATGCCTCATTACACAGTTTTAATTTTAATAGAAAAACATGATTCCTTAAATTTATAAAATTTTGAAAAATTCTTGAAGTTTATTGTATTTATTTTTCTTTTTATACGAGAAAAGGACAGATCAAGATTTTAAAATTTTAGCACAAGGGTGCTTTGCATCAGAATCTTAGTTTTGTCCCTTAGGATGGTCACTGTGGAGACGATTTATGAACTCCAGAAGTTTGAGCAACACTGGAGAACAGCAACAAAGCACAGCTTTTGAATTAGTGGGTCTTAGTTGGAGCCCAGATTTACCATCCAATATTTGTGGAGTCCTGGACAATTTACTGTCTGGAGTTCCGTTTTCTCACTTATGAGTTGGAGGATTATCTTGTCAGACTCTCAGGAGGATTAACAAGATAAACAAAAGAAAAATACTTAATTCAGTGTACCTGGTAGTAGCTTAAGTCCAGTAAATGTGAATGTACTTTCATATTCCTTTTTATCTTTGAGCCTTCAAGGATTTACTAATTTACTCCTTTTGACAAAGTTCACTGGGAGGAATTTCAGTATCTAGAAATACCGGGAATGTTTGTTTGGGAAAAAAAGAGGCACAGGAAGTTTAACCGCTTGACATATTGGACATTCTCCTTGAGGTCCTAAAATCACAAAGGCAAATATCAAAGACTGGGAAGTTTTTACAAGAACGTGAGTCATTAAACCACAATATTTGCAAGATCAATTTGGCAATACCAAACGGAAAGCCTCTGGATCTTGGTTCCCTGTAGAACTTCCCTGTTGGTAATTAATGATTCATTATATTTCACTCAAGAATGAATGTATGATAAAGTAGATGACAAAAGCTTTCAGGTATTGAAGAGATTGTCAGAGACTGAAGGAACATTTCTGTATAGAGGAATTTGTTACTTTGAAGTTGTTCTGATTCCCTGGTGGATGCTAGTGTATATTTAAGCTTTGGATCCAAACTCTGGCACATACATCCACTTTTGTTCACTTTAGATTTTACAGGCACTTGACATCACAGTCTAGGTAAAGCTGAAACAACACTGAATTCCTATTTTATAACCTTTGTAGGAAGAGTTACCTTGTGTGTACAGATATTTCTGTTTTTCTCCTGTGTTTGTAGGGAAATCGGTCATCAGAAATGGGGTGGGGAGGAGAGAAGTTACAGATTGGATGACTGGAGAGACTGGAAAGATAACTATAGCTTCACTGTCTGCTTTAAACAAACAAACAAACAAACAAACAAACCCAAAAAACAGAAACATGGCTTACTAAAAGGATGGCATCATTTAAACCAGAGCACTTTTGAGAGAGAAAAAGGAAATTATTAGTAGTTGTACAGAGACAAGGGCTTCTCAGATGGCACTAGTGGTAATGAACCTGCCTGCCAATGCAAGAGGTGTAAGAGATGCAGGTTCAATCCCTCGGTTGGGAAGATCCCCTGGAGGAGGGCATGGCAACCCACTCCAGTATTCTTGTTTGGATAATCCCATGGACAGAGGACAGGCTACAATCTAAAGGGTTGCAAAGATTCAGACATGACTGAAATGACTTAGCACACATGCACACATACTGAGAAAAAAGGAGCAAACGGAGACTGACCCAGGCAAGCCAAGGCATATAGCGATGCTGTCCTTCAGAGCTCAGGTCAGGAATTGGAATTATTGGAAAGATTAGACTTGAATGCAGTGGTGTTAAGTGATACTGTCAGTGTCAGTAATGCCCCTCCCTGCCACCTGTCTCTTCACTGCCCCCCTCTTCCAGACTCTTTGGGCTTCTCCATTGCAAGTCCCTCACCATCATTCATATGTTGACATTTTCTTCAATGTCAGAGCATATGTAGCCAGTGCCCCATTTTCTCACGACTCAGTTCAGGGAATTAAAGATTCATATTACAAATTCCTTTCTTAGAAAGCATCTATTTCTCATGATCTTAGTGTGGTCATGTTCTTGGTCAAAGGAATTCATGGACAAGAACAACTTGGGGAATCTGGAGCTAAGGCTTTTGGAGAGGGGCTATTTTTGTTTTATGGAGAAGTTTTGTTTTGTTTTCTAATCTTGTGGGTAGACGGCTTCTTCCCTTCTGCTTCACAGGGTCTTTTATTTTTGACATACAACTGAGCATTTCAGACTTTTACGTGCTTAGGTCAATGGTCCTTGCCCACAGAAAGAGCAGGTGGTTTCTGTAGGATAGTTTAGTCACGGAGCACAGGCTTTCTGTTTTAAAAATGAGAACAAATGAGATGGAGAGAAACAAAGTGAAATGCTCATTGTCACAGCAAAAATTAATGTCAAAGCAAAAATTAATGTCAAAGCAGAAATTAATACATTCTGCTTTATACCAGGATATTGAGGATAGCTTCTTGTGCTATACAGTGGTATCTTGCACAGAAGAAATTAACACAACACTATGGCTGCGCAGCACTGGAGCAGCTGTGAAGAGATACTCCATGCCCAGGGGCAAAGGAGAAGCTCCAGCAAGATGGTAGGAGGGGTGAATTCATGTTTAGAATCAAACCCCATTCCCGCCAGAGACGTTCAGAGGGCTCAAACAAACCTTGTGTGCACCAGGACCGGGGACCCCACAGAGACTGAGCCAAAACTGTGTTTGAGCATCTCCCGTGGAGGTACGGGTCAGCAGTGGACTGCCACAGGGACAGGGGTTCTGGGTGCAGCAGACTTGGTTATGGCATACACCCTCTTGGAGGAGGTCACCATTAACTCCTCCATAGAGCTGCCACATCATACACAGGACTGGGAAATAGACTCTTGGAGGGCACAAACAGAATCTTGTGTGCAACAGGACCTAGGAGAAAGGAGCAGTGACCCCACAGAGACTGATCCAGACTTGCCCAGGAGTGTCCAGGAATCTCCAGGAAGTGTGGGTCCGTGGTGGCCTGCTGCAGGGTACATTGAGTGTAGCAGTACATGCATGGGATCTTTTGAAGAAGGTTGCCATTATCTTGATTACCTCCACCATAGTTTGGCCCCAGGTAAATAGCAGGGAGGAAACACAGCTCCACCCATCAACAGGAAATTGGATTAAAGATTTACTGAGCATGGCCCCGCCTATCAGACCCAGTTTCCCCCTCAGTCAGTCTCTCCTATCAGGAAGCTTCCATAAGCCTCTTATCCTTCTCTATGGAGGGCAGACAGACTGAAAACTACAGTCACAGAAAACTAAACAATCTGATCACATGGACCACAGCCCTGTCTAACTCAATGAAACTACCAGCCATGCTATGTAGGGCCACCCAAGATGGATGAGTCATGGTGGAGAGTTCTGACAAAATGTGGTCCACTGGAGAAGGGAATGGCAAACCACTTCAGTATTCTTGCCTTGAGAACCCCATGAACAGTATGAAAAGGCAAAAAGATAGGGCACTGAAAGATGAACTCCCCAGGTGAGTAGGTGCCCAATATGCCACTAGAGATCAGAGGAGAAATAACTCCAGAAAGAATGAAGAGATGGAGCGAAAGCAAAAACAACACCCAGTTGTGGAAGTGACTGGTGATAGAAGCAAAGTCTGATTCTGTAAAGAGCAATATTGCATAGGAACCTGAAATGTTAGGTCCATGAACCAAGGTAAATTGGAAGTGGTCAAACAGGAGATGGCAAAAGTGAACGTCGACATTTTAGGAATCAGTGAACTAAAATGGACTGGAATGGGTGCATTTAACTCAGATGACCATTATAACTATTACTGTGGGCAAGAATCCCTTAGAAGAAATGGAGTAGCCATCATGGTAAACAAAAGAGTCTGAAATGCAGTACTTGGATACAACCTCAAAAATGACAGAATGATCTCTGTTCTGATCTCTCCTTCCAAGGCAAACCATTCAATATCATGGCAATCCAAGTCTATACCCTGACCAGGAATGCTGAAGAAGCTGAATTTGAATGGTTCTATGAAAACCTACAAGAGCTTCTAGAACTAACGCCAAAAAAAGATGTCCCTTTCATTATAGGGGACTGGTATGCAAAAGTAGGAAGTCAAGAAACACCTGGAGTAACAGGCAAATTTGGCCTTGGAATACAGAGTGAAGCAGGGCAAAGGCTCATAGCATTTTGCCAAGAGAACACACTGGTCATAGCAAACACCCTCTTCCAACAATGCAAGAAGACTCTACACATGGACATCACCAGATGGTCAACACCGAGATCAGATTGATTATATTCTTTGCAGCCAAAGATGGAGAAGCTCTATACAGTCAGCATAAACAAGACAGGGAGCTGACTGTGGCTCAGATCATGAACTCCTTATTGCCAAATTCAAACTTAAATGGAAGAAAGTAGTGAAAACCACTAGACCATTCAGGTATGACCTAAATCAAATCCCTTATGATTATACAGTGGAAGTGAGAAATAGATTCAAGGGAATAGATCTGATAGACAGACTGCCTGAAAAACTATGGACAGAGGTTCATGACATCGTACAGGAGACAGGGAGCAAGACCATTCTCAAGAAAAAGAAATGCAAAAAAAGGAAAATGGCTGTCTAAGGAGCCCTTACAAATAGCTGTGCAGAGAAGAGAAGCAAAAAACAAAGGAGAAAAGGAAAGCTATACCAATTTGAATGCAGAGTTCCAAAAGAATAGCAAGGAGAGATAAGAAAGCCTTCCTCAGTGATCAATGCAAAGAAATAGAGGAAAAGAACAGAATGGGAAAGACTAGAGATCTCTTCAAGAAAGTTAGAGATACCAAGGGAACATTTCATGCAAAGATGGGCTTGATAAAGGACAGAAATGGTCTGGACCTAACAGAAGCAGAAGATATTAAGAAGAGGTGGCAAGAATACACAGAAGAACTGTACAAAAGAGATCTTCATGACCCAGATAATCACGATGGTATGATCACTCACCTAGAGACAGACATTCTGCAATGAGAAGTCAAGTGGGGCTTAGGAAGCCTGACTAAGAACAAAGCTAGTGGAGGTGATGGAATTCCAGTTGAGCTGTTTCAAATCCTAAAACATAATGCTGTGAAAGTTCTGCACTCAATATGCCAGTGAATTTGGGAAACTCAGCAGTGACCACAGGACTGGAAAATGTCAGTTTTCATTCCAATCCCAAAGCTGGAATCAAGATTGCCAAGAGAAATATTAATAACCTCAGATATGCAGATGATACCACCTTTATGGCAGAAAGCAAAGAATTAAAGAGCCTCTTGATGAAAGTGAAAGAGGAGAGTAAAAAAAGTTGGCTTATAGCTCAACATTCAGAAAACGAAGATAGGCATCTGGTCCCATCACTTCTTGGCAATAGATGGGGAAACAATGGAAACAGTGAAAGACTTTATTTTGGGGGGCTCCAAAATCACTGCAGATGGTGATTGCTGCCATGAAATTGAAAGACACTTGCTCCTTGGAAGAAAAGTCATGACCAATCTAGACAGCATATTAAAAAGCAGAGACATTACTTTGCCAACAATGGTCCATCTAAGTCAAGGCTATGGTTTTTCCAGTAGTCATGTATGGATGTGAAAGTTGGACTATAAAGTAAGCTGAGCGCCGAAGAATTAATGCTTTTGAACTGTGGTGTTGGAGAAGACTCTTGAGAGTCCCTTGGACTGCAAAGAGATCAAACCAGTCCATCCTGAAGGAAATCAGTCCGAATATTCACTGGAAGGACTGATGCTGAAGCTGAAAATCCAATACTTTGGCCTTCTGATGCGAAGAACTGACTCATTTGAAAAGACCCGGATGCTGGGAAAAATTAAAGGCAGGAGGAGAAGGGGATGGCAGAGGATGAGATGGTTGGGATGGCATCACCAACTCAATGGACATGAGTTTGAGTAAATTCTGGGAGTTGGTGATGGACAGAGAAGCCTGGTGTGCTGCAGTCCATGGGGTAGCAAAGTTGGACATGACTGAACGACTGAACTGAACTGATAAATCAAATATGCTTCACTAAAATAAATTTTAAAACTGTGTGTATCTAGGCTAGAATTTGCATTCTTGAATCCTTTTCTTGTTTACTTTTCCTCGTACAGCTTTTTAAATTTAATTAAATTTCGGTCCAATTTATGGAGTAGTCACAGGCATTTCTGAATTAATAATAGGGATAATTTGATAATAGTAATAACTAAATGATACATTGCTTACCACATGCAAAGCATTGTTTCTAAGTGCCTAAAATGTATTAAGACATTTAACATTTTAATCAATATTTAAAATTGAATCAACATTTAAAATTTTTCCTAATGATAAATGCGAAGTTTAGATATTTTTCCCTTCAAGGAAAAATAAAATTGTTTGCAGCACATTAGTCCTGTTTTGTTTTATTTGCGTAGAAAGCTCTGGGTAGAGAGTTTGCTCATATAACTTCATGTTTTAGCTCTTTCATTGTACGTTGGAGGAGAGTTTTTCAACATGTATCTTGCGGCTTTTAGTTCAAGGCTGAATGTGGTTTTTTTCTCACAATGTTTATATTTGTGCTAAAGTGGTATGGACTCGTATGATTAGGTAAGGTTTGTTGCTGCAGGCAATATTATGCAATTGCTTAAAATCTAACTCAGTTCAGATGGTTAACAGTCTTCAGTGGTATTTAACTCCTGCTTTGTGTTCATCTGTATTCAAGTACTTCAAGACAGGAGTTTAGCTAGCATCCTGGGGTGACTTTCTGCCTAATATTGTTTAAGCTACATTTCAAATATAGGGGAGAGAAGGGAAAAAAAGAAAAAGGAGAAGAAAAAGGACACATATAGTATATATATAGGACACGTTGTCGTTCGTTACCCGTTAAATGTCTAGGAGGTTTTTTTTCCCCAGCTATGAACCAGAGATACAATTAGCCTGAAGGGCATTGCTTTCTGGGTGATCCAAAGTGGAGTCTCCCTGTGAGTGTTGAATACTGCATGTGTTTGGCTAGTGTCTCCCTGTCCAGTTGAGTTTTGATGATTTTTTTGGAGTCCCAGCAACCATACCTGGCAGTTAATGCTCCATATGTAATACAGTGAAGGCATCAAGGTTTAGGGCAAGAATTGAAATATAGGAGAGTTTTAGGAAGATGTTGTTTTGAGGATGAGGATGTGTTTCATCTTGAGAAATGCCAGGCTAGGCTCTGCTATCGATTTTTTTTTTTTAGGATTGATAATTATTTATGTTAAGTATGGAGCAGGAAGATCCAGCCACCAACCCCAAGTAAGAGCTCCTGTGGCATGGAGGACAGCACAGATCTTAACAACCAATTCTCAGAAGTAGGAGCCCACAGACCTCCCCCATTGCATCTTCTATGGGTTTAGTGTCGACGGACAGGACTCAACAAGGTATTGGTCTGAACAAAGCTTAACTCACAGAAAAGAAGAAATATAGCAAGGTTAGTATCTGTAGAAAGGCTGTTGGGTCACTTTGGATTGTCAACTCAGGGTGGTGGATTGCACACAGCCCTCTGTGTGTGTTTATGTGTGTGCTTAATTACTCAGTCATGTCTGACTCTTTGTGACCCCTTAGACTGTAGCCCGCCAGGCTCCTCTGTCCATAGGAATTTGTCAGGCAAGAATATTGGAGTGGGTTGCCATGTCTTCCTCCAGGGGATCTTCCCAACCCAGGGATCAAACCCAGATCTCCCGCATAACAGGCAGATTCTTTACTGTCTGAGCCAACCGCAGGCAAAGACTGACTACTCTTCTCAATGTGGGCAGATGGGCTGGAGCGGGTGGTGTGTGGCCAGGTGCCATATGATGCAAGAGCTTAAACAATACAGTGACATTCACTAGTACACAGCACAGATGAAAGGTTTCTCCTAATGAGGAAGAAGGGGATATGTGACAACTTGCCCCCAACCCCCAGTTCGACATCAGGGAATGTTCCAGGCCCAGGAATAGACAATCCCAATAGGGCAATCCCAAAGTGGCAGATGGAGTAGTAGCTGCTTCTGCAACAGTAGGGACAGGGCAGTGGAGAGTGCAGGGTGAAATTGGAAATGCCTGGCCTGGAAATGAGAACTTAGGGTGACCATCTTCATCCCTTCCATCTGTTTTATGAATGATAGGCATTGCTAATCAATCTTGGAAGTCTTCGTAAATGAATTAGGAGGCAGAGTCAGAATCATTTTTCATTTTTCCCTTAAAATATTTTTCAACAGTTTTTTTTTCAAGTGGCCACTTCCAGCTAGATGACTTGAAATTGATGTATTCCAGGACTAAAGATACTGTGAAATTAAAGGCATGTCAACTTTGAGGTAAGAAGAGAGTGGAGGAGGGTTATCCGTATTAAAGCAGACCTGTGAAGTGCAGCCAGCTTCCTAAGGAAGAAGAGGGGATCCCAGCAGGGGAGAAATGGATCTCATAAACTCAATTGGGTTGGCATGGATGGATGAATGAATGAATAAATAATGAGAGGTACATTTGAATTAGTCAGAATGTCTGTATTCCCCTCATGGCATTTCCTTCATTTTTAAACAACCTTGGGCAAGCCCCATATGTCAGATATTTCCTAACAAAGCAAAGATGGGAAGTGTGGCAATATCCTGATAATTCAGGCAAAACCTCCACTTCTGTTTAGTATACAGAAAATACCATTGGGAAAGAGGAGCATAAATAAAAATGTGTTTTACTTTTATAACAGCATTTCATTGTCATTTTTATGAATTTATATAACTTTGTTTACTTAGGAAAATCAACGGAGTTCTATTAATGTTTATAAACTATTACAGAAAGAACCGTGCCCTGTAGATTAGCATTAAAGTCCAGTACACATGTAAGAAAACTTGAGTTCTTATTTCTCAGTCACTGGGCCAAACTCCTTATCAGTTGTATTTTAGCTTAACTAAAGCATTCCAATAAAAAGTACAAAAAGTCCTAAATGTATATGGAAAAATACAATACACAACCAACACAGAATGCCTTCATTTGCATTTTCCTTAAGTTATTTGGGGTTGTATTCGCAAAAAGAAAGAAAGAAAAGAAAGTGAAGTCACTCAGTTGTGTCCAACTCTTTGCGACCCCATGGACTGTAGCCTGCCAGGCTCCCCTTCCATGGGATTTTCCAGGCAAGGATACTGGAGTGGGTTGCTATTTCTCCTCCAGGGTATCTTCCTGACCCAGGGATTGAACCTGGGTCTCTCGCACTGCCAGTAGACTCTTTACCATCCGAGCCACCAGAGAAGCCCTGTGTTCACATAGTTTTAACCAAATATTTTGGTGTCCTTCTTGATGTGAGGCTTGCAATTTTACTTCTCTGCTCCTTGCTTTAGCTTATGTGGACATCATCATTTCCTTTTGAACTCTTCAATATAATTTAAAAAGAAACTATATTACGTATATCTTAGTTGTCAAAAACTTAAAAATCTGTAAAATTCTACAACTCAAAGTAGCCCCTGTTAACATTTTAGTAATATAGATTCCTTTAAAAAACACAGAAATTCTTTTTATGAACTCTTTCATAAAATATCTTTGTCCCCCCACAATATTTTGTGTGAGATGTATCATTTTTCTATAACAATAAAATTACTTTTTATATAAAATGATCGATATATCACTTTTCATTGCTGCATAGCGTTCTATTATGCAGGTTTAACACAAAGTTACTTAACCAATTCTTATTTTTGGATATAACATTTGTTTCCAAACTTTGTAGAATTGTGAATAAATGAGATAATATCTCATTTATTGAAGCTAAATCTTTGCCTTTATCCTTAATATTCATTCTATTCGGAATAAACCTTGGAAGTGCTATGTGGGGACAAAGAATGTGCATGTTGTTAAAATTTCAGCTGTAGCTTGCTGAATTGCCTTTTAGAAAGGTCACAGATGTTATCTCTGAATAGCTGTGTGTGAAAGCCCACAAACCCTTGGTGATATCCCTTTTCTTTCTTCATTTTTCATCTTTGCCAGTTTGACAAATGTGTATTTCATTTTAATTTGATGTTATAAATTTTATTAGTGACTCTGAGCATATTCTATTTGCTATTTGGTATTACATGTTTTGTGCATATTCTGAATTTTACCATTTTTCTATTAGTTGTTTTTTGTTTCTCATTTACTCAAAAATAGCTCTATTTATTAAATATACAAACTCATGGGACTGGATGCATTTCAGAATTTTAGTAAACTTCAAAATCCTCTATATTAGGATTTTGAATTGTAAGAATCCCCTCTAATTTCCTGCTTTCTTAAATTATTGTCACTGCAATGACCACTAACAAAAATATAATAATGACCATAGCAGAAAGTGACCTGAATCACCCTCTTAGTGATCTTTCTTTAGTGTCATGAACTAAATTGTGCCTGAGCAGAGAGAATAAAATAACTCATCCCAAAGTAAAATAGAAAATTGAATAAATTATTTTTACTTTTCAACTAATAGTAAGGTCATGTTTTCTTCCTTATCTAAATATTTTAAACTAAAGTCATGTTTGCCTCCTGGACTTTCTTTTTCCTTTTGATTTTCTGGATAAGTTCTTTTCTACAATGCTTCATAATGCTAGTATAGACATAGTCAGAGTATTAATAACCTGAGGACCTCAATTTCGGATGAAATAGTTATCACCAATCAAAGTGATTTTGCCTTTTGGGGACTTGCATCCAGGGTCAAATGCAGGCTCTCAGTAGGGGCTTCATGAGGATGGTTTGAGTGGTAGTCCTTTATGGGGAGGAGGTGGGGAGACCGAGTCTTCATCAGCTTTGCAGTAAAGCACTGTCTCAATCTGACTCCCATGCTTAAGAATCGTCACACTACATCGTGATTCTCCACCAAGCTCAAATCTCAGAGCTTCATCTTTGATTCAGCTGGTACAGTGGGGATGGATATTCATATCTTTATAGACATGTCGCCTTCCCACCCCTAATTTTTTTTCCTCACGGTGTTTGGTGTTAGGGTGAAGGGCGAAGGCCACATTTGAACATAAGTCAGGTTTTTTCATTTTATGTGGGGGAAAGCCGGGGGCGTTTGCAGAACTTAAAACAGAAATCAAACCTTTAAAGGTCGACTGTATGTGTCCTGCCACTCATATTCTCTTCTGGCTTCTAACTTTCCTTAGGCTTAAAATATATCTGGAGCCACTGCTTTCTTTGTTCTTTGGAGAGTTCATTTCTTATTCTTTCAAACAAAACAAAACAACAAACAAACAAATAAAAAACCAACAAAAACTCTACTGGTTTTTTTTTTTCTTAAAGGGCAACAAACAAAGTAACGTTTTTGTTGATCATGGTTTCAGAGACTGATCGCAGAATAAAACAGGCCCACTGTTATTTCAAAAGTGTCTTGCTGAACCTTAAGTGGCTAGAATTCTCAGTGAGTAGAAGAGCCTGCATCCAGTGGTTTACTGACTGTGAAATCAGGAGAAATTGGGGCAGGAGAGGAGGATGCTTCAGTTTAAAATGAAGACAGATAAGTAAATGAATCTGGTAAGAAGGCTAATTGAATATTCCCCAATATCTTCTTTAACAAACCCAGCTACAAAGTTTGGCATCAAACCTTCTTTTAATCTTCTACCTCTTAGTGGTTTATCAGTATTACAGACTGGAAGTTTATAGTTGATCAAAAGAATTCCCTGGTGACTCAGGTGGGGATGGATCTGCTTGCAATGCTGTAGTCCCAGGTTTGATTCCTGACTTGGGAAGTTACCATGCAGAAGGGAATGGCTACCCATTCCAGTATTCTTGCCTGGAGAATCCCATGGACAGAAGAGCCTGGCAGGCTACAGTCCATGGGGTCACAAAAAGTTGGACATGACTGAGCAACCAGCACTTTCACTCCAAAACATTTGGTTGAGTGCCAGGAATGCTGTTTAGGGATTTTTGTCACATTCAGAATGTATCATTAAAAGAATCAGAATAAAGGAATTCTTGACTTGCTTCCTATTCTAGAGCATGCCTATAGACAGATTCTTTTTCACCATTGTTTTAGTTAAATGTGTAAATAAGAGCTGTCTCAGGCTTCTGTGAGGAAAAAAAATTTCTAAACAAGGTAAATATATTTTCTGTATTAAATAGTTTTTCGACTTTCATTTTAGATCACAAGTTTTAATTTAGTGAACATTTTTGTTCTATTCAGTTATTAGGAGAAATATGCATTTCTTACCCCTGCACATAAATCAGTGTTTCTACCTCTGCCTATTGATTCCCAACTCTCTCTCTTCTTCTCTAACCACATTCTTAATTCTGCTCACAGAAGTCTCTGTCTTTATCATTAATTCATTTTCAATGGCTGTATGCTGGGGAAAGAATATGAGCCCAGCCCAAGCAAAGAAGACCCCATCATCCTGGAGTTTACAATCTAAAGAAATCTGCCTTGATTTTCTTTTGCTGTCGTTGCTTGTACCCTGATTAGAAATACTTGCTTTTCCATTCTATAGTTCTCTTACACTTCAAACCTTGTCTTAGTCATTTCTCCTCTTTGTAGAGTTTGAGTGCTGATCAACAAAATAGTACCCTCTTCTTACCTGAGTTGTGAACCAATGGAGACAAAGCAATAAGTTAAGTGGGATACAAAATATCATATTTATTTTTATAAAACTCAAAATGGGCAGTAGGCAGATGGGGTTCCTAATTCTGAACTTCAAAATTAGACAGTTACCCCATAAAAACACCCTAGAAAAAGTAAACAGCACTATGGCCAATTCCACTAGATGTGGAATACCACGAGAATTAACTTTTATTAAACCTTAAAACTTACAAGGGGGAGCAGCTGGGTCCCAGGAAAAAGGGTCAAGAAAGGGAGGAGCTATTATGCCCAGTTTGTCCTCTCAAGCTGGACATGAGTGAATGAGAGGCATAGAGTTGGGCTGGATGTGGGCTCCCTCCACATCTTGAGAGGGAAGAAGTGTCTCCATCCCCAAATACTTAATTTCCCTTCCAGTGGGTGCCTTTTGAATTTATTTTCAATCTTGTAGAGTAGCTAGAATGCAATCAGCATTCTCTAAATATTTACTAAATGAATTTATTAAGAGATTAACTCATTTCCAGAATTTATTTCAAAGCAACAAACAAACAAAAAAACGTTCTTGGACTGAGTAAACTCCAGTATTTACTGCCTTGTAAATAGCATCTTCTAGCTCATGCATATTTTAATAATATTTACAAAGTCAAGATAAAACTTACAATCATTTAGATTCAAGTATATCCAGTCGTCTATACTTACTGAGATAGAAATGTTAAGTGTCTTTAAAAAAAATTTCAAATCACTGTGGGCTGAATTTTGTGAGGAAGGTCTGAGAAGACCTCTTGGTGACTCTAAGAGCTTTTTAGAAATCTTAAAACTTTTAATAGCATCATGAACTGAAAATCTGGGTTGTGGTAGAAGAGAGGAATTATAGGAAGTGAAATTCAGGAGAGAGTGAACCCTTGGCAACTTAGCTTAAGAAAATCTGATGCTCTTTCAGCCATACATTTTAAATATTCTTAATTATCTATGTCCCCATCTACCAAGCATGTGATGTCAGTCTTTGCTGATAATAGAACATCTGCTGACGTGGTCAGGGAAACAGCCCTTCATTTAATCGGGGATATGGTCTGATTTCCCTAGCAGCAAAGTTTGCCTTAGGGTTTACCATTAATTAATTGCATCTAAATATTAACTGACATCCAATCCAGGGTTTGAGCAAAACTCCCCTCCAGGGCACGTCCTCTTTGGAAAATTTAACATTTCCATTATGAAAGCCACCAGGATGAAAAACTCTTAGAAATGTGGCAATTGAGGGCATATAGCTTGTTCAAATTGAGGAAGGAGAAGAGAAAGACCAAGAGAAATGACTCTAGGGAAGGGAATGGCTAGAGGATTGATTCATGGCAGCTTTCGAAGTAATTGAATCAAAAAATGTGGAGGACTGGTTTGCGACGATTCTTCTTGTGTTAGAGTTGTAGAGTCCAAGGTGTCAGGGAGTTGTGATGAACAAGAAGAAATCTTATGAGAACTTCACCTTGAAAATGCTTTTCCTCCATAGCGGAGAGGTTTGTCAGCAAGAATAACTAAAATCTCATGGTCTTGGGCCATAGAGATGAATTATATTGTTTGTTTTCCTTTTATTACTAAAGAACTGACTCTAGTTTGAGATGAAATTACAAAGTAAGCGAAACCATTTATCTCATGTTGAAGAAATAAATAATATGTTAGATTTGATGCTACAATCTCTCATTCCTCACAGGGAGTGATTTTGTCCTGGGGAAATCATTCAAGCAGAATCTTTCTCCTTATGGTCATCTCTGTGAAAACTGAGATCATCTGTGTCAACTTAACTTAACATTTCCTTTTAAAAATTCTTATCCAGGAATATCAAACTGTAAACCAATGATAACTTCACTCTTTGCTTCAGGATATTCTTGTACACCAATTTATCCAGGCAAACATTGTGCTTATCTGGGAAAATTGCTAAATAAACAGGACAATAGGTTTCTCACCTGGATTAAGTGTATATTGATCAGGACAATAATCAGCTCATCAAGATTTGCTCTGAGACCCTTGCCTTGTTGTGTCCATTGATACAAAACTACCATGTCACAAACTTCATTCAGTCCTAACAAGCAATATCTTGAAAGATCTGTCTTGAATCACTTGAGCCCCAGTCCCCAAGCCTCATGAAAACCCTTCAATTTCTTTTCTCTTTGGGGATGCTATTGCTGCTCCTGCTGCTAAGTCCCTTCAGTCGTGTGCGACTCTATGCAACCCCATAGACAGCAGCCCACCAGGCTCCCCTGTCCCTGGGATTCTCCAGGCAAGAACACTGGAGTGGGTTGCCATTTCCTTCTCCAATGCATGAAAGTGAAAAGTGAAAGAGAAGTCGCTCAGTCATGTCCGACTCTTCACGATCCCATGGACTGCAGCCTACCAGGCTCCTCCATCCATGGGATTTTCCAGGCTAGAGTACTGGAGTGCCATTACCTTCTCCGGGAATGCTATTAGGACTCTAGTAAACCTGATGTTTCTCCAGGCTACAGTAAGTTTAATAAACTTCTCTTTGCTTGACCAAAAGATTTAGTGATCTTATTGGGCAATCAAAGGCTCAAGTAACTGAGGGTTTAGTGTGTAGGCAGAAGCATCTATCCATATGGATACTAAGCACTCTCAAGGTGTTGTCAAGATTTCAGGCTTTAGTGTAGAGGAAATTTGGCATTGGAGGTGCCATCGAAATTTGGGCATTGGGTGACACAGTGAGGAGAAACAGGTGGTGCTATAGCTGAATATCAAGACCCTCAGGAGAGCAAATCTGGGGACATTAGAAGGAAACTAATGGTCTGGGTCCAGGTGCAAGACTAAACACTAATAATCAACCTCCTCTCTTGATTTTGAGATCTTTGCTTTGTAGGAGAATGAGGTTCCCCTTTAGGTTCAGATAGTATTCCACAGGGATCAGGGCCCATTGAAACTACATGATCTGAAAAGCTCGTTATCATTCATCTGCCACTGTGTTTCAAACTAGGTGACTTGGGCTTACCTAGGCTTATGGTATCAGTAGCAGAATCAACAGAGAAGGCCATGACACCCCACTCCAGTACTCTTGCCTGGAAAATCCCATGGATGGAGGAGCCTGGTGGGCTGCAGTCCATGGGGTCGCTAAGAGTTGGACACGACTGAGCGACTTCTCTTTCACTTTTCACTTTCATGCATTGGAGAAGGAAATGGCAACCCACTCCAGAGTTCTTGCCTGGAGAATCCCAGGGAGGGGGAGCTTGGTGGGCTGCTGTCTATGGGGTCACACGGAGTTGGCCATGACTGAAGTGACTTAGCAGCAGCAGCAGCAAAATCAAAGTCAGGTACAGGTTAGGTAGAAGAAGCATAGGACTACCTTTTTTTTTTTTTAAGTTTGAAGTTGGCTAGAAATTTCAGTGGAAATCCAGAAAGGCATTTAAAAACTCAGGACTAGCTCTGAAGAGAGGAGACCATAGACATGCAGATTAGAGATTTAATTATGGAGAGGTGAGTATTGAAGTTTTGACCAAGATCTCTAAACAGCCAAGCAACTCTTCCCAAGATAGCCCCATCTTTCGATTTGCTTTTCAAATTTTTATTTTATTTTAAATTATTATTTCTTTTAGTACTCAGAGATTTCCTTGCCACACAAAGTTTGTGCAAAGTTCCATTTTTATTGTACATTTAAAACTGTCATGCATAGTTGATACTGTTTTTGTTATACTGATCGGTCCTTTTGTGACTGGTGGGTAAGGCACATTTTTCCTTTTGACAGTTGGCTTGCAATTTTTTTCCTGTATATGCTGAATTGCTTTCTTGCTCTTGCAAATATATTCAACATCACAGTTCTTCCACATGACAGACAGAGAAGGCCCTGGCAGATTCCAACCTCAGGGAGAAATTATGTCTATTTCTGTAGTACTATCTGGAGAGTCATGTGTGTTTGTCAGGGAACACCTTTGAGTTCTTCATGCACTTCCATTAAATGAAGGGCATGTGATATGATATTCTTTGATATCATTTTACTCTATTAGATCATTGTATTTTTAATTAGCTTTTAAAGAGTTGATTAAAAATTAGATTCTGTCAGCTTTTTAGAGGATTCCACAGAAATATTTTAAAGTAAAAGGTCAGGGTTCATGATGATTGGACTTGATTATCTGTGATGCTTGGGATATTTAAGTAAGAAATAATAGAGTTTGAAGTATTAATGACAAAATATAAAGTTTCTGATGATGAAGATATGCAATTAGATAAAAATTTCTACACTGTTTGAAACAGTATATAAATTCTGCAATAGTTTCTATTTTATTTTTGGGGGGCGGTATGCTGCATAGCATGTGGGATCTTAGTTCCAGGACCAGGGATCGAACCCAAGCCCCCTGTAGTGGAAGTATGGTATCTTAACCACTGGATCTCCAGAGAAGTCCCTTTAATCTACTTTTGCTGCCTTTTACTCAGAGATACTGATCCTCCTTTGGTACCCTATGACATCTTCAATTCAAATTCATTATGATTATTCTACAGAATGTGAGATTTGTCTGCTGTTCCTTTTTGAGAATGTTGTATCTGTTAAAACTCTTTCAATGTTCCTTCTGAGAAACTTATTTAAATTTGCCTGATGTAACCTGTCTGTGCACACACACACATACACAAACACCCATATTATGAATATACATAATATTATATTCAAGATCTATTTAATATCCTTAAGATGTCAATTACTATGAGTTTCCAGATGGTAGAGCCAGGTGTTTCCCAGCATCTCCCCCTCTGTACATGCAGTTTTTTCCTACACAGAGGTTACACAACAATTACTTTTTATATTGAGGTGTTTCTATTCTAGTGAAGCTCCATTGCCCATGTTTAATCCCTCATCCCTATCATCTATTTAAGACCTTTACCATGTGTATATCTCTATTTGCTAAATTTCAATCCTAATCTTTGGATAACCAATATTGTCACTTTATAATTGCTATGATATTCTTTCAGTTTCGGGGGGGGGGGGAAAAGGGCAGCTAAATGTCACCTTTTTTGCATCCAGAAAACTTGTAATAATACACTTTACTTAAGTCCAGGAAGTTTTCACATTGGGATGGGAAACATGATTTACAGCTCTTAGCAATCATTTCAGAATAGACCCATCATAGATGTCTAGTGAAATACACTTTGGCTTCTGAGTAGATATGTTGCTCTAGCAATACCTAGACTCTTACCATGATGTTTCAGATCATATGTTCTTTCTGGAGTGTAATGTCTAGAAAATTTACTAGAAATGACTATTAGACAAGAGCAGTCATTCTCAGAGTGTGTTCTCAGACCAGCAACATCAGTATCTCCAGGGAACTTGTCAAAATATAAATCCTCTGGTTCCATCCCAGACTTGTGATATGAGAATGTCTGCAGGTGGAACCAGCATTGTGTTTTAAGGCCTCCCAGGTAATTCTGATACACAGAAAAGTTTGGGAAATGCTGGTCTAGTGACTGATGTTTTAAAGAGATCATCCAACATCAAGACAGTATGATTTAGAGGACTTGGTCAAATGAACAGTTCTGGGTCTCAGTTTTCCATCTATAAAATGTGGGGTTTGTACCAGGTAATAGTTAATCGACATTCCTAACTCAACTCTGGTGTTATGGGTCCCTCCTCAAACCTGATTGTTGAGAAGGGTTTCTCCAATTAGTCTTGTGGCTCAGTTCAGTTCAGTTGCTCAGTCGTGTCCCACTCTTTGTGACTGCTTGGACTACAGCACGCCAGGCTTCCCTGTCCATCACCAACTAACTCCCAGAGCCTACTCAAACTCACGTTCATCGTGTTAGTGATGCCATCCAACCATCTCATCCTCTAACATCACCTTCTCTTCTTGCTTTCAATCTTTCTCAGCATCAGGGTCTTTTCCAAAGAGTCAGTTCTTAGCATCAGGTGACCAAATTATTGGAGTTTTAGCTTCAGCATCAGTCCTTTCAATGAATATTCAGGACTGATTTCCTTTAGGATGGACTGGTTTGATCTCCTTGCAGTACTGGTTAGCAAATCATTTCTGGTAATTTGCCTTGGTATTCAAATATTAACTTAAATGAAACAAAGTAACTTTATAACTGGATATTTATATTTATAACTTATATTTATAAGTTATAAACTTTATAACTTTGTATTTATTCTTATACTTTAGTGGCCTTCTGCAGTGGGAGGCTTTCAGCAGCACACCTATTATGTGACATATGGGACCAATTCCTGGCTTCAACCTGCCTATTCAGTACATTCCGGCAGATAGGATCACTGGGTAGCAATAGTTTCATGAAATTCATCTCTTATGGCCCTTTTTCCTGTACCTTAGAGAAAAATGGTGGAAGTCTATGAGAATGAGACAAGTATTTCATATCTTATTAAGTTAGCATTCAGTTCAGTTCAGTCGCTCAGATGTGTTCGACTCTTTGCGACCCCATGAATCACAGCACGCCGGGCCTCCCTGTACATCACCAACTCCCGGAGTTCACTCAGACTCACGTCCATCGAGTCCGTGATGCCACCCAGCCATCTCGTCCTGTGTTGTTTCCTTCTCCTCCTGCCCCCAATCCCTCCCAGCATCAGAGTCTTTTCCAATGAGTCAACTCTTCGCATGAGGTGGCCAATTGGATATTAAAGTTTTTAGTCTATAGATGCAGGTGTGATGAGTTCTAAAGACTAAATTCAAACTTTTATATCAGCTTTAAGACAAATAGATATTCTTCTAATTACCTAGATACAAAAACATGGAATCTTTGAATAATTCATTTATCTTCTTTATCCTAATGGTCATTGCAGATTGTCCTATCAATTACTTTTCATTTACAATGTTTTGAATTAATCATTTACTCTATATTCTCCTAATCCTGCCCTTCACCTTAGAATACATGCATCAAGTTTTTGTAACCTGTGTTTCTGCTATAATAATACCTTCTTAATGATGTCTGGACTACATTCTCCTCAAATCTTAATAAAGAACATATACGTGGCCCTAAAAAGAGACACTTCCTATAAGCCATTTTTGCCAAGTGCAATTTAGGGCTTAATAAATCGATATCATTACATTTTATTGAACAAAGAAAAAAAGGAGTTTGTTTTTCTTCAGATGCTGCCTCTTTAAGATGAATCTAATTTCAGAGGTCACTTTAGTGGAGAGTTTAGTTGGTTCTCTCCATATTGTGCTAATAGTGTATAGGAATACATGACTTGACTGTCTCCGACTGTCTGTTTGTCAGTCTGGCACTTCCCCCAAACAGAATACCATTTTCAGGAAAAACAAATCTGAGACCAAAAATAAAACAGGAATAAAATTGTGTTTCAGTTTGTATAAATGATCTAACTTCCTTTTAGTCACCTGGGTCTGGAATGGCTGCTTTAGCAAATTTCTTACTCTACCACCTTGTTAAAAATACAGACAGTTGTATAACTTTGTCTAAGCTCATGCATTATTGAGATGATAAATCATAGTGGCTTTGAAAGAGCCAATATGCTCCAGCTGCCTCTCATGCAAATTAACTGCATGTGCTAAACTCCTTATGGAAATTTCAATGGCTAAAAATATTACACACAATCAAAACCCAATGTGATTTTTGCTTTATCCCTAAAATATTTCCCAAGTTAGTAGATATTTTAATGGGTTTTCAATTCTGATGACTTCTTAATTTTGCTTTATCTTAAAGAACTAACTTCTTTCCCCAACACACACACACACATACACAGCTATACATATATATATGTATATAATACATAATCAGTTCTCATTATTAGCAGTAATTATTCTCTATGAAGTCACCCAAAATACTGAATTAGCAAATATTAATCTGTTGCTCCTAGGGGAAATGCAAGGCTAGGTTCCTGTGAGCCTCTGGTCACATTTTGGTTAACTGATCAATACATAGCCTTGTTTCAAGTGTCTGTCTTTAAAGACATTTTGTTTAATACATATTGTTGATTCATCAACATTGAATATGACCATCAGCTCTGTAACTCATGTCTGAATAAAGTTTATCTAAAACACATATTTTCTCCATAAGGCATATCACAGCCTTCTTGTGCTTAGAAATTCTAGACAACTCTTTAGTACTATAGTGGAGGCCCATTTTAGGCAGTGAAATCCTTAACAGAAGTGCAAAAATACAAAAACCTTCACGGTAAATATGCTATGAACAGGACATTTGTTTACAGTATGAAAGCTAAAACAGGATGGCAAACCAGGAATACCTGAGTCACAAAAATTTTGCCACTATGCACAGGTACGCTAATGACTATGAGAGCTACCACAGTATGAGTATTCATTGGGTGGGGGTGGGGTTGCAAATACATTTTAGGCAAATAAGAAAATCTGTAAATATGGGGAAAAAAGAGAATCAACTTTGTGATAATTAGATGCAGGTAGAATGTGTTAAAATTTTGGAAACTTAAACCTCAACTAATACAAGTCTCCAGGAACACCTGTAGTGTTCTACAAATTCAAAGATCTTTAAGTTCAGAGAGCTCATTTTGGGAATTTCTATTCAAGAAAAGTTAATTGATTTTCAAGTCTTCCTTTTCTCATATATTTAGGTTTTAATAAATATAATTACATTTTATTGAATAATGTAGTAAAATTACATTTTATTGAATCTTAATTTGTTTTAGCTTTTCTGGTGTCTGCTATGTAGCACATGCAGCATTTGGTCAGCCACTTGTTGCTAAGTCGCTTCAGTCGTGTCCGACTCTGTGTGACCCCATAGATGGCAGACTACCAGGCTGCCCTGTCCCTGGGATTCTCCAGGCAAGAACACTGGAGTGGGTTGCCACTTCTTTCTCCAATGCATGAAAGTGAAAAGTGAAAGTGAAGTCACTCAGTCGTGTTCGACTCTTAGCGACCCCATGGACTGCAGCCTACCAGGCTCCTCCGTCCATGGGATTTCCCAGGCAAGAGTACTGGAGTGGGGTGCCATTGCCAGCCACTTGTAGTTGGATTGTTAATCCACACTCTCTCTAGAACTGTAGATATGCCAAAACATCTAGCATGTGACTATCTAAGCAGAACATTCTCAAAATAAATGTACACTGAGTTACTGATGAAATGTTTTCTTCTTCAGTCCTATGTAGTTCTCTATGGTGATGGTTTAGTTGCTAAGTTGTGTCTGACTCTCATGACCCCATGGACTATAACCCGCCAGGCCCTTCTGTCCTTGGGATTCTCCAGGCAAGAATACTGGAGTGGGTTGCCATTTCCTTCTGCAGGGGATCTTCCCAACCCAGGAATCGAACCCAGGTCTCCTGCATTACTGGCAGATTCTTTACTGACTAAGCTAGTAGTTTTCTATAGGCTAAACAAATTTCCATGCATTGAAATAGACATGTTATTGTCTTCTTAGTTAGCAGAATACTCTATCATTTGTTAAACCTTTTTATTCCAAACAAGTTTTTAGTCATTTTGAAAGTGATAATAATTTTGACTTGTAGGAGTAGATTTTATTACAAAAGTGAGGTTATAATAAATCAATGATTGAGTTGCAAAGCCCTGAGTGTTTTTTAAAAATTGTGATTAAATTATGTGCTTTGCCATAGAATGAATAACTTTGATGAAAAAGTAGCTTTATAGATAATTAGATGCACATAAAATACATTAAATATTTGAAACTGTATACCCCAAATAATACATTTACAAGTTTCAAAGTGCCCCACTCTGGGGATTTCTATGAACTTGAATTTATCTTCAAGTATAGTTTCCTCTCAAGTCTTTTTTACCATATTTTGTTACTGCTTTTTATTGTATCTGTATACATTGCCTATTATTTCGATGATCAAAACAGGTTATTTTCCCATGGTTCTTTGTTTCTTAGCTATTGATATGATTGACTAGTTTAGACAATCCCAACACTCAAAGACATTGCATGATCTCATTGAGATACAGCTTATGAGTTGCCCATGATTTTTACATGAATTGCATTTCTATATTTTATAAGTAGATTTACTTTTTCCCCTCTTCAGTTCATTTCCCAATCCAATGTCCTATTGAAGCAAAATTCCTCCTTGTCTGCTTTGAGTATCCCTTCTTTGACTTTAAATGCAGCTTTTAAAAGAATATAAGCTAGAAAAGTCAATTAACTTTCCAATTCCTTTTATTCATATGCTGGGTCCCTTTAGATTATTACTTTTGATAATAACTCTTTTTAATCAAAAGTGTTACCTCTTGTTTCAAAGTTCTCCAGATTCAATATGGAAGAATGAAACCTTTGATCTGTATGTGATATTACTCTAATTTATTGTGGTGAAAGTATACAAACTTTTAATGTCAATTTCATATCATCAAATAAGGATTCAAGAATAAGAATACAAATAAATCTAGTCACTTGTGAATAGCTTAGTTACTGAATATCAGGTATACTTTTATCCCCTTTGACATTTCCCAAGTGGATTAAATGTTCAGATATGCTAAGAAATTGCCAGTATTTCATATATGAATATATATTTTGAGATTGGTTGAAATTAGTTAAGTTGGAACAGAAGACTGATTTTTGTTGTTTTCTTCAGAGGAAGCTAGAATTTTTTATAGATGTACATTTTTCATTGGCAAGTTCAGCATCTAGAGTGTAACCTATTTAAGAATGTTCTGTGTGAATTTGAAGAGAGCATTTCTGAGCTCCATAGACCAAGCTGAGTATTAACAATGCAGTACTCATGGTATCATGTTTATTAATGACTCAATAGGAGGGACAGATATGAAACTAGTATAGATGTAATTCATTCTTCCTACTGTCTTGGTTCTGTAACAAACCAACAGAATGAAAATATTTGTACAAACCTTGTGCTTTCTCCTACACATTCTTTTAAATGTGCCTTGGAAGCCTCCAGATTTTTAAAATATTTGTTTTTGCTACATGTTAAGTCAGACAAACCCCTTTTCTGTGTTGATGTGATAATCTAGCCCTTTGTTTGCCTAGATCTAGATTTACACGTCAAGAGGAAATCCAAGCAATAATAGTTATGAATTAAATGAGTTCCTCAAGGACAAAAGAACTACAAAGAATTCATAATAACTACATGATAACTAGAAGGAAATTAGGGGACATTTTCACCTGAATTTATTTATTTCTCCAAAAAAGAAGAGGTCAGTTTTAGCTAGAAATTAGAAAGAACATGTACACCCACAGAAATATTTGCCTCTTCCTATTCCAGCTTTTGTTTTGATTGAAACTGATTCCTTTGTAGTCACATAAGGTAACATTATAAGGAAAGCTCAATGGTGGTACATCTAGCCCTTCTGAGTATTCCTGGTACTCCAGAGATGGGAGAGGGAGAATGGTGTTTCTGATGATAGAAGCCAAGAAGTGAGCCTCCTGGGGTTTCTGACTCCAACATGAACGGATTAACATTCCAGAGAATAAAGTGGCTATGTGGCTCACCCAGCATGAGCACATGCTTGGCTCTGTGGTTACAGCCAGGGAGAGAGACAGGGAGAGAAACACAACACATTTTAGGGGTAACAGTGCTATTTTCTTAAATATGTTCTTTAGTTTCAGCAAAATGATATAATTTTTTTAACCTCTCCTATAGCCTTAACTGTATGCCACTTAAGTTCACTGTAAAACTCTGGGTATATCCCATTTTTCCCATGATTGCCTTTTAAGGATTTGAATTCAGAAAGACACAAAGCAACTTGCCCCCAGTCCTGTGAAATAAGATCATTTATCAGCTCTGCTTTATTTGCAAAAGAAGGTTCAGTTGCCCTTTATATTATTGTTAGAGCTCAAGACAATGTTTCTTTACTTATGAGCAGATGTTTGAAATCCTCCAGGAGGTTTCTATAAGACTATGGAAATGAACTTGGCATGGGTACTGGGCTCCCAGGTGGAGCGGTGCACATGAGCCTCCTTAGAAGTGTTAGATCAAGGCTAGTCAGGGGGAGCAACAGAGCCTAGCCACCAAAAGCTGAGCGCTTTGGTGAGTGACAGGTACAGGCTCCTTCTGAAGCATGAAAAGGAATGCTAAATGATCTCCCTGACAGAATAAATCTTCTGTTTGTTTGGTCTGGACCAGATGTGCTACAGGCTGATGTGGAAATGTCTGCTCATGCCAATTTCACTTTAAATCACAATTTGGCAGGCCTGTTAGTTTTGAAAGTTGCAGCCCATTTAGCACTTTAAACAGAAATGTTTTCCAATGGTCCTTTCAGTTAATTTGCAAATCCACACCAGGGCCTAAATAGGGCTGTAAGAAGCTGTTCTCCAGAGATGTGGGTCACTGGATCAAAGAATTCTGTCTTGAGACTGAATGGGAAATACGGCTTTATTTCCTGAGCTCCACTGAGGGATCTTTATGTATAGAGAGGGGAGCTCTGTGTGTCTAGCCCTGTGCTGAGTGCAGTCCACAGATTTATTTCTTACTGCTATTTTACACACGAGTTGCTTTCGTAGCTGAAAAACAGCAGAAAGATACTGGTTGCCAAATTTTGATTGTTCTGAGCAGTTCTCAAAATCTTCACTTAGGAAAGATCTAAAAAGACTCACTTCACCACATGTATTACAGACTTTAAATCTAGGGACACTCTAAGAATCGTCATAGATGTGGCCTCTAAAGCAATCTATAACGAATTTACAATTTTAGGAATTTAAAATATTCTTTGAGAAGAGAAATTCTTTCTTGAATTACTTGGAAATATAATTGTCTTGTCTTCATTTTTTTAAAATATAGAAATGGTCTTTATAAGCTCTGATTAATGAATAGAAGGGTTTCCCAGGTGGCTCAGTGCTAAAGAATCTACCTGCCACTGCAGGAGATGCAGGTTTGATCCCTGGGTTGGGAAAATCCCCTGGAGAAAGAAATGGCAACCCCTTCCAATATTCTTGCCTGGAAAATTCCATGGACAGAGGAGCCAGACAGGCTACAGAGGACAGAAAAGCCAGATAGTCCATGGAGTCACAAAAGAGTCACACCACTTAGCAGCTAAACAGTAACAACAAAATAAATAGAAATTTTCATTAGTACCTTTATTCCTGATTCCATGAGGATAGGACTCCTGATCTTTTTATTAATTTCTGTTTCCCAAATGCCTGGAAAGGAGTCTGGTGCATAGTAACTTCCAATAAACTTTTATTAGATAGTTAATTCAGATAACTGAATGCATCTTTATCATTCATTTGGTGATTAGAGGAAGTTTAGTTCAGTTCAGCCACTCAGTCATGTCCGACTCTTTGCGACCCCATGAATCACAGCATGCCAGTCCTCCTTGTTCTTCGCCATCTCCCGGAGTCCACCCAAACCCATGTCCATTGAGTCAGTGATGCCATCCAACCATCTCATCCTCTCTCGTCCCCTTCTCCTCCTGCTCTCAATCTTTCCCAGCATCAGGGTCTTTTCAGCTCTTCACATCAGGTGGCCGAAGTATTGGAGTTTCCGCTTCAACATCAGTCCTTCCAATGAACACCCAGGACTGATCTCCTTTAGAATGGACTGGTTAGAGCTCCTTGCAGTCCAAGGGACTCTCAAGAGTCTTCTCCAACATTACAGTTCAAAAGCATCAATTCTTCAGCACCCAGCTTTCTTTACAGTCCAACTCTCACATCCATATATGACTACTGGAAAAACCATAGTCTTGACTAGATGGACCTTTGTTGGCAAAGTAATGTCTCTGCTTTTTAATATGCTGTCTATCGGAGAAGGCAATGGCACCCGACTCCAGTACTCTTGGAAAATCCCATGGACGGAGGAGCTTGGTAGGCTGCAGTTCATGGGGTCGTGAAGAGTCGGACACAACTGAGTGACTTCACTTCATTTTTCACTTCCATGCATTGGAGAAGGAAATGGCAACCCACTCCAGCGTTCTTGCCTGGAGAATCCCAGGGATGGGGGAGCCTGGTGCTCTGCTGTCTATGGGGCTGCACAGATTCGGACACAACTGAAGTGACTTAGCAGTAGCAGCAGCAGCAAGTTGGTCATAACTTTCCTTTCAAGGAGTAAGCGTCTTTTAATTTCATGGCTGCAGTCACCATCTGCAGTGATTTTGGAGCCCAGAAAAATAAAGTCTGACACTGTTTCCACTGTTTCCGCATCTATGCGCCATGAAGTGATGGGACCAGATGCCATGATCTTCGTTTTCTGAATGTTGAGCTTTAAGCCAACTTTTTCACTCTCCTCTTTCACTTTCATCAAGAGGCTCTTCAGTTCTTCACTTTCTGCCATAAGGTTGGTGCCATCTGCGTATCTGAGGTTATTGATTAGAGGAAGAGTTTGTTGGAAAACTCCATAAAGAATATTCATTTCTGTGGGTGTAGATGCAAAAGTTGAACTCATGTGTAGTTTTGATACAAAGATCTCCTAAGATATTCCATCAATAATGGGAAACAAACATGACATTTTTCAGTGAGGTCTCAGACAATGAGTTTGTTGCTCCATTGCAAAGTTTTAATTTGGGCTTAGTCTTATGAAGAATTATATTAAAAAATTATCATTTGTGAAAACTTCCCTGGTAGTCCAGTGGTTAAGACTCCCCACTCCCAATGGAGGGCCTCTGAGTTCAATCCCTTGTCAGGGGACTAGATCCCATGTGCTGCAACTAAAACTTGGTATAGCCAATTAAATCAGGAAAGCAAATAAATTTTTTAAAAGTTATCATTTGTTTTTATCAAGCTTCACCACCCCTATGAAATTACTACCAGAATATAATAATAAAGTAAATTAAATATTTTACTATTAAAACACTATTTATCTAGATAAAGAGACATCCTCACCTTTCAGAAGAAAATACAGGAGAAGCCTTTTACTTTGGGATTTGATTTTAGTATTTATCACAAACTAAAATGCCTTTCTAAGTGAGACCAAAAACTCAGAGGTCATATAAGAAAATATTTTAAATTTAAATGCAGAAGAAATAGTTTCTTCCAGGTTGAGAAAACATACCATAAACCAAGTCAAAATATTAATTGCAAAGAAGGAAAAAATTTCAACACATTTGAAAGGTAAGGGTCAGTATCTTTAACACACAAAAGTTTCCCAAATCAAGAAAAAATATAAAACAAGTAAAGAAAGAGGTGCTCTTACATATTGCTATGCTATATCCAGTCTCAAGGCAATTTTAGAGTACTCCTTAAAATAAAAATAAAAATCACATGCCCTTTGACCTAACAATTCCACATGTAGGAATTTATCTTATGTACAAATATTCAAAAGCAGAGACATTATTTGCCAACAAAGTTCCATCTAGTCAAGGCTATGGTTTTTCAGTAGTCATGTACGAATGTGAGAGTTGGACTGTGAAGAAAGGTGAGCACCAAAGAACTGATGCTTTTGAACTATGGTGTTGGAGAAGACTCTTGAGAGTCCCTTGGACTGCAAGGAGATCTAACCAGTCCATTCTAAAGGAGATCAGTCCTGGGTGTTCTTTGGAAGGAATGATGCTAAAGCTGAAACTCCAGTACATTGGCCACCTCATGCGAAGAGTTGACTCATTGGAAAAGACTCTGATGCTGGGAGGGATTGGGGGCAGGAGGAGAAGGGGATGACAGAGAATGAGATGGCTGGATGGCATCACAGATTTGATGGACGTGAGTCTGAGTGAACTCCGGGAGTTGGTGATGGACGGGGAGGGCTGGCGTGCTGCGATTCATGGGGTCACAAAGAATTGGACATAACTGAGCGACTGAACTGAGCTGAACTGAACGCATGTTTAAGGGCTTACTTAGTGGATCAGACAGTAAGAATCTGCCTGCAATGTGTGAGACCCAGATTCAGTCTCTGGGTTAGGAAGATTCCCTAGAGGAGAGCATGGTAATCTTCTCCAGTGTTCTTGTCTGGAGAATCTCATAGACGGAGGAGCTTGGCGTGCTGCAGTCCATGGGGTCACAAAGAGCTGGACACAGCTGATCATCTAACATTTTCACACATGTTTACTTTCAAGGATAATCAAAAAAAGTTTATGTGATATTGGTTGTAGCAGCCAAATATTGAGAACAATCTAATGGTCTATCGGTTGGAGATTAGGTAAGTATTTTATGGAACACCCATATAATGGGATGCTGCTGCTGCTGCTGCTAAGTCGTTTTAGTTGTGTCCGACTCTGTGCGACCCCATAGATGGCAGCCCACTAGGCTCCTCTGTCCTTGGGATTCTCCAGGCAAGAACATTGGAGTGGGTTGCCATTTCCTTCTCCAATGCATGAAAGTGAAAAGTGAAAGTGAAGTCGCTCAGTTGTGTCCAACTCTTAGCAACCCCATGGACTGCAGCCTACCAGGCGCCTCTGTCCATGGGATATTCCAGGCAAGAGTACTGGAGTGGGTTGCCATTATGGGATACTAGGAAACCATTTAAAAATGAAGCAGCTCCATATGTTCTAAAATTAAGTAATTAACTGAAAAATGAAATGAATGAGAGCATTTAAAATAAAATGCTAGTTTCTATTCTTTATTAGCTCCACGCATTTCAGTTATGGGCTACCCTGGTAATTTAGATGGTAAAGAATCTGCCTACAATGCAGGAGACCACAGTTTAACTCCTGGGTCGGGAAGATCACCTGGAGAAGGGATAGGCTACCCACTCCAGTATTCTTGGGCTTCCCTGATGGTTCAGACAGTGAAGAATCTGCCTGCAAAATATGAGAGATCTGGGTTCAATCCCTGGGTTGGGAAGATACCCTGGAAGAGGGTATGGCAACCCACTCTAGTATTTTTGCCTGGAGAAACCCCATAGACAGAGGTGCCTGGCATGCTACAGTCGATGGAGTCATGAAGAATCAGACTGGACTAAGTGACTAAGCATAGCACATTTCAAATATACTTTTTAATTTGTTTATAGTATCCAAAAATATTTGATAATCCATATGCGATATCAATGTATATCATGGAGAAGTTGCTACTGCTAAGTCGCTTCAGTTGTGTCCTACTCTGTGAGACCCCATAAACGGCAGCCCACCAGGCTCGCTCGTCCCTGGGATTCTCCAGGCAAGAACACTGGAGTGGGCTGTCATTTCCTTCTCCAATGCATGAAAGTGAAAAGTGAAAGGGAAGTCGCTTAGTCATGTCTGACTCTTCGCGACCCCATGGCCTGCAGCCCACCAGGCTCCTCTGACCATGGGATTTTCCAGGCAAGAGTACTGGAGTGGGGTGCCATTGCCTTCTCCACATGGAGAAGTTAGCGATGGCTAATTCAACCTCACTTAACTGTCTCATAAAGCAATCTGTAATATAACCCTGACTTTTAGTCACATTTACAGACATTGGGACTCATCCAGAAATTTCCACTGATAGAGTGTTTCATTTTCAGACCATAACGAGATATGTAAAAGTTTTTCCTATATGAGGAACTTTTGGGGCCATTAAAGTGGCATTTTGTAAAATGACTCTTCTGGTGCAATAAATGTTGTCTGGGGAACCTGAAAAATATTATTATCCTCCTAAAAAAGGAATATTTTATTTTTTAGTCACTGCAGGAATGAATATCATAAACCGAAAGTTTAATGGGCTCAAAGTAAACAAACAGTGGTGTCGCCTTTTCAGTGTCTTTTTTCTGCTGCATTGGAGGAGCCGCTCCCACGTGTCTCTCTACAACCCTTGTTCTTAGGACATTCTTAGTCACTCAGTCATTTCCAACTTTTTGCAACCCCATGGACAGCAGCCTGTCAGGCTCCTCTGTCCATGGGAATTCTCCAGGCAAGAATACTGAAGTAGGTTGCCATGCCCTCTGCCAGGGGATTTTCCCAACCCAGGTATCAAACCTAGGTCTCCCACATTGCAGATAGATTCTTTACCATCAGAGCCAGCAGGGAAGCCCAAAGCTCCACTAACCCTAAGCTCCACTGCTTGGCTGCTACCACTTCAGTCACTAACTTACTGACTGAAGGAGAAGAGGGTACATAGAGGGTAGGTGGAAAAGCTGAGGCATCACTGTGTATCTTAACAGTTTTATTCTAATGTTACAGGAGAAAATTATTTTCAATTATGCAAACACAAGTGTTGAAAATGTAATTACAGATGGAAGAAAATTCCATCTGGGAAGACTTTTTCCTCAAATTTGGTATAACCTAGATTTGTGTACAGATACTGGAGAAAGGCTCTTGTTGTTGGCTATAATTCAGCTCTAAGAGTGGTTTCTGTGGTTCATGAACACAGTATGACAGTTGTGTTGGGTGCATTAGTAAATTAATGATTATGGAATGGCAACTTGGGGAACAAAGTGCTAAGTTTCTCCTTGTTTTAGGTAAGACTGTCTTCATTTTAAAAATTTAACAACAATCAGATTTAAAATGCCATTGCAGGAGACACAGGAGATGTGGGTTCCATCCCTGGGCTGGGAAGATCCCCTGGAGTAGGGAATGGCAACCCGCTCCAGTAATCTTGCCTGGAGAATCCCGTGGACAGAGGAACCTGGCAGGCTATGATCCATGGGGTTGCAAAGAGTCGGATGTGACCGAGCCCGCACGAATGTTAGTGCCCATAGTATTCACTAGATTCTCAAGACAATGAACATAACTGATGTATATGGATCTAGTTTGTTGACCTGCACACAAATAGTTAAGCTAGTATATATCCTGGAAACTCTTCAAAAGAGTCTAAAAGTCTGTATTGAGTGCATAAGTTACAAATGCTTCATATTACAGAGTACAGCACACTTTCTCTGTGGACAGTTCCACTGAGGGCTTCCTGGTCTGGAAACAACTTTTATAGGAATCCTTTGTTAAGCTGCCCCAAAATGTATCATCATAAAATGTTAAACCACTGTCTAGAGTTTAAAAATCCATGTTTGTGGCCTTTTTGACTTTGTTATATAAAAGCTAGGGATTGAATATTGTTGATACCTCAAATTCACATCACAAGCATTTCCTTAAAAATACTAGGAAGAATAAACGGGAATTTAGTGCATTTAGAATTCATTCTTTATCTGCTCAGCAAGCATTTTGAGAACACTTAGCATTTAGAAGCAACTGAGTTTGTAGTTGTGAGGACAAAGAAGAATATAACACAAATTCTTTCTTTATGGAGCTCCTAGATTAATAGGTCTGGAATCAAGACTGGAATCAAGCTGGAATCAAGATTGCCAGAAGAAATATCAATAACCTCAAATATGCAGATGACACCACCCTTATGGCAGAAAGTGAAGAGGAACTAAAAAGCCTCTTGATGAAAGTGAAACAGGAGAGCGAAAAAGTTGGCCTAAAGCTCAACATACAGAAAATGAAGATCATGGCATTCGGTCCCATCACTTCATGGGAAATAGATGGGAAACAGTGGAAACAGTATCAGACTTTATTTTTGGGCTCCAGAATCACTGCAGATGGTGACTGCAGCCATGAAATTAAAAGACGCTTACTCCTTGGAAGAAAAGTTATGACCAACCTAGATAGTATATTCAAAAGCAGAGACATTACTTTGCTGACTAAGGTTCGTCTAGTCAAGGCTATGATTTTTCCTGTGGTCATGTATGGATATGAGAGTTGGACTGTGAAGAAGGCTGAGGGCCAAAGAATTGATGCCTTTGAACTGTGGTTTTGGAGAAGACTCTTGAGAGTCCCTTGGACTGCAAGGAGATCCAACCAGTCCATTCTGAAGGAGATCAACCCTGGGATTTCTTTGGAAGGAATGATGCTAAAGCTGAAACTCCAGTACTTTGGCCACCTCATGAGAAGAGTTGACTCATTGGAAAAAACTCTGATGCTGGGAGGGATTGAGGGCAGGAGGAGAAGGGGACGACAGAGGATGAGATGGCTGGATGGCATCATGGACTCGATGGACGTGAGTCTGAGTGAACTCTGGGAGATGGTGATGAACAGGGAGGCCTGGCATGCTGCGATTCATGGGGTCGCAAAGAGTCGGACATGACTGAGAGACTGAACTGAACTGAGATTAATGGGTCAGGGGTTTCAGTAGAGGGATAAGCAAATAAATGAAAAGCACTCATGAGTGTTTACTGTTTTACACCAAACTCTCCTATCAACCCATGTTCGAGGTTGGAATGTAAACACTTCTGATAGCTCCATGTTCATTCAGTTGGTATGTCAGTGATTGGAAGCCTTTGCTGCCCACTAGATCACCTTGCCGGAGAAGGAAATGGCAACCCACTCCACTATTCTTGCCTGGAGAATCCCATGGACAGAGAAGCCTGCTGGGCTTCAGTCCATAGGGTCACAGAGCTGGACACCACGGAAGCAACTTAACACACATACATAGATCACCCTGAAGCATTTTAGACAGGCAGTTGCCTGGGGCAGCACGCAGACCTAATAAATCAACAGTCCTGGAGATGGAGTCCTGGTGTGGACATTCTGGAAAGCTCCACAGTGCTTCTGGTGTGCTGTGGATCGAGATCTTGTAAAGTTTTACTAAGTGTTTATTATTTGATTGGAAATATGCATCCATCACATAAGTATTTAGAAAAGTCAAACCAGTTATTGTGAGCAACAAACCAAAAATCTGGTTTGTTGGACAAAAATCTTCCAGTCCTCTCCCAGTCTCCTGCATATTGTTATGTGTTAAACTTAAGTCTGGAGCAGACGTGCATTTATGGTACTTTCGTAGCTAAACTTTGTTTATTTGAGCTGATTATATTCCACCTGGTTACCAGAATCCTGTTTACTCTAAAGGGAAGATAAACTGTGTCAACTGTTAGAAAATCATTAAAATAGACCTCGAGGAATAGTTAAGTCCTCATGGAAAACGCTGACACCTGTTGTCTTTTACAGCAATCCCAAGTCAACCTCATCCATTTTCTTTTTTTTTTTCCTCTCTTGTTCTTGCGAGATGATTTCCATGAAAATGAGATCTTTATTTCTTGAGAGTTCATCTGTTTCTGTTGCTCAGAGGGGAAAAAACAATGCTTAAAATTTAAGCTCAATGAGTTGAATTAGAATGCTGCTCGGAGTTTCCCACAAGGATCCATAGCTTTTTGTGGTCTACCTGGAATTCAAGCTGTCTGCTTACCAGCTGCTGTTGGGATGAAGGTTTGTTGGTGCTGTTTTCTTGTGGACGTGTCATTCTCGAGAACAGCCATTCCAGCTCCTGTGCCTACAATCAGGGAAAACTTGCACTCCCTTTATTTCTGTCCTTCTGCTTTGCTCTCAGCCCTAATCGGGTGGTAACCTACATCTAACAACAGCTTTACCCTAGAGCATTAAGTGCCAGATGATGGACATAACAGTTTATAACAGTTAGCATCTTTTCAGAATTCTTTTTTTATATGTCACTTTCCCTTTTATTTTATATCTCTTTCTAACTACAAAGTAAGTACTATTGTAAGGAAAAGGAACAGAACTTTTATAATTAGGCACTGTCCTAGGTTGGCATTTGCAGATATATTGATTAATACTTTACGATTTTCCTTTTGGATTCAGTATACAAATGTCTGAAAAAGGCATGCACCACTTGCTTCGACATTCTAAGTTCACATAGTGTATGATAGGAGAAGGAAAAAAGACTCTACTTAAGGAAATTGTAATTTATCCCTTGGGATTTAATGGACTTGGTGATACATAGACTAATTAGGCTATATAGATTAATTAACAGGCTCATGAGAGTCTAAAACTTACTTGCAACAGTTGTATTTCCATAAAATTAAAATTTTAAAAGAATTTTGAATACCAGAGGAGTTATGGCAAAAAGAAAGATAATGTAGTCTTATCTTTAATATCTCCTACACAATCAACCATTGCCTTGGCCCATATGGAATTCATGATAAAGTATTATAAAAAATTGAGGTCATACATTCAAGTTACTTAATGACTTTTCTTTAATTAGTTACATAAAATAATATAACGAGGACATATGTTCTGCTTTACCACTTTATTAGTGAGGAGAAAATCCATTTTTCTAACTCATATAGCTAAGATCCTGAGAAAAATTGAAGAGAGACTTGTAAAAAAGCTCCTATTCTTTGGAACCCTCCTGGATCTCCATCTTGCATTGTTTATTCGTTTTACTATAGCTGACCCTGACGGTTACATATCCCAAAGCCCTTCTTCTCTGTCTTCTCCCATTGGCCAAACACAACTACTAGGAAAGAGGGTGAATATACCAGATATTTACAATCCTAATTTCCTTCCAGTGAAGGAAAGCCAAGCGATCTAGAAACGGTCAATGATCCATGAAGGGAATTATTTTGGGGGCTTCTGATAAAATATTCCTCCTTAATAAAAGGAGAAAGATTATGAGTGGCAGACATTGTGCTTCCTTAATAACTTTGCACATGCATTGTGTGAAGATATAATATTTGGAGCTGCTGCATCCATTCTGCAACCATGAGGAGATATCACCAACTTCTTGAGGATGGTGGAGGAGATGTATAGGAGGATCCTGGCTATTTGATGACATAATGGAGCCACTAACTCAACCTTGAAACTGTGTATTTTGGTATTTTTGTTATGTGAAATGGTAATAAACACCTAATGCCTGAGTCATACTCACTTATATATTCTATCTCTTTCAATCAAAAGTACCTTAACTGCTAACTGGCAAATGCTACAAGACTTATAATGGAGTTTAGATCTGTATATTTAAGAGAGGACTCAATATTTAGGAATCTTCTAGTTTTATTTAATCTATTAATAATAAAACCAGATAAACTATGAAGGAAAACTGAGTTGCTAGCTGGAAACTCTGCAACCAGCAATTGTAGTATCTAAAATAGGTTAGAAGACTATACCAGCCAAGTTTGGATAAGAATAAACATTATATCAAGTATGGTAGTACATGTTGGTATATAAACTTGTAGTCAGAAAAGCCAGAATCTCATAATACAAAAAAATCAAGGGGAAATAGCAAGTTGCATACTTCATGGAAAACCTGAATTGAGGCCTATGTACTTTATTAGGAAAATAATTCAGCCAGTATATATATATATATATTTTTAGCTTATTGGAATGGAAAAAGAATGAAAACCTGGTAAAGACAAAGAACACATAGGTTATACAGGAAGGCAATACAATTATGCTTGAAAAAGTTTTAAAATTGGCAACTTTAAAAAATAAGAACTAATTTAAAGTACATTCTGTTTCACATAAAATCTGAACTTTCAAAAGGATGATGCTTTTACATGAGTAGGCACGTTAGGGAAAACTGTTGACCAAAAACTGAACTGCAAACCTACATAGCAATACATGTATTTGAAACTACAAATAAATCTGGATTCTGATAGAAGTTTATGTGGCTCTCAATAGGCGAACAGAACTTGACACTAGACAGAATGATTTAGGTAATTCAGGAAAGAAAAACCTACATACAGTTAACAAAATATGAAGCCAGTAGTGAAATTGAGAGGCATTATTATGATATAGTCTAAGTTGTTGTAAGGGAGATTTACAGAGTGGCTTAAACAATTTAGAAGCATATTTCTCTCTCATGTATAAGAATGGAGTTGGGTAGTCCAAGCCTGGCAGAATCTTTGTCATCCTCAAAATATGTCTTTCATTCCTAGATCCAATTCTTGCAATGAGGAAGTTCATTCTTTTTAAAGACACCATCTGGAGGTGACAAACATTAATTTTCTTCCTGTCTCCCAGACAGAATATGACTGAAGCAACTTAGCACACAGACCTAATTAAATCACATGGTCACATCTAGTGGCAAAGGGTGCTGAGAAATGTACCCTATAGCTGAGGGGCATGTTCTTTTATAAAACTCAATGTAATCTATCCATCATGTGTTCAGTCATGTCCGATTATTTGCGACTCCATGGACTGTAGCCCACCAGGCTTCTCTGTTCATGGGATTCTCCAGGCAAGAATAATGGAGTGGGTTGCCATTTCCTTCTTCAGGGGATCTTCCTGACCCAGGGGCCAACCCACGGATGGACTCAGGCATTGAATTAGGGATGGAACCAATATCTCCAGTGTCTCCCGCATTGCAAGGGTTTCTTTACCGCTTGAGCCATCTGGGAAATGCTCTTCTTAAAGGCATGATAATGAGTACTGGGGGATAAGATTCATCTCTGATCCAGGAGAGTGGCAGTGTTGGAAGGTATAGTGGAGCTGTAGAGTCAGTATTCATCTTCTCTTTGGGGAAATCTTTCTGTTGGAATTGGCCTTAGTCAATTATGCCTCCTTTTTAATGCTCTGGTGCCAGCGTGGACCCAACTGTTACCAGCCTGGGACACTTTCTGTCTTTATTTTAGTAATGTAAAAAACTATAAAAAGAGTACAAAAACTATTCCTATACATGGTTAGAAAGATCACAAATGGACTTGTATGGAAAAGCATAAGCTTCCTCCTACACGGTGCCATTTGAAAAAGGGACACCTACTCTAATTCCTATAACTGTGTTTTCTAAATCTCATATCTCAAAACACATATCTATGTGTTACTAATTTTACACGTGATCTGTTGAATCTTATCTTGCTAGTAATGGCATGTGTGCGTGTGTCTTCAGTCGCTCAGTCGTGTTCGACTCTTTCAACCCCAAGGACTGTAGCCTGCCACACTACTCAGTCCATGGAGTTTTCCAGGGAAGAATACTGGAGTGGGTTACAATATTGGAATGGTTTACCGTTTCTTTCTCCAGGGGACCTTCCCAACCCAGGGATCAAACCTGCATCTCCTACATTGGCAGGAGGATTCATTACTGTCTGAGCCAGCGGGGAAGCTTGAAAATTAACTTCAAGCAATTTAAACTAATATTAAAATTTTAGTTCCTCTACTTAGTGTCTCTGTAATTTTAAGTAATATGCTTACATATTCATTTCTTATTTGGTCAATTGTAGACAGTATTCCTTGATTCTCTGCTTTGAAGGTGAAGATATTTGCACTTCTAACATTTTTTTCAGCTTTTATCTTCCATGCTAAGCCCAACTTTTGTCCTCTTTATTCTTCAATATCAAGGTTGATAATGTTACTTTGTATTCATTAACCATAATTATCTTTTAATTTGTTAGAGGATATTTCTAAGCATTGAAAACTAATAAATATTGTTTGTATTATTGTGATTCAGTCAGTCAGTCAGTTCAGTCACTCAGTTGTGTCTGACTCTTTGCGACCCCATGGACTGCAGCACGCCAGGCTTCTTTCCTATCCATCACCAACTCCTGGAGCTTGCTCAAACTCATGTGCATAGAGTTCGTGATGCCATCCAACCATCTCATCTTCTGTCGTCCCCTTGTCTTCCTACCTTCAATCTTTCCCAGCATCAGGATCTTTTCCAATGAGTCAGGTTTTCGCATCATGTGGCCAAAGTATTGGAGCTTCAGCTTCAGCATCAGACCTTCCAATGAATATTCAGGATTGATTTCCTTTAGGATTGACTGGTTTGATTTCCTTCACAAATGATTTTATTTTATTTTTTACTTTTCTTTTGAATTAGAGTATGGCTGATTAGTAAACAATGTTGTGATTATTTCAGGTGAACAGTGAAGGGACTCAGCCATACATGTACATGGATTCATTCTCCCACAAACTCCCCTCTCACCCAGGCTAGCATATAACATTGAGCAGAGTTCCATGTACTATACAGGAGGTCCTTGTTGGTTATCCATTTTTAAATATAGCAGTGTGTACATGTCCACCCCAAACTCCCAAACTATCCCTTCCCCCAACTTTCCCCCTGGCAACTGTAAGTGCAAATGCTTTTATTTTAAAAACTTAATTTCCATTAGCTCTTCCTGAATGAGGCTGAGAATTGTGTGGGAGTCATCTGAAACTGTGAAGACCCCAAACCTTTTTGCATCTTTTCGTTTTCTTATTTCAATTGGGGCGTAGTAGAAACATCTTTATGTTTCTTTCCAGTTTTATCAGTGATGATAATAATAAATACTATTTTTTTCAAAGAGATTTTGTATCTATTTTTTATTGTACTAATTTGCTTTCACATATATCTGAATAGTAGTTAGGGTCATTTTTGTTATTCCCATTTTATTGCTGAAAACAAAATGAAGCACAAAGGCATTAACTAAACTGCTAAAGGTAGAAACAGCTTTATTTTATTTAAAATATTATTTTGAACATTGTTTAAAAGATACTTAACATACAGCTTGGTCTAAAATAAAGTTTCCTGTATTAGTTTGCTAAAAGTATCTTAAGAATATCATCGTAAAGAGTTTTCTGTCATATCATAAAACAATAATTGTGCTCTATATCCACTGAGGAGGTTTTTAAAATTGTAAGATACTGGTGGATTTATGAGGATGAAATATGTGGTAAACACACACACACACACACCACCACCACCACCAGCAGCAGCAATCATAGTTTAGTGCTGTAGAATAAATTAGAGGTTTTGACAAGATTTTGTTGAGAAATACAGAAAAAGGAAGGATCAGCATTTAGTATCTTCAGTACCCAACAGTGGGCTTTAAAAGTATCCCTAAATTAGATTTATGTTGTAATGATTTCGTGTCACAGAACATTTGAAGGGATATTTGTTTGTGTTTACCTATCATAGGTGTATAGACAACAGAAGACTAGTTACTTGGTGCATAGGAAAGAAAGAGATCGTGAAAGACCTAAATTTTTGTTTTTTACAGGAGCTAAAATTTAATTAGATTTCAACATGGGTCCTTAGGAGCTATTTACTAGGGCAGTAGTTCCCAGACTTGTCAACAGGCATCATCACCTAGGGAACTTGTTGGAAACACTTCTTTTCAGATTTCTCCTCGTGTGAGTACCAGTAATCTGAATTTAAGAAATTTTTTGGTAATTCATATCAGCAGTGATTGGGAAAAAATGCTTTAAAGATACAAAAAAAACAAAAACAAAAACAAATAAATGGCTTCACTGCGTAGTTTAGAATCAAGTAATATCAGATTTTTTCTCTTTTTTTTTAATAAGTAAGGAAGCTCAGGAGATCCACAAGGGAGAGCTTCCTGAGACTGTGGAGAGAAGAAAGGCACATTTAACTAAAAATACTCATTACACAATTAAAATATTAGAGATAGTTTGATAGTTGAATGGAGACCTGGTCCTGGCATTATAACTTCTCCTCCTGTACCTCCTTCCTTTGATGTCTACCAAGTAGCTCAAATGGTAAAGAATCTGCCTGCAATGCAGGTGACCCAGTTTTGATCCCTGGGTCGGGGAGATCCTCTGGAGAAGGGAATGGCAATCCACTCCAGTAATCTTGCCAGGAGAATCCCAGGTCCGTGGGATCTCAAAGAGTGAAACACGATTGAGCAACTAACATTATTACTACCACTACGGAGCAACCACAACAAAGAGCTTTGACACCCGATCATAGTCAAGTAATCAGAGTTTCATAAGTGAATATTCACAGGCTTAAACTCTCACCTATATGGTCAAGTAGAATATTCTTTTTTCTATGACATTCATTAAGATAAATCATTGTATCTACATCTGGGATTATGGATCGCAGAACACTGCACCTCATAAGAAGAGCAAATAATACTATGTCAATAAACGATAATATTCCTGTAATTCAAATCTGTTTTCTACACAGCTAAAAATCAATATTGCTCCAGGAAAGATTTTAGGTATATGGCTTACCTCAGTAGCTTAAGGTAAGAATTTTTTTGGAGAGTCAATATTTGAAAGCAATTGAATGTCATGATTCAGCAATCCAAAAATCTCAAAAGATTCAACAGGACAATTGTCTTGGGCTCTTGAGAGAGAAAATAGCATGAAAACAAGCAGAAAAGAGAGATTATTATAGACTACAATAGATTAAACTGACAACCAAACGTAATGTGCAAACCTAGATTAGCTCCTGGTTCTGGTCAAAAGAAAACAGTCATAAAAGATGATGTTTGGAGAAATGGAAAATTTTAAATATGGGTGAAAATTTAAGTGTTAAAGGACAATTATTAATGTTTTTAGGTCATAATGGCATTGTGTTTTTGGTTTCTAGTTTTAGATGTGTGCCAAAATGTTTAAGGATAAAATGCCATGATGTTGAAACTTTCAAATGGTATAGTTGTACATGTATAACACATATACATATACATAGGGAGAAGGAGAGAAAAACTGGTAGAGCATTCTATCAACTACACTCTTTCCTACTAAAAGGAACAAGAACTCCTTGGAAATTTGCCTGATTCTAAGACTGGGTAAAAAATGTATAAGATAAACCTCAATGTTTTATTATAGCAGATATCAAGGAAGCTATCAAAGATTGCTAAAGTGAAAGTGAAAGTCGCTCAGTCCTGTCCGACTGTTTGCTACCCCATGGGCTATACAGTCCATGGAATTCTCTAGGCCGGAATACTGGAGTGGGTAGCCTTTTCCTTCTCCAGGGGATTTTCCCAACCCAGGGATTGAACCCAGGTCTCCCGTATTGCAGGTGGATTCTTTACCAAGTGAGCCACAAGTGAAGCCCCCCAAACTACTAGGTTTGTGTAAAAAAACTCAGGATGCAACTTGAAAAGCTTCCTCTGGCCAAACATGGGGCAATTTGAGCCTCGATAAAGATAATAATTTCAATAGATTTAAACACGTTAAGTGTTTAGTGTTGAAATCCATGAGTCCTTAGACAATATTTAAAACATTTTGTCATCACTAGAGGGTGGAATATTTTAAGAGTTGATAAAGGATAGAGTTTTGAGCAGTTTATTTTGCTTTTCCTATATGACTCCACTACTGGGAAAGTGAATGGTAGCTGAAGGGACATTCCTCTTTACAGAAGTGTGTTACCTAATAAATGAAGAAATAATAAAACTAAAATATCAACATTTTATAATCCCAATGAATTCATGAATCTAGTGGTTGAATTCATGGCACATTTAGTGGTTGCTAACATCAGAAAAAGAGATACTGGCAACCCACTCCAGTACTCTTGCCTGGAATATCCCATGGACGGAAGAGCCTGGTTGGCTGCAGTCCATGGGGTCACGAAGAGTCGGACACGACTGAGAGACTTCACTTTCACTTTTCACTTTCATGCATTGGAGAAGGAAATGGCAACCCACTCCAGTATTCTTGCCTGGAGAATCCCAGGGACAGAGGAGCCTAGTGGGCTGCCGTCTATGGGGTCGCACAGAGTCAGACACAACTGAAGCGACTTAGCAGCAGCAACAGCAGCAGCAACATTAGAAAAAGAGATACACAGTGTTATCTGTGTATGGCACCTGGATGGGAAGGGAGTGTGGGGGAGAATGGACACATGTATGTGTATGGCTGAGTCATTCTGCTGTGTGCCTGAAACTATCACAGTGTTGTTAACTGACTATACCCCAATACAAAATAAAAAGTTAGAAAAGAGAAAACCAAATAATACAAACTGCTTAAAGGGGAGCAGCATCATCTACTAGGAAATATTCTTCCCCAAAATATCATTCCTACATCTAATCAATCCTCAAGGTTTAATTACAAATTTGCAAGAAATATAGAAGTCAGGGGGACATTTCTAAGAAAACAAAAAGCCCCAAACTTCACGAGGATGCAATCAGCCAAATCCAGACTATGGGGAAATCTACAGAACAAGTACTTTGTTCTGTCAGCAAATGGATATAAACAAGATGGAGAAGTAAAGCTATGGGCTAAAGGAAACGAGAAGGCACATTATCTAATTTCTTTATGTGAAACTTATTTATATCCTGATTCAAAGGAATAATTTAAAAAGAACCTTTTATAACATGATGGGACATTTGAGTATTAACTGGATATCTGAAAGTATTAAGGTATTATTGTTTTTAAGTATTATAGTGTTTTAAGTATTATAATGTCTATCTCATTCCAGGAGACAGTGAAGGACAGGGAAGCTTGGTGTGCTGCAGTCCATGGGGTTATAAAGAGTCAGACATGACTTAGCAACTGAACAATAACAACATTATAATGTTTTGGTGGCTATGTGGTTTTTATTTTTAAGTAGCATTTAAAAGATTTTTTTAAATTTGTTTTTATTGAAGTATATTTGATTTACAAAATTGTGTTGATTGCTGCTTTACAGCAAAGTAATTCAGTTATACATATGTATATATTTTTAATATTCTTTTCCAGTATGATTTATCACAGAATATTAAATACAGTTTCCAGTGCTATACAGTAGGATCTTGTTGTTCATCCATTTCATTTATAATAGTTTGCAGCTGCTAATCGCAAACCATCCTTTCCCCAGCCACCATCCTCTTATTTAAAAAAAAATTTTTTTGAGCGGCACTTTTATCTTTTGGATATATGTACCAATAACTGCAGATGAAGGGAGATATTGTCTGGGATACACCCCTTAATAATATGAGATGGAAAGGAAGTAGATGAAGCAAGACTTTCATGAATTGATAAGGTTTAAGGCTAGGTGATGGGTAACTTTCTAAAAATATAAAGTGTTTTGATATTCTGTAGCTTAGAATGAGAAAGCAAAAATCTTCCGGGCTGTTCATTTGGTTGAGGTAACAGACTCAGCTAATGCTAACTGCACCGTTAACAAACAACAATTTTTCTCCCAAGGACATGCTGCAGCTCTTGTCCTTAAAAAAAAAAAATGAAACAGTTATGAAGTTGCTGCCTTTATTATCTTCATTTTACAGAGGAGGATAAAGTGAGTTGCTCAAGATCACACACTATGGTTTGCCACAGAGATGGGTTCCATATCCGGGGACTCTCGACTCAAGGGTCTATACCTGAAGACATATATCTGTGGGATGAGATATTCACTGGGGTGTTATGACCCAATATAATTGGAGAAGTTTTATTCATATGAAACTAACAAGTAACTCTGTGGCTTATTTGAAAGGTGCGGGTTCCAAATTAGGTCTAGGCCAAAAAATAAGGCCATGTGAAAGCCAAGAATCAAGACCATTCCCAGTACTGAAGAGCTCAATTTTCTTTGGCACATAAAACATGTAGGAATGATCACAGTTCTTCCATAGTGAATAAGGTAGAGATTTTGGAGATGGCAAGGATGGTAATCACTGTATTCTTCCTTTCATCAATATGCAAAATAGGGAATGAAAATAGTTCCTTCAATGGTTGAGAAAGGCTCTTTGCTTCTGAGAGTGAGAACTGAGAAAATATTTTTTCCATTGCCTTGGCTGTAGTAAAATTGTTTGATATTTTCAAGAAAGATAACTGACTCATAAGAATGAATATAAAAAGAACTCCAGCATATTAAAAATCTTCCCTATGCTAATGTGTTTGGATATTAGAAACAAATTGATTACATCTGTAAAATTAAAAAAAAAAAATAGAAAAAAAATGATACCCTCCAGGATGCCATGGAGAGAATTTAATAAGCTGCCTTAAATCACTCAAGCTATAACACATCTAAAATGTTAATTAAGCTTTATTTTTTTTCATCCTCACCTCTGCTCTGCTGGCTTTAGTAAATTCCTGTCTGCCAGTATAACTCTCTACAGGTACCTCCAATTCTGTTTGAAGTTGATGATCTGGGCTTGGCTCATAACATTCACAGTAGATTTACCTGAAAGATCAATAAAAGCATGTTCAAAGCTAGATTGGCTTCATAGAGCCCAGGATTTTTATTAATTCATATAAACTTCCTAAAACTTTCACTGTACAGGAAAAAGAAGGAAACTTGAGAATATTCACATTGTAAGAAATTGAATTGGTATCATGGAGTTGCAGAGTTGGTCTGGAGCCTGTGAATCCCCTCACATGTCAGAATTCAAGGAGGCATGAAATGCTGTCTTTCTTAAGTCTTCTAGGAGGTCTTAGAATTGTCAGTCACATCAAAAAGTGTTTGATAAGTGCCAATCTCTTTGTCCTGGATGCTGTACAAGATTAGTGACAGGGATTTTTGCCCTGTGTGAACAGATGTCACTGAGCTCATTAGACAACATGTGTCTAGGCATTAACGACATATCTTACTAATTCTATAGACGACTTGGAGAGAGTATAGCAAAGAAGAAGTTGAAACAGTTAAAGAAGGCATGCAGATACCATGTGGAAAATAGGAAGAGACTGGATCCTTGGACTTGGGAAAAGAAGAGAAGGTAACATTATAGGAGCCATCTCATAATGGAGTGAAATTAAAAGGGCATATTGGAGCCAGATACAACTCTGGCTGGAGTTCAGTTCAGTTCAGTCACTCAGTCATGTTCGACTCTGCGACCCCATGGACTGCAACACGCCAGGCTTCCCTATCCATCACCAACTCCTGGAGTTTACTCAAACTCATGTCCATTGAGTTGGTGATGCCAACCAACCATCTCATCCTCTGTCATCTCCTTCTCCTCCTGCCTTCAAACTTTCCCAGCATCAGGGTCTTTTCAAATGAGTCAGTTCTTTGCATCAGGTGGCCAAAGTATTGGCACTTCAGTATCAGTCCTTCCAATGAATATTCAGGACTGATCTCCTTCAGGATGGACTGGTTGGATCTCCTTGCAGTCCAAGGAACTCTCAAGAGTCTTTTCCAGCACCACAGCAGTCTTGCACAATTTCCTATTCTTGAACCTCACTTTCTGTATCTGTTAGTCAAGAATAAGGGAAAGAAGAAAAAAAACTAATTTAAAGGAAAGAATCGGTTTTTCATCTGTAAAATTAAGGATTTTGAAAAGCTATTTTGAAATAATGCCATAATCCTTCTTGAATTATGTTTATATACTGTAAACAGCAGGAGATGCTAGAAGGGGAGAGATTATGTATTCTGGGGTTGGGACAGTCTTTCATGGAAGCACTGGTATTTTTTTCCAGTTTAGTATCCAGTATAAGGGTTCCTGGTAAGTGAAGAAAACAGGGAGTTCCAGCCATAGGCATAGAGTGGGACAATTAATCTGTAATTTGACTAGCATTTATCATTTCTTGGAAAAGTGTATATAGAGATAATTGTTTTCTCTTTCTTGGGGGAGGTAATACTCTTCCTTTTTCAAAGTTAGATTTTTTTTTTAAAAGAATGTATGGTTTGACTAGGAATGTGAAATTAGGACCTAGAAACTAATCAAGCAGCAGAGAAGCTTTGATCTTTAAAATGCTGGAATTATCTTTAATCAGAGGAGATTTAAATTGGCTAAATAGTGGGATTAAGGCAAAATTATCATCATTTTGTGCACTAAAATGTTGATTCTTTTTCTACTAATGGAAACAATTCTGTGAATTAAAACTCAGTTTTCTCTCTTAATTAAATGATTCATTGCTTTCTAATAGGTTCGGTTTTAAAAATTATTTTTCCTTTTAACAGTTTTAATATTGGTATCCAAAATATTGAAATATATTTGTTGATGTAAGATTTTGTTATACTTACCAATGTTTTAACTCTTTTCTTCTATGGAGTACTGCCTGAAATATTTTTTAAAATCACCACTGTTTATTCCTTTAGAGAAACATCCTGCTATCTGAGCATGGATTTTGCCATTTATTCTATAGGATCCTTGTAAGGGATCCCATAAAAAGTTGATTTGAAATTTAGCTGTTACTTATATTTTAAGTATATGTTACTTATATTTTAAAAAATCTGTAACAAAAAGAGTATACATACTAAATATTGTCACATAACATATTTTCCTACCAATATGTTAACATACATTACCAGATTAACTAATTTTGTGCTGATCATAGAGATTAGAGTCTCCTGACATATGCATATATTTGTTGTCTTGTAAATGTGTCATTGATCATCTCTTCTTTTATTAAGTGTTAATGACTTGGGTTCCATCTAAGTTTTATAAGGGCTAGATATAAGTGTTCAGTTCAGTGGCTCAGTTGTGTCTGACTCTTTGCGACCCCATGAATCGCAGCACGCCAGGCCTCCCTGTCCATCTCCATCTCCCGGAGTTCACGCAGACTCACGTCCATCGAGTCAGTGATGCCATACAGTCATCTCATCCTCTGTCGTCCCCTTCTCTGATATAAGTGTTAGTGTCCCTAATTTCAGGGTAGTGTTAGTTCTCAAACTGGCTCCCATATAAGGAGGGCCCAAAGAAAGGTGCAGGGCTTCCCCTTGTGGCTAAGATCGTAAAGAATCTACCTGTAATGCCAGACTCAGGTTCGATTCCTGGGTCAGGAAGATCCCCTGGAGAAGGGAATGAATGGTGACCCACTCTAGTATTCCTGCTTGGAGAATTCCATGGACAGAGGAGCCTGGTGGGTTACAGTCCATAGGGTCGTAAAGAGTCGGACATGATTGAGCAACCAAAAATTTCATTTTCATTTTTTTTTCCAAAGAAAGAGGCAGATCACTCTGGATTGGTACATGGCAGGTTTAATAAAAAGAAGGGAATTTAGACATGAGGCTTTTCTCTGGAAGCTGCAAAACAAGTACATCTTTGAACTCACCTGCTGGAATTTTAAAAGTTTATACAGTAAGTAGGTCTTAACTGGGTTCAGTCATGTATATTGTCCAGATGGTCTCAATAACACCTCCCTCTCTTCAGGCTGCATCCTTAAGGCAGCTTCTAGCTTTGGAAGGCAAGCAAGACACACATTCCAAGACAGGGGATAGGATGAGGAGGCTCTCAGCTCTCAGGTCAACCCACAGTCACATCCTCTTCATGACTCCTTCCAATAGATAGGAAAGTTTATCATCTATTTGTTTATTTGATTTATCTCTTTAAGCAAATGTAGCTATCCTTCTCTCAGGTGACAAACAATTCATTAATTCGTGATTCCTTTATTCATTAGACACTTACTAAGAAACTTCCTTGTGCCAGACCCTAGTATTGCAATAGTGAAAAATAGTGTCCCTATTCTCAAGAGAATTTACAACTAGTGGAAAAGACTTTGGCAGGCAGAGTCTTTACCATTGAGCCACCAGGGGAGCCCACGATAAGCCCATAAACAAGCAAATAATCACACACTGAACACTTGCTATGAAGGAAATGACACTGAGCTTCAGGAGAATAGAACAGGCAAATTAATTTAGAAATGAGATGCAGGGAAGTTGCTCTTTATAAAGAGGGGTTTATACTGCAACATGGAGGTGGATGAAGAATTAGGCAGGTTAAGTGCAGCTCTGCATAGAAGGTCTGAGAGGGCCAGCTCCTGGACCATTGGAAGACCTAAGGAAGGCTGGCATGGCTGAGTGAAGCAGGTGAGAGTTACAGGGCACCAAGATGGGTGAAGAGGTAGATGGGGCCTGATCATGAAAGGCCTCAGATGCACTGGAAAGGAGCTTAGTTTCTATCCAGGATCGGTGAGAACCTATTTAAGAGTTTGCATAGGAGAGTGAGGGTATTTAAATGATGACCTTAGTAGTTGGCAAGAATGGATTTGAGGTAGACAGGAACAGTATTAAGGAGACCTGTAAAATGATGGTGAATTAGGCCAGGATGAGGCTAGTGGAAGTAGAGAGAACTGGGCAGTGTTCAGCCTATTCTGAGTATGAATTGACATAACTTGATAATGGGTATGAGTGTGTGAAGTTACTGGGTTACTGGTGTGAGCACTTGGGTGAAGGGTTGTCAGACACGGAGGGCAACGTAGAAGGACATTTTGTGGGGAAAAATAAAAGAGTTCGACATTGAACATTTTAAATCTGAAATTCTGGAGAGAGATCTGAGTGGAAATATTACATAAGGTGATCAGTTCACATCTCGGAAAGTTTTGAGAAGTCCATATACATTTGAGAGTTGTTGGTAGATGAGAGATATGTGAAGATGAGGGATGTGCGTCAAAATTATCTTTTGGAGCCTACTGCGTTTTAAAAAGTTGTGTTTACATCTTTAGATATTCTATACGTATATACTTGCATCAGAATGTTCTTGTCAAATAAAATCTGCTAATCTGTGTTACTTAAGGGGGAAATGATTACAATAATTTTCACTGTCAATCATTCGAGCACAACCAAGGTGTATACCCAGGAGCGTATCTGAGTCAGGAAAGATGAACCACTTCTGCTGGTTTGGCTGTACTCTTCCAAGCCTGTCGGTGTTCAGGTATATCCAAAATATAAAAACACACATGGAAAAACTCCCCAGGGGTATCAGAAAGCCATTCCTTTAAAAAGCAATTATCTGCAAACTAGGTGGTAGCAGAGATTTGGTATTAGGTTATGTTTTTCTCTTTCCTTTTTCAGAGATACAAGATGGCTCTTCTTGACCAGTGTGAAGAAGAATTGAGCTTTAAACTGCCTTTCTCACATTTAGCATGATACTCATTACATTTAGCACTTGCCATCTTTAGCAGGGCATCAAGCAGAGCCTTCCCCCCTCCTTTTTTTTTTGGACTCTCCTCCCAAATCTGTCATAAAATGCAGGTGTTGTTACTTGAAATATATTACAAGTTCCTTTAGGGCAGGAACCATGTATCACACATATTTGTAGCCAGTCCTTGGCTCAGCAAAGTAGCTCACAAAATGTTTTAGAAATAATGTCAGTTTGTTTCATTTGATTTGACATTTTGCTCCAGAGCTCCATGTACCTTATGGGAGATGAAGAGCTGTTTTAACAAACAAAAATAACTCGATCTTTTTTGATTTAAGATGCTGGCTTCCAGATAAATATTTAGTTTTTTCTGGGTAACTTCTCAGTCAGTGTAAAGTTCACACATATTGAGGGTTGTTTCTTTCTAAGGGAACTTTTCTTTCCTGTCTTCCTCCTCAGCATGGCATCTGGCACAGAGGGAGTTAATATACCTTGGGTCCAGGGGCATAACCCACATACATCTTTCTCTTCCTTGGTGTCAGTTAAGGTGCTGCCAGTTTGGGATGGTTGGTCTTGACCTGTCTCTGAGCTTCTGGCACTCGCATTCCTTAGCAGGTGGCTGATGTCACTAGGTTCTCTTGGACACTGTCCCAGCCTTTTGTTGCTGAAGCACACAGTGCCTGTCCTACTCTCTGGGTGCAGGCTTTCTGAGAGCTAGCTAGCTTGAGATCTAGCCTTATCTTTGACTTGCACCGGGACTTTGACTCTCTTAGATCTGCCTTGCCCCTCTCAAAGTTGTTACCTGTGCATCACTCTGGAATCTCAAGGTTCCACAAGGCACCTGAGCAACTTATCTATTCGTAATTTTCACCTTTTGCCATGTTGACTGTGACGTCATGCCCAGTGCCTGCCTTCTCAAAGACGTTTGCTGTCTTCTCTATGCCATATCTACAGAAGTGGGACCCTGTCACTCATAGTCTCAGATTTTCCCCCCAGATCTGCTTGTATGTTTTCATATCCTTAATGCCTACTCCCCAGGCAGATGCTCATGACAGATCTTGTCTTAGCTTTCTCTGTCTCCTTTCTGTGTCTGCACTGGAAACAGAATGGCTTTCTTCATCCTCTGTCTCTATTCTTTAACAGTTATTATTCCGATCCTATGGTAGTTATCTGTTTAGATATTTAAGATACTGCCAAACTGGTTTACAGAAAGACTGTCATATTACATCCTCACCAATACAGTATCCTACTCTAATCCTATTTTGATGGAAGCAACTTTGGATAGAAATTCTATAAAAATGGGATTCTGCTCCAGGTTTGCTCATTAATTAATTATAATGAATTTCTTCAGTGACACCATTTGTTTTTCTAGCTCCAGTTTTCCTCAGTTACGTAACAGATATGAGGAAAACTACTGCCCTTTGACTTGTGTGAATGTACAATGAGATAGTTTATCTAAAATATAAGCCACGTAGGGAAAATTCTCATGTTTAAATGGGATTTTGTGGTTCAAAGAGCTTTTGAAAATTTATCTCACTTAATTAAAGCAGAAAGTGATCCACAGTTGAAAACTATCTATTTATTTTTAAATTCCACTGCATGAACGTCACTGGGGAATAGCCTAACATAAAATTGACATTATATCAAATTATCTCACAATTTGCTTTATATATTTTAATAATCTCTTTATTTTGAGGTTTGTAGATTCACAGGCAGTTGTAGGAAATAATACAGAAGCCTCCTATATATGCTCTGCCCAGTTTACCCCTATGTAACATCATCTTGCAAAACTCTAGTACACTATCACAAATGGTGTAATGACTTACACCTACATCCACCTCCCCCTACCTCTTCCTCAGCTCTAAACTCTGGCAACCACTGGTCAAACTGTTATCTCTAATTTTTTCATTTTCTAGATATTATATAAATTAAATCATATAATATACAACCCTTTGAGATTAACTTTTTCACTCAGCATAATTCTCTAGATATTAGTCCAAGTTGTTGCTTATTTCAACAGTTTGTTATTTTTTATTGCAGAATATTATTCCATGTCTGGATGTGCTACAGTTTGTTTAACAATTCAACCACTGAAGGAATATTCCTTCTAGTTTGGGGCTATTAAGAACAAACCTACAATGAACATCTGTATATAGCTTTTTGTGTGAACATGAATTTTCATTTCTCTGGAGTAAACTCCCAAGAGTACAATTGCTGGTTTTTTATGATACCTAACTTTTTTTTTTTTTAATGAAACTGCCAAACGTTTCCAGAGTAGCTGTACCATTTTAATTCTTAATAGCATTTTGCAGGTGATCTGATTTAAAGAGATGGGAATACCATCTTAAGTATTTAAAGAGATGGGAAAACCAGACCATCTGATCTGCCTCCTGAGAAATCTGTACACAGGCCAGGAAGCAACAGTTAGAACTGGACATGGAACAATAGATTGGTACTAAATAGGGAAAGGAAGGCTGTGTATTGTCACTCTGCTTATTTAACTTATATGTAGAGTACATCATGAGAAATGCTGGGCTGGATGAAGCACAAGCTGGAATCAAGATTGCCGGGAGACATACCAATAACCTCAAATATGCAGATGACACCACCCTTATGGCAGAAAGTGAAGAGGAACTAAGGAAGCTCTTGATGAAAGTGAAAGAGGAGAGTGAAAAAGTTGGCTTAACATTCAACATTCAGAAAACTAAGATATGGCATCCGGTCCCATCACTTCATGGCAAATAGATGCAAAACAGTGGAAACAGTGACAGACTTTATATTTTTGGGCTCCAAAATCACTGCAGATGGTGATTGCAGCCATAAAATTAAAAGAAGCTTGCTTCTTGGAAGAAAAGTCATGACCAACCTAGACATCTTATTAAAAAGCAGAAACATTACTTTGCCAACAAAGATCCACCTAGTCAAGGCTATGATTTTTCCAGTAGTCATGTGTGGATGTAAGAGTTGGACTATAAAGAAAGGTGAGCACCGAAGAATTGATGCTTTTGAACTGTGGTGTTGGAGAAGACTCTTGAGAGTCCCTTGGACTGCAAGAAGATCCAGCCAGTCCATCCTAAAGGAAATCAGTCCTGAATATTCATCAGAAAGACTGATGTTGAAGCTGAAACTCCAATACTTTGGCCACCTGATGTGAAGAACTGACTCATTTGAAAGGACCCTGATGCTGGGAAAGATTGAAGGCAGGAGGAGAAGGGGATGACAGAGGATGAGATGGTTTGATGGCATCACCGACTCGATGGACATGAGTTTGAGTGAACTCTGGGAGTTGGTGATGGACAGGGAATCCTGGCGTGCTGCAGCCCATGGTGTCATAAAGAGTCGGACACGACTGAGGGACTGAACTGAACTGATTTATTTTCATCCTCACCACACTTGGTCTCGTCCGTACTTTTGCTTCTAGCCATTGTAATAGGTGTACAGTGCACAGTCTCCCCTGTTATCAATACCTGCCACTAGAGTGCTACATTTGCTACAACTGGTGAACCTGCATTGACACACCATGTTCATTCAAAGATTATAGTTTACACAATGGTTCATCTTGCTGGTGACAATTGTATAATGGGTTTTAACAAACGTATAATGATATATATATATCCATTATTATGGTATCATGCAGAATATTTTCATTGTTCTAAAAGATCTCTCTGCTCCATCTATTCATCCTTCCTGCACCTACCAACTCCTGAAAACTACTGGTAAATTTTTCTATTGTCTCCATAGTTTTGCCTTTTCCAGAATGACCTGTGATAGTTGAAATCATACTGTGTATAGCCTTTTCGGGTCAGTTTCTTCATTTAGTAATGAGCTGAGCTGTTAGTCACTCAGTTGTGTCCAACTCTTTAAAACCCCATGGATGGTAACCCGCCAGGTTCTTCTGCTCATGGAATCCTCCAGGCAAGAATATTGGATTGGATAGTTATTCCCTTCTCCAGGGGGATCCTCCTGACCCAGGGACTGAACCTAGGTATCCTGTATTACAGGCAGATTCTTTACCATTTGAGCTGAATATGCTACTCCTGTCTTATTTTGATTCATGTTTGCATGATGTGCTTTTTCCTACCATTTTATTTTCATATCTAAATCACTATATTTTAAATATCCCTTGTATATACGTACAGTTGTCATATTATTTAATCCACTTTTCCAATCTCTGCCTTTTACTTGACATATTCAGACAATTTATGCCTAATATAAAGGTTTCCCAGCTGGCTCAGTGTTAAAGAATCCACCCGCCAATGCAGGAGATGCTGGAGATGGGGGTTCAATCCCTGGGTCGGGAAGATCCCATGGAGGAGGAAATGGCAACCCACTTCAGTATTCTTGCCTAGGGAACCTCATGGACAGAGGAGCCTGGCGAGCTGCAGTCCATAGAGTCACAAAGGGTCAGACATGACCTTGTGACTGAGCATGCAAGCATATCTGTTTATAAGTTGGGGCTTGAATCTGTCATTTTATTTTGTCTGTTCAGTCTCCCCTCTAGGCTTCTTTTGACACAGATGAAGGGACCAGAGGAGGGCTCCTCCTTACTCTTGGGTGGGGTCAGAGTTTGGGCTCCCCTCCAAGTCCCCACCGTCATCACCCTGGATGAGGGAGATTGGCTGTTTGTTATTACTCATGCATCACTCTGCAGATACCAGAGAGGGTGGCTTCAGTCCTGCTTGATGATGGTGAAAGTCCTGATTCTTTACTTGGCCTCCTCTGATACCACTCAGACACAGTGGTGGGCCGCCTGATTATTATGGGATGTGGTGGAAGTCCAGAATCCCTACTTGGTTTTCCCTGAAGAAACTCTGAAGCAGGAGAGCCTCCTTAATGCTCAGTGTGGATAAATGTCCTGGCTCCCTACTCAACCTTTCCTGATACTTCCCTGTTGGTGTATGTGCATTTGCTGTGTTGGGGGAAGCTTTGGTACACCTCTTGATAGCCTGGTGAGGGTAGAAGACCTTTGCTGGTACGGGAAGACATGGGGCCACAGTTTTTTCCATACTCTTTCGAAGTGGTGGTTAATATCTAAATAGTTTCTGTTTTCCTAGGCTGCCCTTTCCTAGTTGTGTGGCTAGAGAGATTGGACTTTTAATGGAGATGTTTTGGTCTGCATGCTTTGACAGTTCTCAAAACATGAGAGAACAATTATCAGCATCTTCAGCTGCAAGCTTGGTAAATGAAATAAAAACAAATCTCCCCCCTTTGTCCGTTTTTTGGGTCCTGAGGTCCCTAACTAATCTGCCTTATTCTCACCTTTCAGAATCTTATGTTTGTTTTCTATGTTCAAGGCTTCTTAGTTGTAGTTTGTAGGCAGAATGGGGAAAAGTGTATTCCATCCAAAAGTCTATTCCATAGTTCCAGAAGGATAATTTTGACTATTTTTTAAAAAAAAACATAGCAATTTAGAATCTCCTTGTAAATCCTCTCTGGTCTCATTCCCCACTCTCTGATTTTTAATTTTTATTTCTTTATGTATTTTTATATAGTTAGACTCTGGTGATTTTGTATAGTTAGGCTCTGGTGATTCTTGTCACTTGGTTAGTTAATTTGTTCCAAAGTGTTTTTGAAATCTATCCATGCTAACACAGGAAGTCTAAGCTTATTCAGACTGATGGATTCCTAGGGTTTTGGATGACAGAACAGGAAATTGTTGGATGCTGGGCTGACACACAGTGTCAATGAAGTGGATTCTGTATGTGCCATCGTATGTAGCCATGAAAAAACTTTGACATTAATTAACAGGAGTTTCCGTGAGCAGTAGAGGCTGTACCTGGTGGATGCGGGAGAGAGGGCTGGACGGTCTCCCAGGACTGAAGGGTCAGCCCCCTAGCAGCACCACTGCTGAGTTTTGGCACGGGTGGGAGGATGGGCTTTAGTGCAACTTCCCGTGCTCATGAAGGCTTCTAAGTGTGGGTTGAAAGATCTGTAAACATATGCTGAGGGATAGAGGCAGGCCTGGGATTTTTCTCTCCAGGTGATCAGCTACCGCAGGGAGGCACAGCTTAGTTTCCAGACTCAATGTCCCACATTTGCAGTGGCCCCTTTATGAAACTATTGGCATATGTTTCCTCAAGAGTGGTTAGATAATCTGAATTTAAAAATATACTTCACACACTTGAATGCCAATTAATGTGAGTGACCAGGGTCTCTTCAATTCTTTGATCTTCTTGGGCTTTTTCTTGGTTTTCCCGGAGGCCAGTTTGGACTGAACTGAAAGATAGTGAGATAGTCCTGGCCTTCTGGGAAACTCAGTGACATTTAAAGGCTGCTGGGGCCTAGATTGTGCATATCTCAACTAATTAAAATCAAACAATAATTGTAGGACTTTGGTCTATAGAATTCTAATCAGCCTTGAAGCTAATGAACCATTTTAAAAAAAAATCCATGTTGAAGCTTTCTTCACAAATGAGAATTGTATTTTTTTTTTTTTTCCATCTGGGCTTATTCCCAGACTTCTTTGGGATTGTAAGCATCATGAGTTTGTATGATAAACTCTTACTGGGGGTAGGATGTCTCTACTGATTTTCTTCTATTTTATTTTATAATTTGATTTTGCTAAGTTTTCGTTTATGTACCTTTGAGCAAAAGTATTATTTGAGCCACATGACTAAGCTAACATTACATTTAGATGTTATTTTATTAGGCTGCATTTTAATTTTATTCCATTTGTCCTCATTAAACAACTGTTTGTCCCCTCAGGCATTTTAGAGCTAACTTTCTGACTCTATATTGGTTCCCAGGCTGTAAAAGTTAAAGCTTATTTGATTTTTTTTTTCTTTTTTTGCCTAGGACTCTTAAAAATACACACAAGAAAATCAACTTGACAAATTCTAAATGTTTTGTGTTTATCTGTTTGGGTATTTGTTTCACACTCAAGGGATAATACCTATAAATGATAATAGTAATCTTTGAGTAAATTATTTTCTTTAACTAAAAGGAATATGTGTATATACACACATATATGTGTTTGTGTGCATGTGTGTGTCTATTTTTTGTTCAGTTGCCAGTCATGTCCGACTCTTTGCCACCCATGAACTGTAGCACACCAGGCTTCCCTGTCTTTCACCATCTCCTGGAGCTTGCTCAAACTCATGTCCATTGAGTTGGTGATGCTATCTAGCTATCTCATCTTCTGTCGTCCCCTTCTCCTCCTGCTTTTAATCTTTCCCAGCAATAGAGTTTTTTCTAATGAATCAGCTCTTCACCTCACATGGCCAAAGCATTGGAGCTTCAGCCCCAGCATCAGCCTCTACATTGAATATTCAGGGTTGATTTCCTTTAGGATTGACTGATTGATCTCCTTGCAGAATTGATTGATCTCCTTGCAGTCCAAGGGGCTCTCAAGAGTCTTCTCCAACACCACAGTTCAAAAGGCACTCAGCCTTCTTTATGGCCCAACTCTTACATGCATACATGACTACTGGAAAAACCATAGCTTTGACTATGTGTATATATAAATATACTTTCCTAAAATGGATACATGTGTATATACATCATGTATATGTATGTATATACAGCATGTATATTGCAGTGTATATATTCTGGCCAGGACAATGTTTAGTCAGTGTGTCCCTGTGGTGTTCAAACTCCACCTTCCCCCACCATCTCTCTGGTCTCCCACTTCCTCTTCCCCTTCTGCAGTTCTTCACTGGAGAAACTGGAAGCAAGCAGAATAAGGATGCAAAATTAAGAAGCAATGATGTCACCACTGTCACAACCCTGTACTGAGGACCACATTTCGCTCCCAGCTCCAGTTGTATATCTCACTGCTCTCCTCCACCCTTCTCCAGGCATCAGAGAAACCAATTCAGACACCTAGGTCCTGCCAGGTTGAAACTGATTATTACAAATTCCGATTGCATAGAAGTCATTTCATCTCTTTGGAGTTTTTTATGAAGTTATTTAACAACCTCTTTATATTCAGGGATGGACTTTGTTCTTTAGCCTCCTTTTCCAGATTTAAATCCATAATTTATTTTTGTTTTCTTTTATCAGCCTCTCTACACCTTAGTCTTTCTCATTTCCTTCATAAGTCTTCTTCCCCTCCCAGTACGTTTTTTCTCTGAAGCTACTGTGTTTGGATCAAGATCATGACCATACAAGTAGCTAGAAAAGCTTTTATCAATAACAAAGGAAAAACATTTTCTTTTTGTTGTCCAAGCTATTCAGAATTCTTACATAATTTTCTTTCTTAGTGTCATATTCATGATGTGTTAATTTGAATTATTAGTTTAAATATTTTCTTTTCACTCTTCCTCATAGGAAAGGCAATTTCAGTAGGGGAGAAAGACGATTTCACTAACTAAGTTCACAAATAGCAAAATCCTCACTTCCAACAGAATCAGTAATTTGTTAATCAGAGGAAAAAACAGCTATTAGATTATGAATTTTATCTTAGTATAACTTGACTTTAATTTGAAATATTCCCTGCTGCTGCTGCTGCTGCTAAGTCGTTTCAGTCGTGTCTGACTCTGCGCAACCCCATAGACGGCAGCCCATCAGGCTCCCCTATCCCTGGGATTCTCCAGGCAAGAACAGTGGAGTGGGTTGCCATTTCCTTCTCCAATGCATGAAAGTGAAAAGTGAAAGTGAAGTCGCTCAGTCATGTCTGACTCTTCATGATCCCATGGACTGCAGCCTACCAGGCTCCTCCATCCATGGGATTTTCCAGGCAAGAGTACTGGAGTGGGGTGCCATTGCCTTCTCCGAAATATTCCCTGGTAGCTACTAAATTTTTAGTTTGGAAAATCCTATTAGTGAAGAAAATGTTCATAGCATAATAAATTTCTCAGCCATGTGATTGAGAAAAGGAAAGAATGAAAAGTAACCTTGTTGAAGATGTATCATGTATCAGACACTTGGCTGGGAGTAACACAAGAGCAAGCTCTAAGTAAAGGTGAGTACTGTGGATGTGAAAAGCTGAATAACTGCTTAATTACTCCTGAATAATTAAAATGTAGTTCTGCCCAGGGATGGAAAATTCCATAATCCAGTTTTAGGATTTGTATTGTTTCAACACCTTAGACATTTTGAATCCCATCACAGACGGTGATATGACAGATTAATAATGGTAAAAATGTAAACTTCATGGATAAGCACACTAATTTATTGAAAAGAAAGCTCTTCATGGCTTTTCTGTATTATAATTATGTGACCTCTGGATTATCTTGAACAAGTTTGAAACTCCAGAGCTCATCTGTAAAATGAGGAAGCAGTGATAAATACACAGCAGTTATATACTAATTGCTTTCTTGTCTACAGGACAAAGATCATGACCAAAAGTCATTGTTGAGATTTACTTACTCTTTCAAGTAGAAAAGAGAAGATTTGTTTCTCTGATAATTTTCTGGAAATGTCCTAAAATGGTTGACTGTGGCTCAGATCATGAACTCCTTATTACCAAATTCAGACTTAAATAGAAGAAAGTAGGGAAAACCGCTAGACCATTCGGGTATGACCTAAATCAAATCCCTTATGATTATACAGTGGAAGTGAGAAATAGATTTAAGGGCCTAGATCTGATAGATAGAGTGCATGATGAACTATGGTATGAGGTTCATGACATTGTACAGGAGACAGGGATCAAGACCATCCCCATGGAAAAGAAATGCAAACAAGCAAAATGGCTGTCTGGGGAGGCCTTACAAATACCTGTGAAAAGAAGAGAGGCAAAAGCAAAGGAGAAAAGGAAAGATATAAGCATCTGAATGCAGAGTTCCAAAGAATAGCAAGAAGAGATAAGAAAGCCTTCTTCAGTGATCAATGCAAAGAAATAGAGGAAAACAACAGAATGGGAAAGACTAGAGATCTCTTCATGAAAATTAGAGATACCAAGGGAATATTTCATGCACAGATGGGCTCGATAAAGGACAGAAATGGTATGGACCTAACAGAAGCAGAAGATATTAAGAAGAGGTGGCAAGAATACATGGAAGAACTGTACAAAAAAGATCTTCATGATCCAGATAATCGTGATGATGTGATCACTAATCTAGAGCCAGACATCTTGGAATGTGAAGTCAAGTGGGCCTTAGAAAGCATCACTATGAACAAAAGCTAGTGGAGGTGATGGAATTCCAGTGGAGCTGTTTCAAATCCTGAAAGATGATGCTATGAAAGTGCTGCGCTCAATACGCCAGCAAATTTGGAAAACTCAGCAGTGGCCACAGGACTGGAAAATGTCAGTTTTCATTCCAATTCCAAAGAAAGGCAATGCAAAAGAATGCTCAAACTACCACACAATTGCACTCATCTCACATGCTGGTAAAGTAGTGCTCAAAATTCTCCAAGCCAGGCTTCAGCAATACGTGAACCGTAAACTCCCTGATGATCAAGCTGGTTTTAGAAAAGGCAGAGGAACCGGAGATCAAATTGTCAACATCCACTGGATCATGGAAAAAGCAAGAGAGTTCCAGAAAAACATCTATTTCTGCTTTATTGACTATGCCAAAGCCTTTGACTGTGTGGATCACAATAAACTGTGGAAAATTCTGAAAGAGATGGGAATACCAGACCACCTAACCTGCCTCTTAAGAAATCTGTATGCAGGTCAGGAAGCAACAGTTAGAACTGGACATGGAACAACAGACTGGTTCCAAATAGGAAAAGGAGTACATCAAGGCTGTATATTGTCACCTTGCTTATTTAACTTATATGCAGAGTACATCATGAGAAACCCTGGACTGGAAGAAACACAAGCTGGAATCAAGATTGCCGGGAGAAATATCAATAACCTCAGATATGCAGATGACACCACCCTTATGGTAGAAAGTGAAAAGGAACTAAAAAGCCTCTTTATGAAAGTGAAAGTGGAGAGCGAAAAAGTTGGCTTAAAGATCAACATTCAGAAAACAAAGATCATGGCTTCCGGTCCCATCACTTCATGGCAAATAGATGGAGAAACAGTGGAAACAGTGTCAGACTTTATTTTTGTGGGCTCCAAAATCACTGCAGATGGTGACTGCAGCCATGAAATTAAAAGACGCTTACTCCTTGGAAGAAAAGTTATGACAAACCTAGACAGTATATTCAAAAGCAGAGACATTACTTTGCTGACTAAGGTCCGTCTAGTCAAGGCTATGGTTTTTCCTGTGGTCATGTATGGATGTGAGAGTTGGACTGTGAAGAAGGCTGAGCGCCGATGAATTGATGCTTTTGAACTGTGGTTTTGGAGAAGACTCTTGAGAGTCCCTTGGACTGCAAGGAGATCCAACCAGTCCATTCTGAAGGAGATCAACCCTGGGATTTCTTTGGAAGGAATGATGCTAAAGCTGAAACTCCAGTACTTGGGCCACCTCATGAGAAGAGTTGACTCATTGGAAAAAACTCTGATGCTGGGAGGGATTGGGGGCAGGAGGAAGAGGGAATGAGAGAGGATGAGATGGCTGGATGGCATCATGGACTCGATGGATATGAGTCTGAGTGAACTCTGGGACATGGTGATAGACAGGGAGGCCTGGCGTGCTGTGATTCATGGGGTCGCAAAGAGTCGGACACGACTGAGCGACTGAAATGAACTGAACTGAACTGATGGAACAAAAGCCTTGACTGCATTTAAAAAAAAGGGGGGGGGGCAATATGAAAGAACTTAACTTCTGTTTTTGTGTGTGAGGGAACACATTTTAATTATGTTTTATAAAAAAGAAGCTGAGAATGTCACTTAAATAGGGTTTAGTCCTGGCTATGTATTATATGGATATCATTTAACCTCTTAATTTCCTTGCCTCCAAGCCACAATGTTAATATATCCTTGCCTTGCCTAATTATATGCTGATGTCACTAAGATTAATTTATGATCAGTGCTTTTCCTAATAGTTAACACTGGATGAGATCATTTTGAAGTATAAGAGTTGGTGGATTTCTCTACCATATGAATATTGTGAGTATAGATTTTTCCCTTAAGATTAGCATTTAACAGCTACAAGTTTCTGAAAATTTACTGTATTTTTCGCAACACCTACTTTTTTATTACTTCTAATTCTAGTCTCAAGTTCTTTTTTTTTTTAAAGCAAATAAGATATGTGTAAAATATGAGAATATTTACAGTTTGTTCTAGAATGATATTCTGATGCATAGGACTAGAAAAATAAGATATTGACTTGGTTGGGACTGACAAAATTTTATGTTTTTTCTCCTTATTCACAGATGTTAATGAAACTTTCACAAATGTCAGTTTTCCAAGATAAAAATGGATAGCTTAATGCCATCCCATTCCAATCTTTGTTTTTGAACATTTTGGTATTTGTTAAACTGAAGTGTCTGTCAGTAAATAATATTCACTCATGCTTCTTGCTACTTGTTTTTAATGTTTTGAAAAATTTGACTCATATGGAAAAATACTGATTAACTATTCCAAAACTATTTTGATCCTATTCCAAGACCCAAGTGGTGCATGAATAAGTACTTTAAGTTTTATATTTTAAAAATAATTGGATCTTTCTAATCCTAAGTGTCCATATCCCATGTGTTAGCTGGCACAGAACTAAGTAAATAACCCTTTTTTGTATTTGCATTTTAATTTCCCTTTAACGGTTTTGCAATCTATGTTTTCATACAGAGAATATGCCTGCATTATAAATAGATGTCACTTGAGCTGTCATTTCAAAGATCTATGGTAGGAATCTGAAAGTTTAGAGGCGATGTTTAAAGTGGCAAATTTATTTAGTTTTTGAAACATTTTTAAACTGTGTTCCTTAAGATGGAAATATTTCTGGCCCCCTAATTGATAATCACAACTTGTGGTGTGCTGCTTATTTATATGAATTACATATATACATCAATCTGAGTTAAAGTTTACAAGATAGTTTTTAACCAAAATTATACACACAGCATAAAACTGGATTATTAACACACTTCCCTTTGATTTTGTGTATACATACTATAAATATACATACATAATATCTCATAGTCACATTCATACATCACACATATATACATGTGTAATATCTCATAAACAAATTCATTCAATACAATAGAGTTCTCCCAGATATATTTCCCTCTTTTAGTAAAAATTAAAGACTCTTGATGAAATTCAAAATATACATTAAGTTAATGAAATAAGACTCTGGGATGTTTACTTATATTAAATGTTTGAATTAACTGTGACCATGGTGAATTGTTTCTACAAATTATATTTTTCAATGGATTATGTCTTTCCATGAATTATGTTTTTAAATGGTATTACATTGTTTCTGTTTGTCGTTTTAGTATACTTTGCAGTGGGAAATATTTTAAACTAAATACTTCCCATCTAGCCTTGCCAAGGTGAATGTTTCCCTTACAGGCTTGACTTGCAGTTGAAGCTGATGTGAGAGTATGTCATGGTTGTTTTGACAGTCCGGTCATCCTAATCCAGGGATCTGATCCCTGTGGTTTGTCAATTATCCTGCTAACCCTACAGCGAGAGCAACACTCAAGGCACTGAACTGTCAACTGATAACCAAGAAATAATGTCAGGAGCTAGAGAGGCAGAACTGAGAGGGGGGACACTTTTGACAACAGGAGTCAGTGTATCATTCAGCATTTATTTTATTTGTGGGGGCTCATAACAAATTAATTATTAGGAATCACATGATGAAATGTCATCCATAGCTTTGGACACTCTTTTGTGTCTAAATTTGAAAAGCAGCTATTTGACTGCACGTGTAAGTTTTGCTAACATAGAATTTTGGAACACAGCTCTATGCGGAAAATGGCTAAATCACCTGAAGTTAATTTGATTGTTAGTGATTTCTTTCACCTGCCTCATATTTACTTTAAGGGCTTTAGGAAAACAATAATGCACCTGGGGACTATGTGTATGCTCATGGAAATAATCATAAATTACTAGGAGTCTCATTTATAGGGAAATGAACATAAATATGGGGCATGTGTGTGAGAAATTATGCCTTGTGTAAAACAAAAAAAATGCATTCAAAACCAAAAATTTCAAAGGGAAATTAGTTTTTGAACAATTCATGATATTTAACAGTTTAAGGGGAAAAAATAAAAGGGACTTTTACTTTGCATAGTAGCTGTCTTAAAATGAGAAAATGATAACAAGGTTTTAAGTTACTGCTCTTGAATGTGGCTGAGTTGAATCTTAGTGGCATCAGCTAAAAGCTACATAGCCTTTTATTCTGCTCTAGTTCATGGTCAGTGTTTCATGTGTGTACCGACTGAAATATTTATTACTTACATAAACTAAGTGATGGTCCATAATTAACAAATACACAAGCCTGGGATCTTCAGATAAGAACTCTGGGTATAGCCAAACAAGATTCGCTTGAGTATGTTTACTCAAGAAAAAGTGGAATAAGCCAAACTTCCTGCTTTGTAAAGTGCAAAAAAAATTGAAATTTAAATATATTTTGTGAAATTCCAATCAGTAATCAAACTGGCTTCTGATGCTTAATTAAAAAAAATATACTCTTCCTGGTTTGAGAAACTATAAAGTCACTTGCATAATAATACCTATTTATTTTGGGCAATACCTCACTCCCAAATAAATAAGAAAGATATAAACATAACACAAGCATGCATAGATGTTTAGTTTTGGAATATATATATATATATATATACACACACATATATATGTATATATATATATATACACACACATACATACATACATATATGTAATATATCACATTATATAGATGTATATGTTTAGTGTTTTGTAACCAACTTATTTTCATTTAATGAACATATTTTCATGTCATAGCAAATTTTTTAAAAATATAACTGACACCATAATATTTTAATATATAAATATACTATAATTCAATTAAGTAATACCCTAATGTTGGAATTTATGTTAATTAAATTTGAGAAGATATTAAATGACTCTGCAAGAAATAACTCATCTCTGATTTATTTCTGATTTTTATTTGGGGATTAATTTGTTTTAGGTAAAATTACAAGTCAGGGCTTCCTTGGTTGCTCAGATGGTAACGATTTTGCCTGTAATGTGGGAGACCCGGGTTCAGACCTGGGTTGAGAAGATCCCGGACGAGGGAATTGCTGCCCACTCCAGTATTCTTGCCTGGAGAATTCCAGAGGCAGAGGAGCCTGGTGGGCTACATTCCATGACATTGCAAAGAGTCAAACATGACTGAGTGACTAACACACACAAGTCAAAGGGTATCAATACCCTTTGATCATCTGGGAGGACTTCAAATCTTATTTAAGGTTAATAATTAAGCATTAGAAATTTCCTTACCTCCTTAAATATTGCTTATTGCTCTTCTTCTTCTTTTTTTTTTTTTAAAGACCCTTACAGGGGTAGGAGGCCTATACTTATTAGTCATTCGGTTTTCTGAAAAACAAGAACAGCTTATTTGGGGGTGAAAAATATTTATGTTTTGGTCAGGCATTGTTTTCCAATTTTAGTGACTTAATAAAAAATTAATATGGTAGATGGCAGATTCTACTTTTGTGGGTCTAGAGCCCACTTTTATCTCATGCTGTGTTCTCAGACAGAATACTTAACCTCTGTGTTTTATCTCCTTCTATCAAATGAAGATGATATTATTACTCCTATCTTTGGGTCCTGGAGAGGATTAAATAAAGTAATACATATCATATATGTCATGTAGTGCCTGGCATATAGTGAGCTTCCCATAAATGTTAGCTGGCTATTTACTTGAATATAGCCATTAGCAGATAAAAATATATTAGGGTTTTAAAAGTATTGCATTTCTTGTAAGGAAGTAAGGAATGGAAAACATTTTCATTATGCACATATTACCTGGCTAGACAAACTTTTAGTATAGCAATAGGAACTTTGAAAATACCATGGTGCAATATAGTAGTAAATATTCTTGCCTACTGGGAACAAAAGAGAGGTAAGATACTAGTGTCTATGAAGGATACCGCCTTGGTATTATGTGCTATAGCCGAGAGCTTCTCAACTTTAGTGTGCTTATGAATCATCTGGTGTGTGTGTGCTCAGTTGCTTCAGTTGTGTCTGACTCTTTGTGACCCTATGAACTGCAGCTGGCCAGGCTCCTCTGTCCATGGGGTTCTCCAGGCAAGGATACTGGAGTGGGTTGCCATTCCCTTCTCCAGGGGATCTTCCTGATCCAGGGTCAAACCCGTTTCTCTTACATCTCTGAATTGACAGGTGGGTCCTTTACCACTAGTGCCACTTGGGAAGCCCTGAATCATTGGGGATCTCATTAAAAGGCAGTCTGATTTGTTAAGTCCAGGGTGGGGCCTGAGATTCTGTATATCTACCAGATTTCATATGATGGTGATTGTTAAGGGGCTACATTGAGTAGCAAGGATTTAGAATTTAAAAATTAAGCCATTTGATTCTAAAAGTCAATTTTTCATTTGCTTTTTCCTCTTTAGCACTTTGCTTTGGGCATTTACTGTTTGCATACTGTGAATTTGTCTCCTCAGTCTTCCGCAAAAGTGCAAAGTCAAGACAAACGTTTAAACGGAATATCATCAATTGGGAGAAGGAAAGAATGAAAGACAAAAACCTCTCCACCTTCAGCTGTCTCTGCAAATGTGATGTAAATATTTGGAGTCAGGCTGGAGGCGCTTCTCAGCGCCACAGTCACTACACAATGGCCTGTACTTCTCCTTTAACCTGGCAGCCGCCAAGGCACAGAAGCAGGAATCAGGTTCCATCAGTGTTGTTTGCTGATGACCATGGTAAGGACACATCCCTCCATCAGAATCTATAATATACTCTGACTGCTTTTGTCAACCATCCTCACTTGATTATCACAGGCTGGATATGAAGTCAAAGGATATATAACTTATTGGACAAGTTTTCCGAATCCATGTAGAGCATCCATTTTACTCAAAGACTTGGAAATTGCATTACTACAAATGTGGATCATTTATAGCACAATGTTATATGCATTTAAAAAACAACATGCAAGATTATGACAGACCACCTGTGGCTAGGTTCCCATATACCATTATTTTGCCATTAAGGCTTATTTCAAGGGAAACAGATAAAAGCTCTTGGAAGTGAAAAGAGCCAGAGAAGAAACCCAGGGACGGACTATGGTGAAAAAAAAAAAAAACTTGATGTAAGTCAAAACACTTAATTTATAATCCTTGCTCACCCACTTACATCCTTTATAACGGTCTCTCTGGTCTCAGTTTTCTCATTTGCAAAATGAAACAGTTAGACTGATTTTGAGGTCCCTCCAAGCTCTGACATTTTATGATTTTATGATTGAATCACTTTTTTCTTCTGAGAATTTTACCCAACTCATAGGCAGTCAGTTGACTCTTTTGTATGGTAGAGCCTTCCCCAGCCCAGGCTCCTTGGTAGCTTCCATCTGTGACCAGAGCTGTCAATCATTCTGTGATTATTTCCACTGTTTTGCAGAGTCAAAGGCCTTACCCTAGAGATCGAGTTTTATTTGAAAAATAATACAGTGCACATGGTGCTGGAAAATGTGTTACCCCACACGCAGTGGGGTAAGTCTCTAAAAGAATTTACCCCCTAAACGTAGGGTATCAATGAGACAATGTAAACCACCAGAACAGCTACTTGACAATTTGTCACTCAACTTGAGCAAAACTATAGAGGAACAGCACAATGAATTAATGAATAGCAACAAATCCCCATGACAACATGTTAGTTCATTAAAATTTTATCAGCATTCTTCCTAAGGAAAGTGAGCCTTCTGTTCTATGTTGAGTTTCTTCAACATTGTTTTACAGCCAATTCACAGCATTCTGGTGCTTCAAAATTAGTTCCTGTGGAGAGTGAGATACACATAGACTCTACACTGTGTCACACACGGGTCTCTTGGGTGTCACGATGAAATATTGCCTGCACTTTTGTGTGTCTTATGGCTTAAACATTAACCAACATTATCCTATTGCTTTTTTTGGATAGTAGGTTAATTAGGTGAAAATCCACCTCTGTGTTATTTCTTAGTAAATGTATTAGATTGCATTTCATAAGCATCTTTCTAACATTCAACAAAAAATAGTATCAAATGAGGGGGAAACGGCAAAATATTTTTGCTTGCTGCCACAGTGGTGTGTTCCCTCTGGCTTCAGAAAACAATAATAACATACAAGCCTTGACATATTCCTTGGATTATTTTCTCTCCTTGAAAAAAAATTTTTTTAATGTGGAACCCAAATGCCAAGGGCCTGGGTTTTCTCAATTCATCCAGCATAATAACAATATACTTCCCTTTCAAAATTTGAAAAAAAAAAAAGGTCTCATAGCCTCATCCTACAAATAGTAGGAAAATCAGCATGGTTCTCAATATTTTGGAGGATTTTTGAGGGGATTACATTCTTTCTATTCAGTTTCTGCAGTTGAGTTCTGCTTCTACTGAATTCTTGGTCACATTCATATCTTTTATGAAAGTACCTAACTGCACATTTGTATGTAAGTGAGACCTTTTTATTTTTGTTGATTTGAAATAGAACAAATTCCCCAGTTAGAGTGATTTAACAACCTCTCATTTAGCCCCACAATTTAAGCAAATTGAGGATTATGATCTTGCTAAAGATCACAGACTTAGTCCATTCATCCATATATGCCTACAACCATCATGAGATCTTTACAAATTTTTGCACAGAATTTGGAGAAGTGATTTTCAACATGCCATTAAATGTGTTTACAATGGACACTATGAATTTATTAATTAGTATAACCTTTATATTGTGGAATTTACAAAGGATAGCAAAAATATTACATACATCCCTTGATCTGTTTCTAGGATATGTTATAAATAATCAGACATTAGTATCAAAATTTATGCATAAAAATATTCATGACAACTTCATTTATAATAGCAAGAAAAATGGAGCTAGTCTAAATATTTGATAAAAGATTAATATAATTTGTTCTAATCTGTAAATTGAATACTAGTTAGTCATTAAAAACAATGAGGTAAATCTTCATTTACTGACATAATAGGTTATCCACAATACACTGTTAACTTACAGGAAAGTATAACATGATTATTTTTTTGTCCTAGAGTGTCTGTAACAATGTGAATATTTGTATGAAATGCAGTCTATAAGAAAAGACACCAGAAAATTAATAGTAGTTATCACTAGAGTGTGGGATTTAAGGTGACCTTTTTTTCTTTATGCTTGCATTTAAAATTTTTTTCAGGGGTAACCATGTGACATTTTATAACTTCCTAAAGAAAAATATTTTTACATAAATTTAGACAAAGTGATTATAATAATTATTAATACTTTTATAAGATAAATGCACAAAGTCAAGTTATATACATTTTTTATAGCAGGATTTCTCAACAACTTCACTATAGACAATTTGGACCAAATAATTCTTTGTTGTGGGGACTTGTCCTGTGTATCGTGTGTTTATTGTGAGATATTTAATAGCATCCCTGGCCTCTACCCACTTGATACAAGTTGTATCACCTGATTTTGACAACCAAAATTATCTCCAGACATTACCCTGGAGGGCAAAATGGATGTCCGGATGAGAACCTCTGATTTATACATACTGCCTGATTGATTGATACCGTGTACCATGATTCTTAATTCAAAGTAGAATCTTTACCTCTTCTCATATCTTCATGCTTCTTGTAATATTCCCCTTTTTCCTGCCTCCATCTTGGAGGCAAAACTTTCCTCTCTTCAGAGGAAGCCCCAATTCAGGTTAGGGTAGAGTAATTGACACATTGTGACTCGTTTAAGCCAATGAGTATGAAAGAATTCTCTATCATTATGTAGTTACCATTGCTAACCACTCAAATCCAAGCTATCAAGGAAAGACCTGTGCCCACAAATCCTTGGGCCCTAAACCTTATGTTTACTTTAACAACAACTAGGGAATGTTTAGTGGGATCATTCCTTTAGTCCAAGATTTAAAAAAAATATTTAGTCTAAATATAAATATATTTTTATTTTCAATAATTGGGCTGAGACTGGAAAAACGTGTGATTTTCCAGTCAGAAGACATGACTTTGAGCTCTGAGCCTGCCACTTGCCTGCTAACATGACCCTGGATGAGTCTTTTAACCTCTTTAAGCTGAAGTTTTGTCATTTGAAAAATAAGGATAATCTCAACATCCTTACTTAATTACCATATTGTAATAAATAATGAGTGTATTTATGGTTTAAAAGTGCTGTGTAAACTGCCAAGGACTTCATTCCCATTGGGAATTCATTTCTCATGGAGGTTATCTGGTGGCTGGGGTTGCTATGGCAACATTCTGGCTTGTAATGTTCCCCAAACAATGCCTAATATATACATGCCATCTATTTACACCTAGAAAGTAAACAGAAATAATTAAGAAACTTAAATTTAACTGTTTTTAAAAACGTGTTTTCTGGATGTCTCAGTTCCCTTTGTCAGCGTTTTGTAATCATAGTATAAATTAATTGAATGTTAGATGCTGGTGAATATGAGATATAAAACTAAAGAAGATAAAAGGAAGAGAAGCTAAAATAAGGTGAATTCTTAAAAAAATAAGAACATCACAGAAATTAGGAAACACATGTTTGAGCTCATTTCAAGAATTGCCAGTGTGAGATTTCCTCTGATAGTTGTTTTCTCAGCTTTATTCAACCCTGTTAAAATGAATCAACCAATGGGGCTTCTGCCATATCCCCTAGGAGCCTCTGCTACACTGTAATATAACTAAACATTAGAATATCTTTTTCTGATTAGCTGTCTCACAGCTTCTCTCCAAAACATCCCCTGTGGATTTTAGAAAATTATTGCAAACTAGCATCTGAACAAGAATGGAAGATATGCCAACTCCTTTGCCTCATAACAGCTATCCCTGCTAAGCTCAAGATTGTACACTGACAACTCCAAGAAAGCAATAATAAAATGGATGAAAAAACACATACCAACCAGTTACTTGATTTGACTTTCATCTATTCTTACTTTCAGTTCTTCAAAGTCCAGCTATAAGGTCAGATTTAGGAAGCCTGAACAGAAGGTGACAATAAATACTTGAATGAAATATGGGGTGAGAATGCATTTGTATGTGTATGTTAATGTATTGAACAATCCCTTGGAAAGGACATAGTGGTGTGGATAGTGACATGTACAAGCTAATATTAATTTGCTGTCGACCATGTGGAAAGATAATATTACAAACTGGTTAGCCAGAAATGTATTTCAAATTATTTTCCAAGAGCTTGGAATAGATTTTAGTATTAGCTTCTTTTGTTAAGATTTGTTCAACCTTCATGGGGTTGAACATTTGAGAAATGGTTGCTCAGTGTAAGCTTAGAGCAAGGAACAGATTTTAAAGAGTTAGCAGCCATAAACTTATAGCTATGCAGACTTGGAAGGTGTTAATGTGATTGACTGAGAGGAGAGAAATAGCAAGGGAAAACTCAATTTGTCTAGGGGAAATGTTTGGATCCATTTTGGTTAGCTGTAACATGAGCAGGATATGCTCATACCTGTGGAGGCATTCATCAATCAATGGAATTGACAATATCATGTCCAGGAAAGAAATGTATGCTAAAATCAAAAGCTTCTTGATGAAACTGAAAGAGAAGAGTGGAAAAAACTGTCTTAAAAATTCAACATTCAAAAAACTAAGATCATGGCATCTGGTCCCATCACTTCATGGCAAGTAGATGGGGAAAAAATGGAAATAGTGACAAATTTTATTTTCTTGGATTCCAAAACCACTGTGGACAGTGACTGTAGCCATGAAATTAAAAGATGCTTGCTCCTTGAAAAAAAAAGCTATGACAAACCTAGGCAGCATATTAAAAAGCAGAGACATCACTTTGCTGACCTCAAAGCTATGGTTTTTCCAGTAGTCATGTATGAATGTTAGAGTTGGACCAAAAAGAAAGCTGAGCACTGAAGAATTGATACTTTTGAACTATGGTGCTGGAGAAGACTCTTGAGAGTCCCTTGGACAGCAAGGAGATCAAACCAGTCAATTCTAAAGGAAATCAACCCTGAATGTACATTGGAAGGACTGATGCTGAAGCTTTAGCTTCAGTACTTTGGCCACCTGATGTGAAGAGCCAACTCATTGGAAAAGACACTGATGCTGGGAAAGATTGAAGGTGAGAGGAGAGGGGGACGGCAGAGGATGAGATGGTTGGATGGGATCACTGACTCAATGGACATGAGTTTGAGCAAACTCTGGGAAATAGTGAAGGACAGGGAGGCCTGGCATGCTGCAGTCCATAGGATCACGAAGAGTCAGACATGAGTTAGTGACTGAACAGCAAAGCACAGAAATGAATTTGCATTTTATTGTTGTTGTAATTTATTTTTAAGTGGAGAAATCTCGTCAAGAAAAGGATTTTAAGGTAATTTTTTCCCTCCCTTCACATAGGCTCCTATGTTCTTTATTTGTGGATTGATGAGTGATGTTTGAGTCAGGAGGAGGAAACTAACCATATTTCTCTGGTTCAGGCTGGGTGGGGATTGATTGTCATGATGACACCCTTCTGACTTTGAATGAAGGGTCTGTTTATTAATGGTTTCTTGCCCATGTCCAATTCTAGAGGATTCTCTTTTATCGAGTCTTTCAAAGCTTTCAACTTTTCATAAAAATAACATCTTCCTCTCTTTCTACTCATATTTCATTAGTGTATTCAATAGCATTTTGTATTGTGACTGAGGATGCGGGAGGGTGTTTTACCCAAAGAGAAACAAAGTGAAAGTGTTAGTCACTCAGTCTTGTCGACTCTTTATGACCCCATGAACTGTAACCCACTAGGCTCCTCTGCCCATGGAGTTCTCCAGGCAAGAATACTAGAGTGAGTTACCATTCTCATCTCCATGGGATCTTCCTTACCCAGGGATTGAACCCAGGTTTCCTGCATTGTACATAGACCTTTTTTTTTTTTTTTTTTTTTTACCATCTGAGCCACCAGGAGGGGGAGATTATTGAAAGATAGCCAAATATTACTCAACCATAAAAAAGAACAAAATAATGCCATTTGCAGTGATATAGAAGGACATAGAAATTGTCATACTGAGTGAATAAAGTCAGGTAGGGAAAGACAAATATCAGATACCAAGTACTATATGATACCACTTATATGTGGAATCTAAACAATGGTATAACTTATTTACAAAACAGAGTTCCAGATGTCAAAAACAAACTTATGGTTACCAATAGAGAAAGGGTGGTGGAGGGATTATTTGGGAGACTGGGACCGACATACACATACTACTATATAAAAAATAGGAAACTAATAAGGACCTACTATACAGCACAGAGTAAAAGAATCTAAAAAAGAGTGGATTGATGTATATATGTGTGTCAGTTCAGTTCAGTTGCTCAGTCATGTCCGACTCTTTGAGACCCCAGGAACTGCAGCACGCCAGGCCTCCCTGTCCATCACCAACTCCCAGAGTTCACTAAGACTCACGTCCATCGAGTCAGTGATGCCATCCAGCCATCTCATCCTCTGTCATCCCCTTCTCCTCCTGCCCCCAATCCCTCCCAGCATCAGGGTCTTTTCCAATGAGTCAACTCTTCACATGAGGTGGCCAAAGTACTGGAGCTTCAGCTTTAGCATCATTCCTTGCAAAGAAATCCCAGGGCTGATCTCCTTCAGAATGGACTGGTTGGATCTCCTTGCAGTCCAAGGGACTCTCAAGAGTCTTCTCCAACACCACAGTTCAAACGCATCAATTCTTCGGCGCTCAGCTTTCTTCACAGTCCAACTCTCACATCCATACATGACCACTGGAAAAACCGTATATATATATACGTACAGATATATATATAGAGAGAGAGAGTGAGAGAGAGAGCATTTATCCTGCTGTACACCTGAAACTAACATAACACTGTAAATCAACTCCACTTCAATGAAAATTAATTAAAAATAAAGAAAGTGGAACATGAATCTTGGACAAAAACAGGAGAAGTTCATCTTACATGGACATCAAAAATACTCTGCATTTTCTATATGGATATAAAGTAAAAATGCAGATATTATGTGTTTCTAGAGAAAACTAAGTGCTCAACTCTACTGCTCTGCTTCCTAAGCTCTACTAACGTTTCCTTCCCCTTTTCTAAGATGCTAGTCACTTTTAAATTAGAAATCTATGAGGAGTAGGAAGATACGTTGACTTGAGCTAGAGTCAAATAAAACTGTCAAAAGAAGAATGCCAGTCACTTTAAGCCTCTGTCTGAAGTCTGCCTGCCTGTCTCTTTCCTATAGTCTCTGTAAGACAGCTCTTGTTAAAGGTGTATGTCATGTCAGTCAAACACCATAGGAGGTGTTTGGAGTTTGAGGTATTGACAATAGGTATTCGCTTTTGTCTCACATAATCCCATCTTAAAAGGTGTGTGGTAGGTACAGATAACTCTTGAAAGAAAGGAGACAAAAATGCTGGATGAAAAATTGTAGATGGTAGCCAGTACTATCTGTTATACCCAATTTAGCAAATGGATACTGGATTTAACAACATTTTCCCCTTTATTTGAGCATATGATTATTTTCATGACAGATTTTATAAAAAACAGTGACTTAGTAGAAAAATGCATAGCTTGTATAAGCCTCAATTCAATAAAAGTTACTGAAAGTCTACTAATTTTAGGGTATAATTTAAGACATTGTGAAGGATAATAGAATTAGAAAACACAAATTCCTGCCTTTAAGTAATTTACAATAGGGGTGGAGGGAGTGGAAAAGTCAGACAAAGTAATTGCATAATTATAATTCAAGGAAATTATTTAAGCAACAGAGTAGAGCTACAGAATATAGGTGTTCTGAATTGACATCTGGTTATATATGGTCGAGGGGGCTTCTCTGGTGGCTCAGCGGTAAAGAAGCTGCACAGGAGATGCTGGTTCGATCTATGGGTCAGGAAGATCCCCTGGTGGAGGAAATTGGCAACCCACTCCACTATTCTTGCCTGGGAAATCCCATGGACAGAGAAGCCTGGCACTCTACAGTCCATGGCAGTCTATAGGCTGTCAAGGGCTCATAAAGAGTTGGACACGACTGAGCATGCATGCGTAGGATCAGGGAATCATCAAGATGAGGATGATAGTTAAGATAGTATTGTTTTTCAGGACTATGAAAATGAATCCTATGTTAAATAGGAACACTTGTGTGTTAGGTTCAGATCTTTAGTAAATGAGAAAAATACCTTTATTAATTTTGAATAATTAATACTTGGAAAAAAATTTATCTAAATTAACTCAGTCTCATCTCTAAGATGAACAATGTTTTATTAGTGATAATAGTAGCCTGGAATATTTCTGTTTCTTTTTTGTCTGAGGAAGAGATTAAATTATTATATAATATGTATAAAAACATAAGATGTTAAATTAAATATAAAAGGGTAATAGAGTGGTAGGCACTTTTATAATTAATTATGAGCACTAGTATCTATTTTTTTTATATAAGAAAACTCCAAGAATAGGAATCATTAATGTTCTTAAACAATTGTATTTATTACTTTTTGCTTCTGCCTCATTTTAAAAATGATTTTGAACACAGCAAAAGTAAAATATATCAATATTTTTAAGAATAAATTTAATGTCTTGATATATGAATCATAAATATTAAAATATTCTGCAAACTGCAAAAAACTGAGTCATAAACTATGCCAAAAGCAAGTAGAAAAATGCAGATTTTATTGGACTTATTTTCATCACTATGTTTGCAGTTTTAAGTAAAGATTTTATTGAGTATTCATTCAGTAGAGCTCCATTTTGTGCTTTGTGATATCAGGAAGAGTACAAGGCTGAGAAAACAAAGATAAGCTTACTGGTCCCTTGAAGACCAAATAATCTATTGATAAATAAACAATAAACATTGACCGAAGGAATTATTTCAGCACTGAGTTATCCTATGGGTGATCGTGGGATAAATTTGAGTGAATTCATAATTGCTTTGAGAATTGGGCAATACAGTTGTTCTTTTATTTTTTTGGAAGGATGGTAATCGGTGCATAGATGTACACGTAAAAGACAGCTCATTTTTTTCAAAGAGTAACCTTTTTCAAAGGCTTTTTTAAAAAAATACTCTGATAAAAGAAAAGAAACAAAACTAACAACCTGAAGCTAATTACCGGGCCAACAGAGAAGATAAAGAATATACCAATTTAGGAATATTTCTGAAACCTATTTTTCAAAAACTAAAGAAGTAAAAAAAGAGAAAGTCATCTAAACAGTCTGTTTTGAAAATTCTTTCATTTATCATCTTTTCCTTAGCCTATTTTGTTTCTTTCCTTCCGGTGTACCGAATGATCGGCTTCACTAAGATATGGTTGAAGAGAGAAGGGCTGGGGGTCTTCCCTGGTGGCTCAGTGGTAAAGAATCCACCTGCCAATGTAGGAGACACGGGTTCGATCCCTGGTCAGGGAAGATCCCACATCCTGCAGAGCAACTAAACCCACGCACAACTATTGAGCCTGTGCCCTAGAGCCCATCTCCGCAACAAAAGAAGGCACCACAAGAGAAACCCTCACACCACAACTAGAGAGTAGCCCCCACTCACTGGAACCAGAGGAAAGCCCCAACAATGAAAAATCAGCACAGCCAAGAAATGAATAAATAAATAAATAAAAATTAAAAAAAAAAAAAGAGAGAAGGGCTGAAGTTAGCTCAGACAGTAATTGAAAAATGTAAACAAGGCAGTGAGAGTCCTCTATATTCCCAAATCACATACACAACCAGTGAGTGCTCACTTTGTGCTAAGCACAGAGTTTGATGTACACACACACACACACACACACATACACACACACACACACAGGTATAGAAGACAGGTCTTATTGCTCACACAGTGAGTAGAAAGAGAGCTATTAAACACATAAAATTATTTCAAATATTAATGTGTTATAAGGAAATTTATCACTAAAGTATGTGAGAAAATAATGGAGTATCATTTTACACAGGGTTCCCGGGAGATCTCTCGAGGAAATGATATATCCATTGACAGATGAAGGATGAGAAAAAAATAATCACACACTTAGGGAAGTATTTTCATCTGTGTGTGGTGTGTATGTGTGTGTGTGCATGTAAGTCGCTTCCGTCATGTTCAACTCTTTGTGACCCCTTCCTCAGGATATTACTGGACAATGACTATAATAATTGAGTGAAGAAACCAAATGTGAGTGTAGCCCCATGCACATTCGGTATATGCTGCGTGCAATATTATAGTGCAGCCTGAGAACGACTCTGAGGTGGGAGTCTACTGCACCCTCATGGCAGTAAAAGTTGCTTCATGATCCTGGAGTCAATTCAACAGGATGGAGCGATGCATAGGAATCAGAGTCATGCAGGGTTTGCTTTTCTCCCCCCAGCAGGTCGATGTCATAACAGAGAATATATTTCCTTCTGTCTTGCCCTCATGGTTGCATGACAGTTGCAGTATCTTCCATGTGTAACATACTTATGCAATTTATTTCAGGAGCAAAAAATAGTTTCTGAAAAAAAAAGTAGTTGGGGAAAAGAATTTTCTTCCCTCTTTTCCCCTCTCCCCACTTCCACTCCTTCTTTCAGTCTTTCCTCAATTCAGGAAGAACATGATTTTCCAGAAGCTGTCCAGTGGACTTCATTTGATGCTCGTTGATATAACTGATCACTTCTACAGGCACAAGGCAGGGATCACTTCCTCTGATATCAAGGGATACCCACCTAAACCTAAGAGTTCCAAGACTTACCACTATTTTTATAAGGAAGATAAGCAGAATAGTGTCTGCTAAATTCTTATGGGCTTAGAACAGAGTCTGGAACTATCAGAAGCCTCTGAGAGGTATTTCTAAGGCAAGTGACTCTATATGTGTATTTTAATGAGATATCTTTGAGCACTGGCTGATGAATATATTAGAAGGCACAAAGGTGAGACAAATTAGGAGGCATTTGCAGAAGTGCAGTGAGAATTAAAGGTGGCCCACACTAAAGCTGTAATAGAAGAAATAAAGAAAAGAGGTAATATAATCCCAGGAAGATAGAGCAAGTGTACAACTCAGTTCATTTTGCATTTCTGTCTTTTGAATTAGAGATGTAAACAGATTGCCAGGCTCTATTATTAGGGAAGAGAGAAGAGAGATGGCCTATTATTTTCCTTTATTCATTTTCTCTTCATTTTATTTAAAGAATAAATGGACGTTCTAATCGTGACATATTTTCTCAAGACTAAGAACTGGAAACAATAGAAAAACATGAATGACAAGCATAGATTGTGTTTTAAATGATAAAAACATGTAAAGAACATATATCTCACACAAAATATAATAAAAATAATAGTACACTATAAATTAAAAACTAGCAGATTTGAATAAGAAAAAAACATCTAAAAATGCTGTATGCAGGTTATAAGGATTATCAGATCATTCTGAAGAGTCTATTAGTGAAATGAAAGTGATTAAGAAATAGAAAATACAAGAAAGATTTAGCAAGTGGGTAGAATAATAAATTCCAACATACGCCTATTAAATTTTCCAGAAGATAAGCATAGAAGATGGGAAAAGCCAATAGTAACAGATAGTATCTGAGAATTTTCATCAATTGTTCAAAGTCGAGAGTCTCAGGATAAAGAAGCACAATAAAGCTAAAGCAATGTGTTTCAAGACAACTGAATGCATTATTAAAAATTTGAAAAATGCCAAAGACAACAGAAAATTGTAAAGGCCAATAGAAAAAGAAAAGATGACTTACAAAGAAAAATCTTAGACAAATAAATACAAATTTCTCTCTTACTAAACTAAAATGGACAGAACACAGAGGAATAGTATATTTAAACAACAGAGAGAAAATAGCTATTAGTTGTTAGCATGGCAATTCTAACCCTGCAAAGCTGTCGTTTAGGAGAGAAGTGAAGTAAAGATAAACCAAACAAAAACTAAGACTGTGTACTGAATTTACTGTGTACTGAATCTCAATGAAATAAGCACTAAAAAATGTACTCCTATAAAAATAAAAACAAATAGAGAATACAGGAACTTGGTAGTGATGTTGGTAACTTTAGGTAAGTTGTGGCTGGCAAATTTCCATGCAACCACTTAAGAAATCCTAAGTGTATTTTCCAAGTCAATAGAGGGAAAGAGAAATAAAGAAAAGTTGGTTAATCTAACACAGGGCAGGAAGGAAGGAAATAAGCAAACAGAAATCATAGAAAAGAGAAAGCAGAAAATCTATATCCAATTATATTGAAAATCACAGGAAATAGATGAAGTGCACTTTTAAAACAGAAATTGTCAGATAAATCAAAAGCCCTAAATATCACTTGTGTAACTTAAGATGCACACGCAAATATTTTATGTGATTTATGGCAACCTATATGTGTGCTAAAATATAAAGACATGATTTGGAGGGAGACACATGGTCTTCTAATTATTAATTACATCTGAGGAGAGAGAAGCTGCTTCAAATAACCCTGTGATATTTTATTTCTCAGAAAAAGTTTAAATCAAATATGGCAAATATTAACATTTTAAATCCAGATGGTGGGTACATGAACATCTTTTGTATATTTGAAATAATTTAAAAACAAAAAAAGAAAAGGAATCAGAAGTTCATACAAAAGCTTTTTTTGTAAATAAGTTTCTGGGACATAGTCTTTGACCAGTATACATTCAACCAAACATTTATTTTCTCTGAAGTCTATATTTCCTGCATCTGCATGACCAGGGTTCCAGATTTTGTAAATTTATGTTATTTACATTTTTACTGTAGTGAGCCTGTGTCATGAAAAATGACCAGTTATTAAGAGAAGTATTTTGTATCCATTACATTCTTACTTCAATGGAAAACTGAACTAATATATTTAGGAAAATCTTTGACAAGAGTTCAAGCAAAATGATTTTTCATGCTAATCAGGAATTTAGTAGAAATTAAATTAACCATAGATCTGCATTTTGAAGATTCAAGCTTGTGCAAGGTTTTCTGTGAACATAAGTAGATTAAATACATACTGCCCTCTCCTTCATGCAATGTATTCATGCATGCAATAAAAATCCCTACTAAATGCAATATAATAGAATATATAGAAGATAACATATTTTTTTCTCTAAGTTGAAAATACCACCCCCCAAAAAATTAAAATACCCAACTCACATTTGTTACATTTTTATTTCTTAGAAGTCCAAGGAATTTTTAGTATGACAGTGATTTTGTATTTTTAATGACAATGATTTATTCATAAAGAATCTATTTGCTGGAAAAAATACACACAGTCTGATCATTTTAATATGTTAACCAGGAAATGCCTGCCTTCGCTATGAGAGAACTGAGTTTCAAAAATCTCTCGGTTATCAATGTTTTACATATAATTGATATTGCTTGAAGCCGAGACTGGGATCAGGCTTTGTTCACTGAATTAACTTTTACACAGGAACACTTGAAAAGAATGTTGCACTGCCTCTCTTCACTAGACAAATAATTTTCATGGCCAACACAATTGTGGAATGTGTTTTCTTATAATTAACTTAATTGTTCTTGGAGTTTTGGCTGGGGCAGGGGGGTTGGTATTTGAATCATCTGTCAGTTCAGGCTTTGATAAGTTTCCATGTTCTGCATAGCAGGTCATGTAAGAGTGATATTTTTCCTTATCCTATACATTAGGTCTCTCTGTTCTGCTGGCTATTTTTCAGTGATAGTCTAGGCCAAGAAAGTTAGGTGCTGAGAAAACAAACTTATGACCACCAGCCCCTCAACTCACTAAAGCCAGAATATCAATAACAACAAAACAGAACTCCACCTTGATGATGTTGGAAGTGCTGAAAACACACTTTATTCACTAAGGAAAAAAGAAATTCTAGTATAAAGAGTAAGCCATTTAATGGGTCCCTGGGATGAGATCTGGAAATCAGAGGAGGAGGGAGAGAGGGATATTGATCGTGTATATATCTAATTTGGCACATGTTCAGCTGAACTGGGTTCTTCTGTAGCTCAGACGGTAAAGAAACTGCCTGCAGGAGACCTAGGTTCAGTCCTTGGGTCAGGAAGATCCCCTGGAGAAGGTAATGGCAACCCACTCCAGTATTCTTTCCTGGAGAATTCCATGGACAGAGGAGCCTGGTGAGTTCCAGTCCATGGGGTCTCAAAGAGTCGGACTTGACTGAGTGACTTTCATTTTCAGCTAGTGCTGGAAATGGGTTCTCCTCCTCTCACTGTTTCTCCTTCCCCTGTCTTTGTCATCTCATTAACATTAAAATATGTTTATCATTGCTAAAACATTCAAAGGAGTTTGGATTTGGAATATGGAAGAAAGCCTGGGATTAAGGATGGGAGTTGTTGTTGTTGTTGTTTTTAGTTTATTGTTATTGTTGTCCAGTTGCTCACTCATGTCTGACCCCATGGACTGCAGCACACCAGGCTTCTCTGTCCATTACCAACTCTTGGGGCTTGCTCAAACTCATGTCCATAGAGTCGGTGATGTCATCCAAACATCTCATCCTCTGTTGTCTCCTTCTCCTGACTTCAATCTTTTCCAGCATCAAGGTCTTTTCCAATGAGTTGGCTCTTCGTATCAGGTAGCCAAAGTATTGGAGCTTCAGCATCAGTCCCTTCAATGAGTATTCAGGACTGATTTCCTTTAGGAATGACTGGTTTGATCTCCTTGCAGTCCGAGGAACTCTCAAGAGTCTTCTCTAACACCAAAAGCTTCAATTTTTTGGCACTCAGCTTTCTTTAGGTTCCAACTCTTTATGAAGTTTGTTTATTTGTTTGAGTTTATATTGGGATGGAAATGAGGAGACCATGAAAGAAAAACTGAAACACGAAGAGTTGCAGAGGAAGGAATCTGAGTATAGTGTATAGTTTACAATATTTCTGATCAAAAAATGGATGCTTTTTCCTCCTTGTGTTGAGGATACTCCAAAGGGTGTACCTCTTCTTGAAAGTGAAGAGCTTCTATTTGTGTTTTGTAGAAGGCAATTCCAGAAGTGTTAGCTGCTATGAATTTCTGGGGACTTAACACATTGGAAATTTCTTTCTCATGTAAAGTCCAAAACTGATGTTCATGATTGATGAGTGGATCTTTTTTGAGCAGTGGTGAGTGTACCTAGCCTCCTTCCATCAGTGTTTTTGCCTTTTTCAACTCCTGACTTTCGAGAGCACTCTGCTATCTGTCTCACATCAGGAGACGGAGGATGGTGGTCATGCATGAAGCCTATGACCAGGCCTGAAAGTGGCATACAACAATTTCCATCCTGGCCACACCTGACTGTAAGGTTACTGTGAGCTTTACAAAAAGAAAAGCTTTTCTTGGTGGAAGAATCTGTCAAATCCAGGGAAAACTTTCAATTTTTGTGCCCTCGCTGATGTCTGATATTCTACTCTGAAGCAGTTTTCAATTGGTTCTTATCTCTGTTGACATATAAACTACAGAAGTAGGATTTGGGGACACATGGATATTTAGTCTTTATTATAAATTGTTGCTTTGGTGAGTCATAACCCATTAGCAGGTTTTGACATCAATTTAATAAGTCAAGTTGTGACCTGATTTTAACAAAGAAAAAAAAAACAGAATACAATTAAAAAAAAAGTCTCAGTGCATTACAAAGAGTATAGATCAGTATTTTTTATATATAATTTCTTTTTCCTTTATTAAAATTTTTCTAATTACAGATATTAAATATATATGCAATATATAATTGCATATTACATATACAAAATAAACACTAATATATAATTGAAATAAAAGTTACATGCTATCTGTTTATACATATATATGTGCATTATTCAGCCAGCTGTAATATATTTTCCTTCCTAGGGTTGCATAAAAAATAGAAAATAATAGTGTAATTAATTTACCATACCATTCTTTCAAAAGTTAGGACTTGACATGGACATGGGGAATAAAATAAACCTATCATATTTCACAGTTTTGCTTGGTGTTGTACAGAGGGAGTGAAACAGAGTGTCTACTTGAGTTCCAATATAACCTGAATTTTCCTTTTTCTGTAAACAACAATGACAGGGCAGGAGATTTGGGAAATATCCTAAGAAATTATAACATTTCTACACAAGGCAAAGGATGAGTCGGTAGCAGAATTACAAACTTAACTCCCAATCTGTTTGCCTTCTGTCAGTTTTGGATAGATACTCTTTTTTTTTAATCATCATTTCAAGAAGTATCAATATACATGCATAATATCAGTCCTGTCATCTAAAGTTCTTTATATAAGCAGGTGGTTTTGGACCTTGCCTGCAGCAATAGCCTTTGATCATTTAGGGGCTGCTGATGTACCCTAGGCAGCTCCAGTTAAACAGTTATTTGTAGTAATTTAAATATATACCTTTATATTATATCTTTAATCTTTTTGCACTTATAATAGGCTCTCAGTATGAGAATATTTGAAAAGATTTTTCCCCCATAGTTATACTTCACCTTTTTCTTTCTGGGGACATGTGTAGTAGTTTTTTTTTTTTTTCCTGTACAAATATAATTGAGATTTTACATAGGCATGAATAGTTGATAAATACAAGTATAGATAAGCCTAGTAAAATCATTTGAGATGGTTTTTATTGGATGTTAAATTCAACTAATTGTTTTGGATCTAACTTTTGAACCTAAAATAGAGAGTTTTTCAGGAATCCAGAATGATATTTATTTTATTCCATGAATGGTTCAGGAACAAATGGAATTATAATATATAAAGTGATTAAAGAGGAGGAGGATACAAAATCAAAGGAGTGGTCAGTTTGGTCTCCACTATTTTTTCATATTAAGGCTCAAATATTCCCATTCTTTAGAGATGGAATAGCTATAAAACCAATGATGCTACAATGCATTTCCACACAGTGTCTGAATGCATGGTTCTCAAACAGACAGCTGATTCTGATGGGGGATGCAGGGTGAGCTCAACAAGAGACTAATCTAGTGGCTGCATAAATTAGAAGAAAAATGTATCTTTCTTTTTTTTTTTTGATCCCACCAAGAGGCATGTGGGATCTTAGTTCCCCTACCAGGAATCAAACCAGAGCCTCCTGTGTTGGAAATGCAGAGTCTTAACCACTGAACCACTAAGGAAGTCTCCAAAATGTATCAGTTTTAGACACAAGAGAAATGTTCTTGAATCCTGACTCTGCCATTTATTCTAGTTGTGACTGTAGGCAAATTATTTAACTTTATGCTTAAGTGAAGTGAAGTCGCTCAGTCGTGTTCGACTCTTTGCGACCCCACGGACTGTAGCCTGCCAGGCTCCTCTGTCCATGGAATTTTCCAGGCAAGAATATTGGAATGGGTTGCCATTTCCTTCTCCAGGGGATCTTCCCAACCCAGGTCTCCCACATTGTAGGCAGATGCTTTTACTGTCTGAGCCACCAGGGAAGTCCCTCTCTATGCTTAGGTCTTTTCATTTGTAAAGTAGGAATGACAGTACTTTATCAGTTAGGAGTGTTTACTGTGAGTGACAGAGATACCAGTTCAAACTGGTTTATTTATTTATTTTAATTGGAGGCTAATTACTTTACAATATTGTAGTGGTTTTGCCATACGTTGACATGAATCAGCCATGGGTGTACATGTGTTCCCCATCCTGAGCCCCCCTCCCACCTCCCTCCCCATCCCATCCCTCTGGGTCAAATTAAAAAGAATTTTAGCTGGGAAGGGGTGTGGATGAGGGGTACCTAATAGGAAACCAAGAGGTGCAGAGGCATACACCATCAGAGGAGCTGTTTGATTTAGGGTCATATGTCTTCAAGGTTCCGGCTCTCTTTCTCTTGCATCTCTCAGTTTTGCTGTAACTTACTTCTGAGCTTAGGTATCATACCAGTTGTATCAATGGTAACAAAAGTGACTGGAAAATATCTAGACCACACAATTACATCCTAAACGAAGCAGGGAGAAAAGAGCCCATTTTAGAAAATGGCTTCCATAGAAAAGTAGAAAACTTTCTTACCTAGAAACTTCCTATAGAAGGCTCTTTTTGCCATAAATTTGATTACATGACAGTCTTTGTAACAATTACTGTGGCCAGATGAGGGGGATAAACTGTTAGGGTCCAATCTTGAAATGGAGGATCAGTCTATCCTGCAAATAAATATCGGCTGACATGGATTGCCCAAGGAAATTTAGGTTTGAGGGTTAAAAAAACACTAAATTTATTTTATTTACTGTTTTGGCTGCACAGCATGTGGGATCTTAGTTCCTGACCAGGAATGGAATCCATGCCCCCTGCATTGAAAGTACAGAGGCTTAACCCCTGGACTGCCAGGGAAGTCCCTAGTTTCTGTTTAAAAGAATAGAGATGTTGGGGAGACAAGCATTTGCTAGCTACTCCTTGACTACCCCACATCTGTATGCCTTCTTCTTTTCATAAAGGTATGCTGAGATGTACCTGCCCCATCTCCCTTCCAAGGAGACCCTCTAAACTTGCTCCCCTGAGTGGAAAAGAGTTAACACGCCAGGCCTGGTTGCTCAACACTAGTGTTATTTTCAAGAGGGTCTGCTATGTGATTGAGCCTTGACCAGCTCCTGGAAACATGGCCCTTTGAATATTCCCTCTGTTACTATTGAGGTTGTTTTGTACACCTGAGGCACCCAACCATGCTAGACCAACTTGCCAAGAAAGTTTATGCAGACACTGTGATTTCTGGTGGACACTGGCTTCCTGCTGGGGATCTGGAGTTGAGGCAATCATGGCTGGCCAAGCAGGTGAATATGCTGACTTAACCAGCCCTCAGTAAAAGTCCTGGAGTCTGAGATGCTTCTTTGGGCAGAAATGCTATGCATGTGCTATTGTGTAAATCATTGTTAGAGGAAGCATTCTTGTGACTTCCACGAAGGAGGGCTGTAAACTCTTGTGTTTATTTCCCAACAGCCTCCAGTGGGTACATTTTTTCCCCTTGCTCATCCTGCTTTATATCTTTTAGCTGTAATAAATGTTGTTGTTTAGTCTCTACGTCATGTCTGACTCTTTGTGACCCCATGGACTGAAGCCTGCCAGGCTCCTCTGTCCATGGGATTTTCCAGGCAAGAATTCTGGAGTGGGTTGCCATGCCCTCCTCCAGGGGATCTTTCTAATCCAGGGATTGAACTCAAGTCTCTTGCATTGGCAGACAGATTCTTTACCACTGAGCCATCAGGGAAGCCTTCAGCCACAGTATAAATAATTGTTTTTGAGTCTTGTGGATCCTTCCAAAGAATCATCAAAAGAGTGTATGGTTGGGCTACCTCTTCAACAATCAAACTGCTGCATTGAGATCCAGAACTAGGAATCTCTAGTTTAGGGACAGACTTTGTTTTTTTAATGCCAGATCTTAAATATTTTATGCTTTGTGTCATACTGTCTCTGTGACAATTAGTTAACTCTGCTAGCTATGGTAATGCAGTGTGAAAGTAGCCATTTAGACAACAAATGGATGTGGCTGAGTTGTGATACAATTTTATTCACAAATGTAGGTGGGGAAGAGACAGGTTTGAGCCACACTGTAGTTTGTTGACTTTTGCTCTAAGTAGCCAGATTCTTGGCTTTGTTCAAATGTAGCTTCCTATAGTATGATGATTTGATCAAACTTAACTTGGAAGTGTTAAACTGTTACAATAAAATCAATATATGGTGGAGAATAACAAATTAAAAAAACACATTACACAGTTGTTTGTAACACGTATGTTTCTATTGGACCACAGTAAGTCAGGCTCCTTGACCTGGGAGCAAAGTAAGTTCTTAGCTGATCTGGTGTGCCTACTGCCTCCTGGGAGGTATCTCCTTATCCACTGGCACTGAGATCACAGGGTGGATAGGAGTTTGGGTGGTATTTACCTTTGGGGTTTCACACAGTACTCCTCTTGGTGTGGGGCCTGAGAATTGCCTTGGGGGTAGCGTCATCAACAACCTTAATTCCTCATTAATTGGTTGAAGTTTTTGCCCTCAAACTATTTCCTTAATACTTTAATCGAATTTTAAACAGATTTTACTTTTATTGAACTTCAAGGGATAATAAACAAAGCCAGGGATGTTATTAGATTATGGTCTTTGAGTTTATAACACACCCTGAGAAATTTCTCAGGTGTTTATTTCATGGTCTCTTCCTTGTTCTCTTCTAGGGAGCAATTCAGAACAACAGATTGACGGACTGGGGTTTTGGGAAGTCAGTCATCCGCATCTTTGCAATGATCTTTACAATTTGAGAAGGGATGGCCCCCTTTCCATATAGTGAATATACAAGAGGTTATCCGAGAGATGCTCAGGCAATAAAACTTGTCTTGGGTCCCAATTTTATCACCTGATAGTATTTCTTCTCCATAATTTTTATTACAATTGATTTTAGCATGAAGTGAATTGAAAGTCACTCAGTCATGTCCAACTTTTTGTGACCCCATGGACTATACAGTCCATGGAATTCTCCAGGCCTGAACACTGGAATGAGTAGCCTTTCCCTTCTCCAGGGGATCTTCCCAACCCAGGGAACAAATCCAGGTCTCCTGCATTGCAGGCAGATTCTCTACCAGCTGAGCCACAAGAGAAGCCAAATTTTAGCATGGGCCTGGATAATTCAGTGTTGTTTTTTTTTTTTTCCCTACCTACGCAAAGACAACTTCTAGTCACTTTAATTACCTGAAACACATCAAAAGGATCTCTCCTAGAAAACTGAATGTTCTTTTATTTTGGGCCTAGAATTTTTCTATTTTCTATAGGTTTTTATACTTCAGTTTCCTCATCAGTAAAATGGTGATCATGATTGTACCAGTGTCATTAGGCATTGGGCTTCCCTGGTGGCTCAGCTGGTAATCTGCCTGAAATGCAGGAGACCAGGGTTCAATCCTTGGGTTGGCAAGATCCCCTGGAGAAGGAAGCGGTTACCCACTCCGGTATTCTGGCCTGGTGAATTCCATGGACTCCATGGGGTCGCAAAGAGTCGGAAACATGACTAAGCTATTACTTTCACTTTTCTTTCATCAGGTGTTAAATGAGCTAATACAAGTAAACTGTTAGTATAATACCTGGTGCATAGTAAATAGTTAATAAATGATAGCAGAAAAAGGCTGTAAGAGCTAACACACTGTTGTCCTACAAATTTCCTACTATATCTTTCAAAGCTTTGACTCAATACGCAGACTGAGCCTAAAGCTACAGCTGCGATCGTACATGTTTTGCTTTTCTGGAGGTTAAGTGCATTTATTTTTGTACAAATAATTACAAATCATTACCGCCTACCCCAATGTGCAACAGCTCACTGCTGGCTGCCTCTTTCACTGGATCCCTAACAGCCTCCTCCAGAAAGGGCTTCAATCTTCACTTCCAGGCTCCAGGAGAGCAAAGGACAAACCTACCCCACTGAGGCCAAGCAATAAAGTGCTTGATGTAGAGTGAGAGGACAGAATCCAGGCAGCACAGTTGGCTGGCCCCCTAGAATCTTCCTAGGCCCAGCTTGGAGGAGACCCTTGATCGAATCCAGTTGCTGCAGACAAAGGCCCTGCAGAAAACCCCAGACTGGCTGGGATTCCCCCTTTCTCAGCCCCAAAGACTCCTCTAACAGGTAGAAAACTTCATTGCTGGATGGCAGAAAAGGGGAACTGCCCTTTCAAGAGCCCAGCAGCTAATGGCAGCTGAGGGGAGGGGCTAAGAAAACAGCTGAAGGTTTGCCCCTTCTTACTAGAGTCACCTGAACTCTGGAGGAGTTCATAAAAAATATAACCCCAAGATTCTAGGAGGAGGTTAGGAGGGAAATCTCAGACGTTCAGGGAGCTGAGCCCCCTATAAAGGAGTGGTGGCTGGAGGGGTCCAGTCTTATGGAAGCCAGATCCAGAAGGACAGACTCAAGGTGGTTGATGAGAGAGGAGGGAAAGTTCTCATACTCCATGTTAGACCCTGACATTGGCAGAAGGATGCCCAGAGAGAGTGCAACAAAGGTTTTTCCAAAGCCACTCAGAGAAGGCCCAAGACCAGAAGTCCAGCCTCCAACCCCTGGGATGCCCTAGCCACACAAATGTTCCAGCATGGCCTCCAGGCAGCTCCCAACTCCACCAAACCTTTTATTGGCTCTGGGAAGTGAGGAGGCAACACAAAGTTACCAACTCTTTGGGATAGGACCCCACAGTCCCAGAGAATAGAAAGTAACTTAGGGTCAATCCTGGGACTCTGAACCAAGACCTCATGGAAAAGGACATGCTCTTAGACTCAGATTACTCAGAAATACCCTGACTAACTATGCTCAGACCCTGTTTGGACAAGAATTACCCTTGATGTCCGATTAACCACACAGAGGCCCAACCCCTCAATTTGACTCAGAGATACATCCACGAATGCCTGGAGAATACACCCTCTTCAAGGCTCCAACCTTGAAGGCTCCGATCCTGGCCTTGATTGGCCAGGAGACGGCCCTCTGTCGGAGGCTCCGTGGAGACCCACTTCTCCTGTGTCTCTCGTGAGGGTCCCACAGGCAGCGTAGTCTAGGTCCAGGAAGGCTGGGAGAAGGTGATTCCCTACAACTAGGCTCAGAAACACGCCGTTCTCCATGATGACGCAGCGATGGTTGCCCTTGAAGCTATGTTCATTCTAGGTATAGGTGTAGGTGACACTCACCGGGCCCCTTAGGCTCATAGTAGCAGTAGGGCAGGCTCCACAGAAGGACCGCTGGTTGCAGTAGTGGGGGGTGTGCACAGGAAGTACGTGCGGTCACATAACTCCACCGCAGTCTCCGTAGTGAGCCAGCCTGTGCTCAACCACGGACGGGTCTTCTCCCCATGGCCTTGCCTGTCTGACCCCGGAAGAAGTTGTCAAATCGGTGCGTGTGACGGCGGGAGGGACGGCGCCGGACTCGGTGCTGGAACACCAGGCCTGCGCACTGGTGAGGCGCGCCAGGCTGTCCTGGAGCTTCTGCATCATGTGTGGGGACCCCAAACGCTGGAGAGTGTCGGGGGTCTGGTTGATGAATTCCCTGGGCCTTGGCAGCACGTGGAATACACTGCCTCAGGACCAGGTGGTCTTGTTGCACACATCGGCCGAGGAGCCCATGGTGGGTGCATCGTTCATGCGGATTGTGCACTCAGCCTGCTCGATCTGGTGTCCAGCTTGGTGCCCAGCAGGTAGCTGGAGCTGGTGATGGTCATAGACTGGCAGCACCGGGAAAGTCTCCTCTTGTTTCTGAGATTGAGGACATAGTGATGCTCCACTTCCAGAGGTTGAAGGATGCGGCCAGACAGGGAACATTAATGAAAGACCCCAGTTTGTTGCTGTTCATCTCTATTCAGCATCTGCTGAAGGGCAGGTACCAGCGTCCCGTAGGTGACCCAGGGGGCAAGAATGTGGGGTCACACTGCTGAGGAGCTTCAGGCAAGTGATGTGACGTCTCTGAGCCTCAGTTTCTTCCTCTTCCCTGGGGAGCACCCATCCTGGGTAGCCCCCAGACCCCTCACAAGACGCCTGGAGCGGAGAGAGCGGGAGTTTTGTGGCTCAGGCCGCCCAGGTCCAGCAGCGGCCTTCACTCGCTGGGTCCTAGCACTGGGTGGACCAAAACAGTTTGTTTTAAGGAGTTTTCATGTATTGTAACAAAGGTTGTAACAAAAGTTTTCTCGGCTCCAGATGACAGAGTCCTCATTATTTTTCTTCCTACTTCAACTCAGCCAGTTCTGCATAATTTAAATCTTTCTCAATACCCCACTTCTGGTTCTAAACAGCTATATGAATAAGAATCATTTAATTGCCAAAGATGGAAAATCCAAATCAAGATGGTGGGTGCAACCAAAAAGAAGATATGTTGGCTGAGTTAACCGAGCAATTCAAGGAAGACAGGATTCAGGCACTGCTTGCTTTAGAGGTTCATGATGCCGTTGGAGCTCTAGCTACATACTTCTCTTTGAATTCCTTGGCTCTGCCCCTCATTGATCAGTGCCATTTTCAGGCTGTCTTCCTTCAAGATGGTGAAATGGCTGAGGGAAGTTAAAGCTTCACCTGTACTTACCACACAATTCAGAGTGTAAACCCATTCTGGTTGCTCCTGTTAGAAGGATAAACAGAGGCGTATTGAAAATTTTAGGAGTCTGTTTGAGCAAAAATGGATTTGATTTGGGCAGCACCAAACCAGAAGTGGTTAGAAGTGCTCTATGCACAGGAGCTTGGGGAGCAACTTTTCCAGAGAAAAGGCAGAAGCGAAGTATGGAAATCATTGATTGACTGTAGCTTAAAGCATAGCTGGCTCTGATTGGTTGTCCTCAGCATTTTAATTTCCTAACCTTTCAGCATTTACAAACTTAGATTTTGGTTTGCTTATGAAGGCTGCCATGACAGTAGCGCCACCTCCGTCTGATTGCCTCCTTGTTTAATCAGTTTACACTCCTAAGGAGAAGTCTCCCTAAGAGGGGAGACTTCGTTTATTCAATATCATGGAAGACAAAGATTTCATCTATCCTGTTGACTGCGTGTGACAGATACTGCTGACTGGAAGCAAAAACTCCATTCCTATTCCTGTGTAATATCCTTTGCTTCATTTTTGAGACTGGGACATTTAAAACAGTTTCTAGATTCTTTTCAGATGATATATTTCTGCCAACAAAGCCATCATGTAAGATTTGCAAGGTGGAAAGAAGCTGGTGTCTACTTCTTTTGCTTCAACTGGTTCTGAAGGTAAGCTCAGTTGTGGAGATTCTGGTGTTTGTTTGCATTTTCTGCATGAATGTTGTAAGAGTTGCCAATGTCCGGTCTTTGTCTCATGAGTGCCAGGAGGCGAGACATGGGGCTTGAATTGTAATCAAGGTAATGAGATCTTGGGGCCAACAGTTGGCTTTCTCATGCCTGGGTATTGAAGAAAGCAGTGTGGTACTTGAATCAGTAGTTAAACCAGCAGCTTCCTGATTACCCAAGCTTTAGTAGCAAGGAAATCGCCTGCCGTATTAGACCAGTTCTTTTCTGGTGTTTTGGGAATTAAATCATTCCCAAAGGCTGAGTCTTGGTTTGTCTCCTTCAGTTCCTTCAGTGAATTTGTAAATACCCTGTACTAAATGTCTTTCTGCTTAAACTATCTAGAATAGTTTCTGTCATCTGCACCTGAGTCAGTATGTTTAAATGCTTAGAACTATTGTTGATATATTGTACATACACAAACATTATTTGTTACCTGGATAATTTTTTTCCCCACAGAAACCTGGATGCTTTTTTTTTCCCCACAGAAATTTCTACCCCCAAATTTCCTGTTTTTTTTTTTTTTAGTGAATGAAATGAGATACCAGTTACTGCCTGAAATATTAGGATGGGGGTGGCCCTACCCTTGACTTCGCTGAGCCCTGGCATTGAGAGTAGAGCATAGCAGCGTGGTAAACCATATGGCTGAGAGTGATAGAAGAAGAATTTCTATAACAGTGGAGGTATTGTTTGTGGAGAGGGGGAAATACTACCTGTGGAGGCAAACAATGAGTATGCAGCAGAGAAACCTGTTTTTAAATAGTTTTGTGTATTCTGGGAGATGGTGCTTGTTTATCTCAGCCAATTCTATTTGTGAGACAAAAAACCACAGGGAATACTGAGAGAACAGTAAGAACAAATTTTGGGGACAATGCTATTTACATCCCTTATTTCCCCATTAGCCACTCACCCCTTCTTCAGTAGTATCAGAATCTCGATTTAGCCTGGGCATACTGCTGCCTAAGTTAAAAATTTATTTCCTAACTTCCTTAGCTAAGTACAAACAGATGGCTAAGTTATGGCCAATGAAATGTAAGCAGAAGGTTCATGTGTGACTTCCACAAGAATTTCTTACAAAGAAAGAGGCAAATAGCATTTTGGTCCTTTCACTTGTTCACTTTGGTAGTTTGCAGATGTGATGGTTGGAGTTCTGACAGCCATTTTGTGTGATGAAGTACTCTTGCCGGTGGAATGGAAAAAGTGAGTCATGATCTCATTATAATTATAGAGCTATCATGACAGTTCTGGGCCACTAGTTTTTTAAAAATCCTTCTGTGAGAGATAGGAAAATGTCAAACTTGTTTAAACCAGTGCTGTTTTGGAGGTTTTCTGTTCAGTGCAGATAACTCCTGCTGCTGCTACTGCTAAGTCGTGTCAGTCGTGTCCGACTCTGTGTGACCCCATAGAAAGCAGCCCACCAGGCTCCGCCGTCCCTGGGATTCTCCAGGCAAGAACACTGGAGTGGGTTGCCATTTCCTTCTCCAGCAGATGACTCCAGTTGTATCTAATAGATATAGTCAAGTCCTGCGTGATAGGGATGTGACTTTAAATTCTGTAGGGAGATGTGCATTATAGACTTAGGAAAGAAAATAGAAATGGAAGAATTGAGCAAAATCAGAGGATAAGAGGCAAAGAATGCAGGGCAGTTTTTACAGCATCAAGCATTAATATCATCTTGTTAATATTTATCTTTACAACTTTCTTTATAGCATCTGAATCTCCTTCCATTTTGTGAGTAATACATAGTGATCTAGCCTCAGCAAATCAGACTACTCACCCTGGACCTTAAATCAAAAGCCAGTGCTACCAGGAAGAGAGCAGTAGAAACTTCTTGGCTGTGCCTCAGAAGTGTTGTCACCCAGTGTCCAGTGCCAGTAATATGGGAGGATGAGATGTGGGATTGAGAGATCCATAGAGATTCAAGAGGAGTGCTATGCTACTCCTCTTGGCAGTAGCTCTCTGGTTGGAATTTGGCTGTGGTTCCAGCTATATTATTGCTACTTGATTCCTTCTCTTCTCATCTCCAAAGTAATTCAAGTCTGGGTGCTTCCATTATACCATCTTTTAAAAACACCTTTTGATTTGCTTACATCAGCCAGAGTCAATTTGTGTTGATTCCTAAAGTGAACTCCATCTGATACACATCTAATAATCATGTAGTATGTAATACTGCAAAGACAAGCTTTGATTTAAATGAGAATTTCAACCTGTCTTTTTTCTGAATTGATTTTAAATAACATCCATGTGTTTCTCCAGGGGCAAGAAGTCTTAGGAGCTTCTTTGATTAGTCTTTTTGCCTCTCTAAATTCATGTTTCAAAACCAATTCATTTAAACTTGAAAAAGATGAATTTGGATTGAAATAATGAACTCATATGTTTCAAATGGGTTTTGAATTTACCAAGAAGGAGATCTCTTAAATCCACACTTGATAAATACTCATCTAAACCTGTTACAAATGTGTCTTTAATTTGTGTATGTATTGAAAGAATGCAGAGTAACTAAGACAGTATCTGTATTCAGTGAGGTCAATCTTTCCAAAATTTGTCCATTTACCAAGGAAACTTCCATTAAGTACCTGACTAATAGTTTGTCCTTAATCAACATTTATTGATAATTGAATTCAGTAAGAATAAGAAGATGACTTTTATGGGATTCTGTTTATGCAAAAGCCTTGTACCTTAGAAAGATGGACATAATTTAGCAGCAAGAGGATCAGCAGCAGAAGAAAATATGTGAGCTATATAGTTTATTACTCTGATTAGAAGATAGCTGCTATTTTGAACGGAGTGCAATTCTGCTTTCTGTGTGTATTTAACATTTCACTATTCATTTCCAAGTTCACACCACCTCCTTGTTACTGCCTAAGTCAATAAGCATTTACTAACCTGGTATATGTGCAAATTACCTTATCAGGTATATGTTCATAGTTTGTGCCAAACGTATTGAAAAACTGTGCTTTCTGATGGTGCTATAGGTGAGATCTCATTATCATGAAATCACCATAATCATTATCATGATTCATTATAATGAATTTCCTGATTCATCTCTCTCTTATACCTATAGTTTGTTATGTGGATCCAAATTTGTCCTTAGTTTCATTAAGAGATATAGTTTATCCATGGTTGTAATAAAATGTCCTAAAGTATAACAAAATAAGATTTGGAAATCATTGTTTTGAGAGCTTTGTTACCGAACAGTCATTTTACATTTTTTAACATTTAGAAAAATTTTTGGTTCTCTTTTATATTCTTTTAAACAAAACTCTTTTAATGTTTACCTTTCCACCCTTGTTATTAAGGGGAAAATCTGTACTTTTTGCTGTGTTTACTTGTTTTTTGCTCCTTCGCAGACTGGGTTCTTCTCAAGGTCAGGGCTGATGACATTTTTCTTTCTGTAACTCTGTCACCTTGTCTGCAAGTGTAGGTCACATCATCGTCACTTTAAAATTTATCATGTAAATATAACAGATGGAGATGGACTTGAAACTTTTTACTCTGTGAAATAGTTCACTTAGTGGAAAGAGTTTAGTCTTTGGGATCAGAAAGGTAGTTTCAAATTATTCCTCTATTTCTTATGAAATAAATTATACTACTTTTTTAAAAATTACTTATGTAATGACTAATATTACTAGCCCTTATCCTCTCCAAGTCCTGGTCCTCAGTTAGAAAAAAGAAATGATGGAGGTTGAGAAGATTAAGGGGAATTATTGTATACCTTATTTATTAGCTCAGTACCAAATGTACTATAAGAACACAGTAATATTTTCTCCCTTTTTTGCTGGCATTAATTCCAAGGGAATGTTAAATATACCATTTTACTCAAGTAGAGAAAGCACTAGATAAATAGTTAAGAAAACTGAGTCCTAGTATTCATTTTGACCTTGAATGAGTTTGGATAAAGCCTCTAAACATTTTGATCTCAGTTACTTCCACCTAAAAATTTCAAAAACTATACATATTTTTGCTTCTGTTTTAATTGTTCATAGCTCAATAAATTATGAACTGTTAAAATTAATATGTATATATAATATATATTTGTTATTAAGTCTAAATATTTTTATTGAGGCTAAGAAGATGTTACTAGAATGTCCCTGAGGGCTCCCAGAAAACATTGATTTAAAACACTGAAAAGTAATTTTAAGGAAGAAAGTAGTATGGTAAAAGAAGAGCTTTGAAAGACGGTTTTAGCTATAAGAGTTTGGACAGATTGAAAAGAAGGCTAAGACAGGTGGTGAGGAATGGGTTTTGGAATACCAGATGTGAAGTGACAAGGACGGGAACAGAGATTTAACTGTGGAAAAATAATAAGTCCTAGAAATGTATAACTGATTTTCCAAAAGAAAACTGTTCAACTTGTCTTTAACGGTAGAGTCTTGCAATATGGTCTTTTATATACAACTAACCCCTGACTCATAAAGCACAGAACAATGTGTTTATTATTTTTCTTCATCTGGTAATAAACCTGTTGTATTTTGCTCCATTGCAGCCAAATTCTCAAAGTTCTCTTCCATCCAATTCTTCCAGTTCTTCACTTTTCACTAAGTGTTTCAAACAAGAAAATTGTGTAAAAGTTTGAAGAGGAAATCTTTTATTTGTAAGAAGAGTGTTGACAACTCTTGGTTAGAATATATGTTTAGAAGTAAAAACTCAGGCAGAGAGTTATCCCAGGGTAATGAAAATTTCCAGTTTGTGGAATTTATGCTGCTGCTAAGTCACTTCAGTCGTGTCCGACTCTGTGCAATCCCATAGACAGCAGCCCACTAGGCTCCCTGGTCCCTGGGATTCTCCAGGCAAGAACACTGGAGTGGGTTGCCATTTCCTTCTCCAGTCCATGAAAGTGAAAGGTGAAAGTGAAGTTGCTCAGTCGTGTCCGACTCTTAGCGACCACATGGACTGCAGCCCACCAGGCTTCTCCATCCATAGGATTTTCCAGGCAAGTGTACTGGAGTGAGGTGCCATTGCCTTCTCCTGGAATTTATGCTCTAAGTACTTAAATACCTTATTGTCATTTTTTAAAAGAGACTATAGGATATTAGGACTGTCAATAAATATTCTCTTTCAATCACATCAATAATTTTGAAGAAAGGACGTTAACTTCTCAGTTTCTTTCCTGTGAACTTCTGCTCACTTCTTAAAAGTTGGAATTTTATGAAGAATTGTTCTAGAGCCCCTTATTTTGTGCTCAAATTCTGGTTGAGAGATCCCGGCCATTCTCATATTTCTAACCTTTACTATCGATGTGCAAATTGATGCCTCTAATCTGGATCTTCACAGTTTAGTTACACAGTTCTCTGCTCACTAGATCTGTTCACCTGAATGCCTTTTAGGACGTTCAGTCTCAGTACTTCTAAGTGCGTGCACTTTTGTTTCCTCTTAAAAATTTTCCTTCCTCCTATATTCTCTATTTGATGATAATTACTTTGTATTCAGCAGCCACACAAGAAATTGGGAAGTCACTGTAGACCCCATCTTTCTTGTACACCCTACCATATATATCATAAAATCTTGCCAACTTTCCCACCTAAAAAGCTCCGGGATAGGTTCTTTTCTCTTTGTCCTTATAGTAAGGCTTTGGTTTAACCCTTATCACAATAGACTCCTAACTCGACTGCCTGCTTCTAGTCTTATCCCTTTCTTCTTCATTCTGTCACCAGAGTGATCTTCTGAAAACTCAGATTTGACCATGTCACAGATTGGTGTTTACGCCTTCAAAAGAGTCTTAACTCTTATTAAATATCGAACCCTTTAATAAATATACTAATATACAGCGTTAAAGGAACTTCATCAATCAGCACCTTCCAGCGCCATTGGAAGGTGGCACTTAGGCTTCTCTGTTGGCTCAATGGTACAGAATCCGCCTGCCAATGCAGGAGATGTGAGTTCAGTCCCTGAGTCAGGAAGATTCCCTGGAGAAGGAAGTGGTAACCCAACCAGTATTCTTGCCTGGGAAACCCCATGGACAGAGGAGCTGGGTGGGTTACAGTCCATGGGGGTCACAAAAAAGTCAGACTCAATTTAGTGACTAAACAACAGGCACCATCCTTACACCCTTTTCTGGTAGTCCCTTGCCCAGAATGGCATTTTTACCCTCTTAGCCAACCAGCCTACTTGGAATTCCTGCTAATGTAATAAAATTCAGTTCAGGTTGCCTTCTCCAGGAAGCCTTCCTGGACTCTCCTACTTGTTGTCACTGTGTTCCGCAGGAAATACCTTGCTCTGAGTTTTTGTCCGTTTTGCACATGTCTATCATTGCCCTCACTGCATTGCATTCTGATGATCTCTTTGTGACAACCTTCCAGGCTTGGTTGTGGGTGACTTGAGGACAGAGACCACAGCTTGTTCTCCTTTATATCCAACATGCTTTAGTACTAAGAGTTTGTACAGAATAATAACACATTTGTGTTTGATCTGTGGATCGATAGAACTGCAATGCACTTATAAAAAGAGCAACCACATCTTTAAAACATTTCACCTAGGTTTTCCTGTTTGTTCTTCATTAATTTTACTATTGTTATGATGGATAATCACAGTGAACATAGGCCGTCTAAGGGGAATAGAAAAGAGACTGGGCCTTCTAAACTCAGAAGTCATTCCCTTGGATTTCTTCCGATTTCTAGATAGAAGATATAATTAGACCTCTGAAGTTTAAGCCTAAATCAGAGTAATTGGAAAGAAAGCTTTTATTTATTTTTCTTTTTTTTGCCTTTTTATTTTCATAGTCTTACTACTGGTTGAACAGTTCATAATCACCATGAAAGTCTTTCTAAAAATAATTAGGTCATAATCATTTGGAGATAATTCTGATCTACTCTGTGGATCTGAGGATAAATGGCCTTACTGCTGTTCTGTATTTTTTGCTTTGTATCATTTTTTTCTTTCTCCAGTGGGTTAATTTGCTGTACTTAATCCTACACTTAAAAATAAGTTTAAATTGTCAATCTAAGCATAATATATTTTAATGAAATAAACACAAATATTAAAATAAGTAGTCAGATGCCACCTTCTGGTTCTTGAAGAAAAGGAGACAGTAAATCAATAGCTGTACACAGTTCGACATAGTGAAGGTGACTGTCAGTTCCTTCAGGTTGATTTTGTCCCCCACCCTTTAACACATATGGTGTATCATGCTGTATCTTCAGGCTCTGTCAGCTACACATAGTATAGCAATGGTAAAGAAGAAACACAAAATGCAAGACTTTGATCTTCAAAGTTACCTAATTTGCCTTTGCTCAAAAGCAGTTGTTAGAGCTACAGAGTTAAAAAGTCTTCTAAAGAAATGTAAATGGCCGTCTGTGCAACTTCAGTCTCTGGCGTAAATCTAGAGACCCAGGAAACATTGTCACCATAAATCCAAGTGGCAGCATAGGTCCACAGAGAGAGGAGGGAATCATGTTCCTTTGGTAATTAGAGATTAAACTAGTTTCCACCCTAAGAGGAGGAAAGACTCTTACTTCCCTTCTGCTCCTTTTCAAACTCTGGCTACTGACTGTAAGCCCCTATCTTCAGGAAGGTGATTAGAAGTTATTTATATAAGGTGATAAAAGAGTTACATTTGAAATCTGGGCTCTATATATTTTTATTCAATTGATAATACAGCTAAGTAGTTAATAGATTTTGTCAACAAAATGGGTTTTTGATGATTAGGGAACAGCTCTAGGATACTAGAGTTTTTGTCTGTGTCTAAAGTTGTTATCAGTCGGTGTTTCAGAAAGATAAAAATAAAATTCAAGGCAAGTAGGCTCTTGCTGTAGACAGCTGGAGGGAACCTTCCTAAGAATTTGAAAACCAATTTCAAAGAGCCCTCAGGTGTTTTGCTGTTAAATGTTGGAAATTTAAAGTCAACAATCCTTTGTTTAGCAAATCATCTTCATGAATTTCTGAGTATGCAAACATGAACCTAAACATTATTTGGCTGGGGGTGAAGAGCTGAATTACACTGCACAAGAAATTAACTGGAAAAATGAGTTGGAGACTGTCTGGTAGAGACAGGAGGGAGAACACAGGAAGTTGAGTCGAAAATAGGTGGTGATTGATGAGAAATTCCTCAAGATAGGAAACGCCTGGTAGGATGTTGAAGGACATCTAATGTCTAATTTTAAGATTTTAAAAAATATTGTATAGCATAATTGGCATTCCTCGTTCACAAAACCTTCAGTAAAAATAGGTTCTATAGATACACAGCCTTGAGTTAAGCATATTTTAGAGAAATGAGAGAAATCAGAAGAACGTTGTATGTGATTTTAAGTAATGTAGAAGAGCAACAGGGAAAAGTCTCTGACTCAGGAAAAAGGAGTCACTGGTAACTAGAAAAAGACATAAGAAACACAAGAATGCCCTGAGAAATTAACAAACTGGGTTTAAACCTTTTTATTGAAAATTTAGAGGACTGGTTAAGCCCAGAAGGTGGGAAGAGTTAATTTCAGGTAACTCTATGGAAACTTACTGTCTCACATATAAACAAATCCTTTAAAATGTTTTCTGTAATGCATAAATCCTACTGCATTCACAATAGTAATATCTAATGAAACCTGGTCAAATGAAAAATAGACTCACTTGGATTTCTATTTTCTTCTGTACAGCATATGTGCTTTGGGAAATTTTTTTTTTAATTTAAAAATCCTGCATTTTATCTTCTGGCATTGCTTTTGACTCAAATATAATTGAGTTATCTGTTGGTTTTTAAATTAGAGTTCAGTGGTCTACAAACATTTCCACTGAAGAATTAGTTCTTCTTGCAAAATCTTAATTAGAAAAAATAAGTTAAAAAAGGATAAGAGGATAGAACTACTATAGCTGAAATAAAAGGGCAGAAGGTCAAGCTACAGGTTAAATTATATTAAGCAATTCTGGAGGTTGAGAGGAAACAGTAATTAAGAATGTCAAGTGTGTCCTCATCTTTTCCAAGTCCATTTTTCTCTCCTACAGTTTCAAATTTGCTCAGAATAATAACCTCATAAGACAGCATTTGACACAGTTAACCACAATTTAACATCTATTTTGTATTTGTTATCTGGAAGATTTAAAAATTTATTTTACCGCCTGTGTGTCTTTCTCTTAACAGATTTTCTTTAGCCAATTTAATGTGTGCCCTTGGTCTTTATTGCTTCTCACTCAGCCTTTAATCCTGCCTACCAGTGCAGGAGATGCAAGAAATGTGGGTTCGATCCCTGGGTTGGGAAGAGCCCCTGGAGGAGGGCATAGCAATTCACTCCAGAATTCTTGCCCGGAGAATGGACAGAGGAGCCTGGAGGGCTACGGTCCATAGGGTCGCAAAGAGTTAGACACGACTAAAGCAACTTAGCATGCAGCACACAGCCTTTAATGGTCCTCAAGTTGTAACTGAACCCACATTGCCCATCTTCTCTGATTCTCTCCTAAATCTTTCCTTTGTTTCTCCCTCTAATGTTCTTCAGTTTGTCTGTGTGCCCTCTGAGATTGAGCCCTAGGAGACCATAAGTGATCCCTAATTATGTAGCAAACTTGCCCTCAGACTTACTCTCCAGATATGAAATTACAGATTTTTAAAGGGGCACAAGTCAGACCAAATAACTTAATCTTAAGGTGCAGGTCTAATATGTCCTGGTAAACATCTATATGCTATTTATAGTTGACAAAAAATTTGTCTTTTAAGCCATGAAATTAAACGTATGTCCCTTCTTAAAGAATCACAACCAAACAGGTATGATGGTCTAGAAGTTGAGGATAAAGTTATACATAGAAACAATGGAGAATTTTCATGAATGCAGAATCAAGATAATGGTTTGAGTTTAGGACCTACAAGTTACAAACTTGGACTTTTTATTCAACATACACACTTGGATTCTGACTGATCGTCTGTAATGCCAAGTGAATTAAATAAGTTGAAGAACCATGTCTGAAATCCATGACCATATTCATTTCTTTAACACTTGTGAAAATGTTGCTGATGGCACGCCATGATTTTCTGTGAATTCCTTTTTTTAGTACCTTAGTAAGGAAGTGTGAAAGAAAAAATGATCAAATTAATGTTAAAACATTTCCATAGGCTAGAAAAAAAAAATCTGCCTAGAAATCAGGCCTGAAGGAGGAACAAGCAGCCCAGTGTGAACTTTAGGTTGCTGTTGAGTGTTTTTTCTAAATATGGGCCTGCGAAGGAGAGGTGAGAACCAGTGCAGAACTGTGGTCTCTGAGGAGATCCTGTGCTTCCTGCTATCTTGGCGCTGGAGTGTGGTAAATTGCTAGAGGTGATATACAACATATGGGAGAGGAATGGATGTGGCGAGACAGACATAATTTATCTGTCTTTCTCATTTCTCTGCTATTTTCTCACTCCTTCCTATTTATAAATATTGTCAAACTTTGTCTACTTCCCTTGTCTTTCATTTTGGATTTGATAACATTGACATCTCCTAATCTTTATTAATTCTGATTTGATTTTCAAATTTATTTCACTTTTGAAGAAAGAGGAAAAGAAGCAAACTGGTGCACAAAAACCACAAAAGTGATATAAATAAGATTGTAATGGAGTGGTGGGGTTTGAACTGCATTCAGGCTAAAGGGAGCCAGAGATAAAGGAATCGGAAGGAAAAAGCATCCAGATAGTGGGCTGTCTCATCAGACTTAATTTCAGACTTAATGCAAATGTGGTTTGCATTTCCCACTCACAATTCTAAAAAGTCAAGGTACAGAGGACATTTTAGACTATATTAGCATGCAGGAAAAGTTTTCTTTGGTACATTTTCTGGAACTTTTATCCCGCCAAAGAGAATTAGACCCAAAGAGCATCTGATCCACAGGACAGGTGACCTATAGGGTTTCTGCAAAGACTCACATATAGAGGGGGATGGTTAACTCCTCCAGTGTTTTAGAAAGCCTCTGGTGACTGGCAACAAAAAGACAATAGTTTAGTCATTTAGCCAATGTTGAATATTCTTACCTTAAATTCCAAATATTTCTGTGCCTGATTCACTTAAGAGACATGTACCACATAGTCTTCAAGGAAAGCCCAAAACATGAAACATCTAGTTTTATGTAATAGATACAGATGGGTTAAATTTTTAAAAGACATTTTTAGACTTGCAGAAAAATTGCAAAGCATTTTTATGTGTGCTTTACTGAGATTGCCCAAATGTAAACATTTTACCATCTTTTGCTTGTCATTTTCTGTCTCCCCTGCCCTCACACACGCACATACACACACACATACCGTCACTGTCACACTTCTTTGCCCTCTGAAACATTTAAGAGTAATTTGCTGACATGATGCTTCTTTACTCATTAGGATGTAACTTTTGCTCAGTCTTATTCAGACAAAAAAGTTATTTAGTGTACTTGATAGATTGAGGAGTAAAGTTTATAAATAATTGTTTTATAAAAAGGCTTTCAGGAACATTTTTATTCTGAAGTCCAAGTGAACTTTTTTGTTTCTATTTTATTCTAAGGGGGGACACACCTAACAATGTTTGCATAGTAACCACCTGGAGAAATTTAGAAGGTGCAAAACATAACTTAATACCACTTCTTAAATGCTTATTATGAGACTGGTGCTGTTCAATGCATGTATTAATTTTTGCATGTGTATGTCAATGTGTCTTAACAACAGTGTCCTAAGAAAGGTATTATTATTCTCCTTTTGCACTTACAGAAACTGCACTTCAGAGAAATTAAGTAACTTTCGTATGATAACATATCTAGTGAATGCTAGAGCTAGGATTTCCAAAAAGCATCTTTTATTAATAGAATAAATCCCATATAAAACAAAGCCTTGACTCTTACCTCATCTCCCCAAAAATACAGTCAGCCAGTTGCAAAATTCAACCTGTCTCTTCTTGAAGATGGCTTATGTTTTAAAAATTCCTTTAGTAATTTGTTACTGTGTTATATCAATCATTGCCAAGCAATTTATCTGAAGCAAACTCAGATCCATCTTTCTTTCACGTAAAAAATTTGCTCCTTTGGAAATCTCTAAAAGCATAAAAATATTCCTCTTTCATTGCATACAGAAAGCAAATAAAATCTTCTTTTACTCAAAAATGTCAGTTGCTTATTCGAGTCTGACTTTACTACCCCATGGAGTATAGCCCTCCAGGCCTCTCTGTCATGGGATTCTCCAGGCAAGGATACTGGAGTGGGTTGCTGTCTCTTCCTCCAGGGAATCTTCCTGACCCAGGGATTGAACCCAGTTTTCCTACATTGCAGGCAGATTCTTTACCATCTAAGCCACCAACCAGGGAAGATTTTTCTTTTACTTGAAGTTACTCATAAAATAACACATACAATTTATTTTTATAGTTATTCAGCAACCATTATTATTTTAGACTTTATTCATGTTCTGTACTCTATTTCATTAATCATTTTGGTCCCTCACTGTGAAACTTGTCTTTGTTTTCTACAAACATTTTAAGTATAGACACTGACTGCACTTGTCTAAAATACATGTCACTAAGGCTTCAGCAATACGTGAACTGTGAACTTCCTGATGTTCAAGCTCGTTTTAGAAAAGGCAGAGGAACCAGAGATCAAATTGCCAACATCCGCTGGATCATGGAAAAAGCAAGAGAGTTCCAGAAAAACATCTATTTCTGCTTTATTGACTATGCCAAAGCCTTTGACTGTGTGGATCACAATAAACTGTGGAAAATTCTGAGACAGATGGGAATACCAGACCACCTGATCTGCCTCTTGAGAAATCTGTATGCAGGTCAGGGAGCAACAGTTAGAACTGGACATGGAACAACAGACTGGTTCCAAATAGGAAAAGGAGTACAACAAGGCTGTATACTGTCACCCTGCTTATTTAACTTCTATGCAGAGTACATCATGAGAAACGCTGGGCTGGAAGAAACACAAGCTGGAATCAAGATTGCCGGAGAAATATCAATCACCTCAGATATGCAGATGACACCACCCTTATGGCAGAAAGTGAAGAGGAACTAAAAAGCCTCTTGATGAAAGTGAAAGAGGAGAGTGAAAAAGTTGGCTTAAAGCTCAACATTCAGAAAACGAAGATCATGGCATCTGGTCCCATCACTTCATGGGAAATAGATGGGAAACAGTGGAAACAGTGTCAGACTTTATTTTGGGGGGCTCCAAAATCACTGCAGATGATGATTGCAGCCATGAAATTAAAAGACGTTTACTCCTTGGAAGAAAAGTTATGACCAACCTAGATAGCATATTCAAAAGCAGAGACATTACTTTGCCAACTAAAGTCCGTCTAGTCAAGGCTATGGTTTTTCCAGTAGTCATGTATGGATGTGAGAGTTGGACTGTGAAGACAGCTGAGCGCTGAAGAATTGATGCTTTTGAACTGTGGTGTTGGAGAAGACTCTTGAGAGTCCCTTGGACTGCAAGGAGATCCAACCAGTCCATTCTGAAGGAGATCAACCCTGGGATTTCTTTGGAAGGAATGATGCTAAAGCTGAAACTCCAGTACTTTGGCCACCTCATGTGAAGAGTTGACTCATTGGAAAAGACTCCGATGCTGGGAGGGATTGGGGGCAGGAGGAGAAGGGGAAGACAGAGGATGAGATGGCTGGATGGCATCACTGACTCGATGGAAGTGAATCTGAGTGAACTCCGGGAGTTGGTGATCGACAGGGAGGCCTGGCGTACTGTGATTCATGGGGTCGCAAAGAGTCGGACACGACTGAGCAACTGAACTGAACGGAACTGAACTGAACTGAATGTAGATAACAAAAGAAAGCCCTTGTATAACACTTTTTCATACATATTAGAATCACTGGGATTTTTCTACACCTGTTTTAAACTCAGTTTTAAACTATAAATTGAGCAAAGTTATAGAACTACTAGTTGGTGGAGACATTATTTGAGCAAAGCTTTCTCAGATTACAATAATTTGATTTTGATCACTACTGTCTACACTAGTAATGCAGAAATTATAATAAAAACAATGACAGATCCTATTTATTTAATGTGGACTCTATGAGGACTTCCTGCTGATTTTCTAATTTTGAAAATTCTTTTAACAGGGATTGGGATCCTTACAAAACGTAACCTTCTATAGTTGGGATGATGTACTGCAGGGGAAGTGGAGAGATGTCATTCAATTTGAGAAGTTTTTCTTGTATTAAAAAATACTGGTTATTTGACTCCAACGCAAATGGTGATCTGTAAATTCTACCCTAAACCTCTAAAAGGCACTAACACATACAAGAAAAGCAGCACCTTTAGGAAGACTTTAAACACATGACTCAAGAGTCCTGAAGCTGGTTTTCTTTCTGACCTTGAGAGATCATAAATTTTATTAAATTTTTACTGTAACCTTATAGCTCAGTTGGTAAGAATCTGCCTGCAATTCAGGAGACCTGGTTCAATTCCTGGGTCGGGAAGATTCCCTTGTGGTTCAGCTGGTAAAGAATCCACCTGCAATGTGGGAGACCTGGGTTGATCTCTGGGTTGGGAAAATCCCTTGGAGAAGGGAAAGGGTACCCACTCCAGTATCCTGGCCTGGAGAATTCCATCGACTATACAGTGCATGGGGCACAAAGAGTCGTACATGACTAAGTGACCTTCACTTATTGGGTGGCAGTTCATCTTCATTTTATGAATGAATAAGCTGAGGCACAGAGAAGTAAATGGTTCAGAGTCACCCAACATGTGGCTCAGTGTCATTCAGTTGGAGTTTGGTCTCTCAAACCAAAGAAATGAGGTCTTGGCCCATCATGTTTTTGGGGGCAATTAAAAAAAATGTCTTTCCCATTTTACATTATTGTCTATTCCTGACTTTTAATAACTTTATCTATTCCTGGCTCACATCTTGAGTCAAATTTGAAATGTTTTTTTATCTCAAAATTAACTTTGATATTTAACATTTTTATTTAGCATAATAACTTTACATTTTATTAGAATAATTAGGGAATTTTTATTATTTCCCCTGGTCAGTTGTATATTCTTTTTCATTATTCCTTTTGACTAGGAATGTGGACATTTTACTTAGAAAAAATGTATGTTGTTGATGTTTTATAAGAACCAGCCCTTGAGTTTATTTATCACTCTTCATTTTTATTTTTCTAATTAAGTATTATTTTGGCTTTAATCTTTATTTTTCTAGCTTCTAGAGCTGAACTTCACCAATTAGATTCTAACTGCCAAATCCAATGTGTATTCCTTAGTTCCCATCCCACTTGATCTCTCTGTAGTATTTAATGTTGTTGGACAGAACTTTCTTCTTAAACTTTTCTTCTCTCATAGACTTTAAACTTCATACCACTTTTATTTTTCTTACTTCTCAGTCCACTCTGCTCTTTTATCGTTAGCTCAGCTTCTTCCTGTCTTTGAAATGGAAAATCCCCTCCAAACTTAACTCTTGGCTTTCAGCTCTTCTCTCTTGAAACCTCAACTAGCAACTTCCTAGGTTTCAACTAATTGAAGAATATGATTTTTAACAGCTTTATTGAAATGTGATTTTCACACCACAAGCTTCACTAATTGTGAGTGTACAATTCAATGATTTTTAACAAATTTATAGGATCATTCAACCATTACCGCTGTCCAGTTTTAGAAATTTCCACTGCCCCCAAAAGATCTCACATGCCCATTTGTATTTAATTACTGCTCCCACTCACAACTTAAGGCATCAACTGACCTGTTTTCAGTTTTACCTTTTTTGAACATTTCATATAAACAGAAGTAGGCAACATGTAATCTTTAGTGACTGACTTCATTCACTTAGCATAATGTTTTTGAGGTTCATCCACGTACAGATAGTTTATTAATTTTTCTTATTGAAGAGTATTTCATTACACAAGTATACTATTTTTTACCCGTTCACCAGTTGATGGACATTTTGATATTTACAAGTTGAGTTATTGTGAATAATGAGGCTATGACCATTTAAGTCTTTGAATGGCAAGTTTTTGCTTTACTTTTAAAGAAACTGCCACACAGTTTTCCAGAGTGGCTGCACCATTCTTTTTATATTACCTCCAGCTGTGTAGGAGAGATCCAGTTTGTCTTCATCTTTGTCAATACATGGTTTTGTCTTTTTTATTGTAACCATTTGAGTGGGTGTGAAGTTTATTTTGTTTCTATGGATATAATTTATGTTTTATGAGTATAATTTTTAATGTTAGTATTGTCAGTTCTGGCTTGCCCATAAAGATCTAGGTCCACATTTCCAGCAACCTGCTATGTATTTCCACTTGAATATTTCACAGTTACATATACATGGGGAAAAGCAGACCTCTCTACTGAGACTGTATTACTTTTAGAAGTTCCTGTTCTTTACAATAATGTTATAATTTTCACTCCAAATTTTGGAAATTTCATATCATCCTTTATGCTTTCTCTCCTCAGATCCTAATATTTAACCAGCCAGTAAATTCTACAAATTATTTCTTAATATAGGACTTCCCTGATAGCTCAATTAGTAAAGAATCCACCTGCAATGTGGGAGACCTGGGTTTAATCCCTGGGTTGGAAAGATCCCCTGGAGAAGGGAAAGGCTACCCACTCCAGTATCCTGGCCTGGAGAATTCCATGGACTGTATATAGTCCATGGGGTCACAAAAAGTTGGAGATGTTCTCAATATAACATTTCTTTTTAGTCTTATCACCTTTATTTGAGTCTAAACTATTTCTAAAACATTTTGCTCATGGGTATTTTATTTCCACCTGCTGCTCTCTCTGTTTTGGGACTACGAAGATACGGTAATTTAATAAAAAAAAATTTTTTTTTGGTCATGTCCCATTAGAGACATAAACGTATTTAATGTCCCTTTAACCTCTTTAGACTTCCCTGGCTCAGACGGTAAAAGCATCTGCCTACAATGCGGGAGACCCAGGTTCGATCCCTGGGTCGGGAAGATCCCCTGGAAAAGGAAATGGCAACCCACTCCAGTATTCTTGCCTGGAAAATCCCATGGGTGGAGGAGCCTGGTAGGCTGCAGTCCAGGGGGTCGCTAAGAGTTGGACACGACTGAGCAACTTCACTTTCACTTTCACCTTTTTAGCAGAATATTATTTTTTAGTGTTGAACCTATAGGGCTTCAACCCAACTTTTTCATCTGGAGAAACTCTTTAGCTCTGGTTACACTGAGACTTTTCTGAACAGGTCTTTACATTTAAATCTGGAGGTTTTAGTGAAACCTGACCCCATCTGCCTTACTTGCCCTAGAGTTTTCTCCACCATATCTAGCCCATGTTCTTTGCAGATGTCTCTGGCTATAACTCTGTTCTGGGAATATGCTCTCTATCTAAATTCTTTCAAGCAATTAGTGAGAAAGTCAAAATTTCTTCCTGAGTCTTTGGGCCTTGATTGTTTTTAGCTAGAAATAACCCTGTGCCTAAGAGACATTCTGGGGTGTAAGTTTTGTTCGCCATACCAGTTAGAGTAAGCAGATTTATGGATCACATAACTGGGCAATCCAGAGGTACAGCTGGAATCAGCTATGTCTGGATCAAGCTATTCAGAGGATGTCTTCAACATCTACACTGTTTTCCCTCTAGTGTGAGTCCTCTTCCCAGGTGAGGCAAATGACCACTATCTTTGGCAAAAATATAAAGAAGATTTTGTTTGGTTTAGTTTGACTCACTGTTCTGGGGGCTGCTGAGCTAGACTAATTGGTTGGAACTGAGTCAGCCCTTGCTGTAGAGCAGGAGGAGGATCACGCTTGCTTGAGTCACATGAAGTGGGTTTTCCAGAGGAAAAAAGTTCTCTAGTACCAGAGAGAGTGGGGGAGACAAATTCAACACACGCCCACTACGTTCACTTATTGTCACTATATGTATGCCTTTCTTTTGGAGCAATTGAAATAGTGGAAATTATAGCATTGTTTATTCTATGTTCTGGCCTTCCTTTCAGTACCTAGAATGTGGGGTTTGGGAGAACATAACTGAGCCTAAGCTCTCAGATTTGCTTTTATATTATATTTGAATATTCACTCCTATATTTGACAGTCCCATTACACATCCAGGAAGATTCTAAGACTGTTTCTAATATGTGTCAGACCACCTGACTCATATTCTTTGAGAATTTACATTAAACATGCTTTTGAAATATAATGCTCTCAGAAAGAGAACAAATAGATTTTAATGGGCCATCTTTAAATATTTTCTCAATGATAGAAAAAGAAAACCTCATGAAACATAAAGATTTAGTATAAATTTGAGTAGACTGAAAAATATAATGTATACTGTAACCAACCTCCTGATAATATAAATGTGATGGTATTATAAATGGGAACATGAATTTGCTGGGCTTAAATTCTATAAAACAATTTTGATAGTATCAACCTACCCAAATGTAATTTAAAAGTTGTCTATTTTCTGTTGATTCCTTTATCCTAAACTGCTTTACTCAGAGTCTCCTTATTGTCACTCCCCTAAAGCTAAACAATTGGTGAAACAAATATAATTAGAATTTATTACTATTTGTCTGATATAAAAAAATCTATTCCTTAGGTTTTGAGGGATAATCTAAATGACAGTGGAATATGGTTACAGTCATTAGGACTTAAAGATACAGTTTTAAAAAATTTTAGTGTTTCCTTAGAACTTTAAAGTTTCATTATTGTATTTCCAATGTATTAAACTAGACATTTTATTTTCAGAATAAAATTTCACAGCACTATGTTTGCAAGTATTCTTATATCAGCACATATTCATCATTAATATCAATCAAGTTCATCTTGAATTTTAAAAAATGCTTGAAACATGATACTAGTATTCATACCTTATAAGAAACCACATAAAGTTATGAAGAAAACAGATATTTGGAGTCAGATCTGAGACTGAGCCTTAGTTATTCCATTTGTTTGCTGTCTCACAAGATTTTTACAAATATTAAATGAGATAACCTATATGAAAGCTTAGTGACAAGAGTTCTTGTGGGTGCTGAAAATAATTTTCTTTCCTTGTTCAATTCCTATTTTCCTTTCTCTTTTTTTCTGATTTCTTATTATCTTCCCACCTCCTTTCTCTTCTATTTTTCTAAAATCAGTTTTTCATATCACTTCTTGTTTCTTTAAGCTTAATCTTTTCTGTCTTTGTCCTTTTGTAGCTCATTTGAGGGCTTCAAGCTCATATCCTTGAAGGTATAGGTCCAGTAGAAAAGAGCATTTATCTGTGAAAGCTCCTGCCACAAGTTCAGGGATTCACTCTGATGGGACAGTTGGTGTTTATTCCTAAGCAAATCAATGCTTACAAAATGCTTACATGTGGTATGCTAACTGATACAAGCCTAGCCATCTAGTGCAGCAGTGAAAATATGTGAAAAAATGGGATAGAATGATTTCTTAAAGGAAATTTCAGGTATTTCTATCAGAAGAAAATGACTGGAAGCTGAATAATTAAAACACAGCAGGCATTCACTACATTTTCTTCCTTTACAGACCTCACAATTTAGTCAAAGAGACAAAATACATCTTACATACATACATATGTACATATATTCATATGTAGCTAATATAAAATCTCAGGTAGGATTGCTAACTGATAAATGTATTTGTCTTAATGATGACTTCTAGAGATGGACAGTATCTATGGTGATTAAGAGCACAATCTGGAAACAGGGACAATGTACTTCAGTTTTCATGTTCGTTCTGGTAATAGTATCTATCCTGTGTGACTTTTTAAGAATTAAATGAGTCATGCATGTAAAGCATGTAAAGCCTGCTGGCATATGTAAGTGTTAGCTTTTATCTGAAAGAACACCTGTTACAGCTTGAGTAAGACTAGTAAGACTACAGATAAGCTGAAACAAGTGTGAGGATCATTCCAAGTAGAAACAGCCAGGTGGCTAAAAGTGTGAGAAAAGGCGCACTCACTTTCAAGCTCATACCTTATAAGTTCACTTTCAAGGAACTAGTGTCTACAGAGATTATGACATAAAAATTCATCTCTCACAGCCTTTGTGATGTGATTAGGTGGCTTTCTCACACAGTTCGCTTTCCTTGCTATCTTTTCGCTTCATACTCTTGCTCCTTTAGATCACTCATTCCTCATGTTTTAAGACCCAGTATACTTTCGATCACCCCCTAGGTATGGATGTCTTACTGGAGAGAGGTCAACTATCTAAAACTGTTTCCAACCTGCTCACCCAATTTTGAGTTGAAAGTGTGAGGTCAGGTAGAACCTTTCTACTTTATTAGTTCTATCTTTCCAAGGACCTTGATGACTTAGTTTTTAGATTCGACAGATATTCCTGAGTATTCAGCTTTCTTTTCTTCTTTGAATTATTTTAACCTGCAAACTATCCATGCACTTTCTTCTAGAAATATTCCTTTCTCAGTATCATGGTGATATGACCTATGGAGTCCTCCCTCTTTCAATTTTCAGTCTCGCCCCCTCTTCTGCTCCTGATATTAATGTTCTTCAGTTCTTTTATGGGCTGCTTTTCCCCACTCTAAATAGTTCCTCACTTTCTCCTTTGACTCTAAATATAATACATGAGCTAATGGAGTCCAATCTATATTTCTAATACAATTCTGTCTCCTAAGATAAAAATCTATATGCATATCTGCCAATACCTTCAATCAGATATCTAAAGGGAATTAAAAATCTCAATACATGTAAAATGGAACCATTTATCCTCCCCCCAAAATGCTTCTGTCCTCATGTGTTTATTACCAATTACTCTGATCCCTGATCGCAATTTTGGTTTTCATCCTATTTCCTCTCTATCCCTCTTTTTCAGAATGTCTTGAATCTTTCCATCTAACTTCCCTAGTGCCTTGACTTTATTGTGGCAAACATCTTTCCTCCTCTGGATTCTTGTGATTCCCTCCTAAACGATCATTCTGACTCCAGGTTTGTTCCTCTCTCATCTGTTAGCTATGGCTTTTTAAAAAAATTGTCATCCAAATTTGGTTATACTACATCTCTGCTTGGAGGTATTCAATGGCCCTGACTGCCCTGAATTAATGTCCAGAATATTACATGCCCTTTGTTATGTACTTTCTGCTTTTATCTCTAGTCCCTACCTTACCCTAGTTTTCAGTTTATTTCAGTTGCTCAATCGTATCTGACTCTTTGTGACCCCATGAATCGCAGCACGCCAGGCCTCCCTGTCCATCACCAACTCCCGGAGTTCACTCACATTCACGTCCATCGAGTCAGTGATGCCATCCAGCCATCTCATCCTCTGTCATCCCCTTCTCCTCCTGCCCCCAATCCCTCCCAGCATCAGAGTCTTTTCCAATGAGTCAGCTCTTCACATGAGGTGGCCAAAGTACTGGAGTTTCAGCTTTAGCATTATTCCTTCCAAAGAACACCCAGGCTGATCTCCTTTAGAATGGACTGGTTGGATCTCCTTGCAGTCCAAGGGACTCTCAAGAGTCTTCTCCAACACCACAGTTCAAAAGCATCAATTTTTCAGCACTCAACTTTCTTCACAGTCCAACTCTCACATCCATACATGACCACTGGAAAAACCATAGCCTTGACTAGACAGACCTTTGTTGGCAAAGTAATGTCTCTGCTTTAGAATATGCTATCTAGGTTGGTCATAACTTTCCTTCCAAGGAGTAAGCGTCTTTTAATTTCATGGCTGCAATCACCATCTGCAGTGATTTTGGAGCCCAAGAAAATAAAGTCTGACACTGTTTCCACTGTTTCCCCATCTATGCGCCATGAAGTGATGGGACCAGATGCCATGATCTTAGTTTTCTGAATGTTGAGCTTTAAGCCAACTTTTTCACTCTCCTCTTTTACTTTCATCAAGAGGCTTTTAGTTCCTCTTCACTTTCTGCCATAAGGGTGGTGTCATCTGCATATCTGAGGTTATTATTTCTCCTGGCAATCTTGATTCCAGCTTGCGCTCCTTCCAGTCCAGCGTTTCTCATGATGTACTCTGCATATAAATAAGCAGGATGACAATATACAGCCTTAACGTACTCCTTCTCCTATTTGGAACCAGTCTGTTGTTCCATGTCCAGTTCTAACTGTTGCTTCCTGACCTGCATACAGGTTTCTCAAGAGGCAGGTTAGGTGGTCTGGTATTCCCATCTGTCTCAGAATTTTCCACAATTTATTGTGATCCACACAGTCAAAGGCTTTGACATAGTCAATAAAGCAGAAATAGATGTTTTTCTGGAACTCTCTTGCTTTTTCCATGATCCAGCAGATGTTCGCAATTTGATGTCGGGTTCCTCTGCGTTTTCTAAAACCAGCTTGAACATCTGGAAGTCCCAGTTCACGTATTGCTGAAGCCTGGCTTGGAGAATTGTGAGCATTACTTTGCTAGCATGTGAGATGAGTGCAATTGTGCGGTAGTTTGAGCATTCTTTGGCATTACCTTTCTTTGAGATTGGAATGAAAATTGACCTTTTCCAGTCCCCTACCCTATTTCCTACCCTACCTTTCCTTTCCTTACCCTTATCCTTACCCTACCCTATTTCCTCTACCTTACCCTAGTTTTCACCACTAACCCCTATTCTGTCCTCTTGGCTTTGATGCTTGGTGATCCTCTCTTCTCTTGGATTGTTTCTCTTCCCTCTTTTTGTTGTATTGACACCATTAAATCATTCTTTGATCCTCTCTACTCCTTTGTTTGCATTTCACTAAACTCCACCAGATACTCCACATGCTTCAGGTTACCAATTTTGTCTTCTTTAAGGGCTCTTTATCTTTTAAGATGAAACATGTTGTTGTCCTGCCCTGTAATAATCAATTGGAACCTCAGGATTTCCCAAATAAAGGTCTACATCATCTTCCCCATTCACATATGCAGTCTCCATTTCAACTGATGGCCTTTCTCCCAACTCAGATGTCTAGGTTAAATTCTGGGGATTGTCCCTGATTTTTCTTTCTTTTTTAGACACACATCCAGTGAATCCCCAGATTTTTCTATTTCTGCTACCTAATTAGTTCTCAAATGTCACCGTGTTTCCTTCAATTCCCCCAAACACTGCCTTAGTTTATATCCTCATCATCTCTGATTACAACAAAATATCTAATGTCCTTTAATACGGGATAGCACTCTTTTAAGTGTTTACATGTGTTATCTTAGTTAATTCCCATAGAAAATTCCTTTGAAATAAGGAGTACTAGGATTATCACTATATAGTTGAGGAACCGAAGGGTTGAGGAAGTTTGGCAACTTATGTAAACTCACACCACTGCTATAGAGTTCATGTATTTTTATAGGGGCTCTAAAATACCAAAACTAATGGGGTCCTTGATCTTGTAATAGTTCCTCTAAAAATCAGATACTTGTTTTTAAACTCTTAAATTTTCATCAAAATATGTCATATGTCCTGCTCCAAATCCTGTTTTTTATTGAGATCATTAAAAATATTTTCTGTGACTCTTTCATGCTGGCATTAAGGCTGCCTTTCCAAGTTGAATTCAGGTCAACAGAATAGTAATCAGAAACAGCTACTGAAGGGAAGAACACTCTCTTCTCTCTCTTCCTTTTCTACAGTGGCATAAGCTTCCTTAGAGCTTTTAATCCTCAAACTCTGGAAGGGTTTCAGCAGGCTTAATATTTTGTTTTTTACCCTTCCTAAAGGAGAACTCAAACAGTGCTTCTCCTACATAACCACATTCTCATTTTCCACCTTATCCGTGCTAGCTCATTAGATGTCCACCGCTCTCCTCCCAAGCAGCTTTCCTAATTATGTCAGTGGTGCACAGCTTCCCGTCTTAAAGACTGTGTTTTTTCACTCCGTTCATGCCATTTCGCTGGAGAGGAAATCTGCATCTGTGCTCCGGTGGAAGCCATAAGGTCACCACGTGAAAACTTGGAGGGCAAAAAAATGTTGTCAGTAATGAGATCTCAGGCATTTGGAAAGTTCACAGGGTCCTTTGTAAATACAACACTGAAGAATCCCTCTGTTTCCTCTGGTGCTGTTTCATGCTAATTTCAGAACATCAGCCAGTATAAGGCATCTCAACTGAAACTTCAGTTCACAGTGGAGCCCCTTTCATCCTTTTTTTTGCAGCTAGGCAGTTAGATTTATCTTGTTGATCTCCAGAAAAAAGGGAAAAAGAAAAAAGAAACACAGTCACATGAATATAACAGATGGAACAAATTGAGGGGTTTGCTCCTATCACTTTTCTCCTTATTAAAATGAAAAGGGAAAATTGTTTTTCAGTGGGGTACACATCATTATGATTATTTAATATTTGAAAATTATGTGACATGCTAAAACTCTAAAAGTTCCTGATATAGGCTGAAAATAGCAAATAGATTATGTCACAATTACAGGGATTTTCATCACTTTATTGCTGATTTTTGCCTTGTGATTCTTCTGGTTATATCTATTGAGGGAGCAGAAAGCCATTTGTGACCATTTGATTCTACTACATAGAGAAATACATAGAGATGGAATAAAGGAAATAATTGACTCTCTGACTTTCTGTTGTGTACTCTGTGGTCACAGCATCAAATTTAAATGTGAAATTTGGTTTGAATACAGATATGCTTGGGAAATTCTGGAATTGTGCTCCCATAGAGTTACCTTCTCATATTTTCTGTTGTCCTAGTTCTAAAATGTTGTGATTATACTTCTAGGGGTGTGCTTTCACAATACAGGAAGGAAAGAACACAGGTAAACATCATATTAGATTAGACCCTAATTCCCCAGTTCCAAATATTTGAATCATGGAATCAAACAATTTTTAGTAAAATTATTTAGTTTAATTCCCCACCTGTAGACTGCAGCATAACTAAGATTCCTTCTCTCTGCTCTTCTCTCATTAGTCTTTTTTAAAAAGTTTTTTTTGTTGATAAATGAGTCATCTTCTTGAATTTTCCAGTCTTATCCCCTAAGCTCTTACATAATATGGTCAGCGAAAGAGCCTTTGAAGTTGAGAAATTGTTTTAAAGAGTACAAATCACAGAATCCACTCTACTGTGTTATGATTTATCACTTATATTGGTTTAAAACACCAAGTCATCTATTTTTCTACCTCGTTGGTGTCATCCTATACATAGGGCATTAGTTGAAACCATTTATGGAATATTAGCATATAAAGGGTAGTATAAATCATAGCTTGAACAAGTGTTGATTTTTATTTAAGAATTATAATTTTATCTAGTTTCTTATTGAATTATGTAATTTTCACTACTCTTAGACAAGGTTAATGATGTACTTCTCCTCCCTTCTTCGTCCTCTTGCCTAACTACATACCTGACTTTTCATGTTTCCAGTGTGGCCTTATATATTATTCTTTGGAGAAGCTTTCTCTGCCTTGTGTCCTGATCTCCACCATGTCCTGCTGATACCATTTTACATCACATACTGTGCTTTCCTTTGTAGCCCTTGTCAAAGCTGTAGTTACGTATAGACTTGCAAATTTACTAGTGTGTTTGTCACTCTCAGGAAACTGTGAGCCTAACTAGAGTGGAACTATGTTTATCTCTTCAATGTCATGTCCTGTAGTACTGGGCAAATCTTTATAAATGGTTTGCAAAAATATATCTACCATTTAACTCAATGGTTTTAAGTAGAGTTTACAATAAGAAACTCACTAAATTCTAAAAATTTGGGAGGAAGAATCACAAAGGCTACTGTGGAGAAGAAAGATGTAATCTGAAAAGCACCAAGAGTGAGATTAGTAAGATTTATTAATGGACATAGAGATACTAAAAGATAAAAGGTGCAGAATTTCAGGAGTTCTACAGGAAAAAAATATTTTGAACCTAAAATCCCATACCCATCCCAGACTTCATTCAATTCTGAGGGCGAAAAAATACATTTGGGGATATTGATAAATTCAGAAGTGTTATCATTTGCATTTAAATGATTTAATCTTTTCCAACAAAGATTACTGGAGGATATCCTTTACTAGTCCAAAGTAACTATGTATACACACACATGACAGTATGCCTTTCCTCTGTGTAACACAGTCATGCAAAATCACAAGTAAACCTGGAAAACAAAATCTAGAATCTATACCTGGATGCTGTTTGAACCAGCCAGTGACAGCTGTGGGCATACTTTGGGGTCGATGTTGGTAACATTTTAATGAGTTTGCTCAAAATATAGTCATCACTTTTGTAACATATAGGAGGAAAATTTCTATGCCACCCAAGGAAAAGGAAAAATCTGTCAACATAACAAAAAGAAAAAGAGTGAGGGTGAACAATAGGAAAACATAGGGTGAATGGTGTCAAGAAAAGATTAAGTAAGCGGCAATTAAAATATTTAAAATAGGAGACGCAGAAAATGTGTTCAAAAAAGATCCAGCTCTAAAACATTAACAGGAGATACACCAAACTAAAAAAAAATAGAAAATTTAGAAATAAAGGGACAGAAAGGAATTTATCCAGTCTTTGGAAGGAATGATGCTGAAGCTGAAACTCCAGTACTTTGGCCACCTCATGCAAAGAGTTGACTCATTGGAAAAGACTCTGATGCTGGGAGGGATTGGGAGCAGGAGGAGAAGGGGATGACAGAGGATGAGATGGCTGGATGGCATCATTGACTCGATGGACGTGAGTCTGAGTGAACTCTGGGAGCTGGTGATGGACAGGGAGGCCTGGCGTGGCTGTGATTCATGGAGTTGCAAAGAGTCGGACATGACTGAGTGACTGAACTGAACTGAACTGAAGAAAGGCAAAGCATATGTAGCACCTTTGAGACTGAACATGAAAATTAATACAAAAAATTAAAATCTTGTTAGATGAAGGGTGTGGTATAAAAGATACAATTTACCATGTTGTGAATCGTGATTTGTTATATTCTGTTATATTATTTGTTATATTGAGTTTTTATACCAATATGACAATCTTTATATTTAATTATTTAACAATCTGTATAGTAATTGTATTCCTTATATTCATAACATTTGTAAACTTTATTTGCTTATTTATAAATTTTTCATATTCAGAAGAGGAAAGAATTTGGTAAAAGTCTTCATAGATGACAGAATGTGACTGGAAGGCTCCAGAGTGGGGCTCCAGGGGAAGAGGAACTGTCTGAACCCAGACCTTCCCAAGCATCTTGCTCTCTCTTCCATAGATCAGAGGGCAGGGTGGTTACCTTGTTGTCCAGCACCATTCTTAAATGGTGGAGAAACAAGTTATGAATTGGCTTAAACATATTTGAATCTTTTCTTTCACCATTTTGCTTTTCTTTCTCACACTACTAGCCTGTTATTTTAATTAAGGAAATATTGATGCCATCAAAGTAGAAGCTTGCAAGTAAGTACTTACTCTCTCTGATTATGGTTTAATCCTTCCTTTAGAAAGGTATGGGCAGCCTTTTTTTATGGTGTTTTTGTTCCTGAATAGACACATGTAATCATTGAGAAGAGTGAATCATCAGCTATCCATTATTGGATAGTACTAAACCCAGTTAAGGATGAGGATGCCTAGGCCTTTGATGTTGCTTCCCGCCCATGTGTCAGTAGGATACAGTTTTTTTAAAAATGAGCTACGAAAGTACAAAGCTTTAACTGTATACAAATGAATGAAAGATTTCAGAAATGGAAAGTATTGCTCCGAGTGTTGAGAGAGATAAGTGATCCTGACAACTTTGGAAGATTTAAAGTTAAGTATGCGATTAAAGAATGGCTAGAAAGCCTGAATTAGAGACTGTGTAACACTTTCTAAATGAAATAATTTTCCAGCCTGAGTCCCAAGAAAGTATGAGAATTTAATTTTCAAGTTTATGAGAAGCGAAGACAGATTTTTGCTGCTTTTCTTCTTGCCCTTCTGATCCATTCAGGTCACACAGAAACAATATTAAAAAGCCTTTACTTTTTAAAACTATGAGAGATATCTGTAACCTTAAAAAATACAAATTAGAAAATGCTTCTCTCCAATTCTTTTTGTCTTTGCATGACTGTGTGAAGTTTTTAGATTTGGCAGATTAGTCTTCTGAAATAGAAATGATTGATTTATTTGAATGGGTGTGTGCCAATGTTGCTTTGTCAAAGGTGCTGATACATGATAGGGAAAACAGTAAGAAAGTTCTAGAGAGGTTTGTATCTCCAAATTGCACAAAGTACAGTATTTTAGTCAATGATTTGAATACTTAGTTTCCTCACTCCCTGCTCCCTGCATGTTTTATCATGCATCTGCTGTCCTTCTGTAAGAAAAGAGAAGGGGAGGCTCAGTGTTCCTCTTGGTTTATCTGAACTGGTTTCCCCTCTCAAATAAATCCAGCAGCTAAAGGTTGGGTTGATACAGATGGAGAACCATGTTATAATAACCATCCTTAGCATCACCTTCTCCACTCTGCCCAATGCTGCATGTTTCCTTCTGGCAGGCCACTTGGAGCATCTCCACTCAGAGGCCTGCTTCTGCCTAAACCAGTGTGCATGCCTTTTGATATTCCCACAGTGTGCACAATATACCCTGGAACACACACCGCTCAGGGTAATGTGTCTCTAATGCGATGAAATCAATGGGAACGCAGCCTTTTTTTGCCTGACAGTATTGTCAGGGTGTATTATCTGGTTTAGGCTGTGGCTTCAGTTCATAGCAGTCGTCAGTTAAATTTCCCTTTCTGAAGCTGAGCAAAGTGTGGTAATGTCACAGCCACAGGCGACTGCCGTTCATAGGATGGTTACCGGAGAAGCATAGCCTCCTGGCTTGTCACACTGTATATATCTCAGGGTCTTCTCTTCCTTCCTAGTCAGAGGTTTCCAAGAATGTTGCCTGGAGCAGTCATGGGATGCAAAAGAGAAAGATTTTTGTTCTGCACTTAGCAACATTACCACACTTCACACTCTGTTTCTGATAAGGGAAAATTTAACTGACTTGCTCTGAACTCTATCTATCAGATAATATACTCTGACAGGGCTGTGGATAAACGCTAGAAAATCTACTAATTTATATTTCATTATCTTTGCACTTGGCTTAATCTGTTATCTTTTGCTAAGTGTTACAAAGATAACAAGGAGAGCTGAACTGAAAGGGGAAAGGGGAACCCTGACCCCACAGGGGATGCAGGAAAGCACACGAGATACTCAGCCTCCTGACTGAAGAAGCCATGTGCCAGGGGATACACTTCACAGTTGGTGCCCAAGATTACAAGAAGGAGGGCAGTCTTGCACAGGTGAGGGGTGGTTGCAGCATTTCTAGCATCTACTGCTTCTTATCATGTGTCAGAAAACAACCCAAGGATACTGGAATAGCTCATGCTGATGCTTGGGCACTTCCTAACCCATATCTCAGGTGGTATACTCAAGAGCTGAAATAAAATTATTATCTCAGGACTTAGCCATTGTTATTGAAAAAGACACTCATGTTTAGGAGGGTACTTTCATTGGAACTGATAAACTAATAGCGGTATAGAAGGCTTAGTTCAAGAACAGCTCTGTCCTCCTCCAGGGTGGAGGATGGCCAGTTGTAGTAAACACTCCTGGAAGTGGAGGGGTAAGTGTTCATGTCCCATTCCTAAGTTGGTATGTCGCAGTGGAACCTGGCAGTTCTTTACAATATAGATAAATCCACATTGGAGCTGCCCAAGCTTTGAAAAGAGATTATTAACTAGAGATAATAAATTCAAAGATTCTCTGGAAGTATGTTGAAAGCTATTTGATACATTGACTAGTATGTATTTTTAAGGCACTAGGTCAGACGTTGGGAATCCAAGTATTTATAAAGCTTTCTCCTTGGAGTCTTTGCTTTGCTTTTTAAAAGAAAGCCATACCAGTACCTCTCAGTGGTCATCTGATTCCCTTTTTGGTCTGTGCTGACAAGAAGCATACAAGTTGGAGGGTAAGTACATGAATATAGACTTCAGTTCATGGTTAGCTCTGTCTGTAATTCATTCTAAGAGGAATGATACCTCTCTTGGGGGACTATGCAAAGCAGAGAGTTATGAACTATTTACCTTTGTTCTCAGAATGACCAAGCTGTACTTCTCAATCCACAGCAAATGATTCTTACACTCAGAGCTTTTGCCTCCACATGGGTGAAGCGGAGTTAGTGGGAAAGAGAAAGAATATAGGCTCTAATATATTTTAAGGATGAAAAATGCCAAAAGTAAGTGACTATAATCATAGGAGTTTAGAGCTAAAAGGAACCAAAGAGATTATATAGAGGAAAAGAACCAAACTAGGAGTGAGAGTCTGGATTCTAATCCTTGATGTACCATCCACTCACTACCTGTGTTTAGGAAAACACTTTCCCCTAAATTCTCAGGACATCTTCTGTAAAATGAGAATATGTGAATAGTTTACCTCTAAGAGTCCTTCTTACTCTAATTCCTTACAGTGGTATCTAGAGAAGTGGAAACTGGCCAGCATTACATAGGATGCTGATGAAGTAACCAGGACCAGAATTTCTGATTCTCATTCCAATGTTTTCTTTAAATAAAAAAAAAAAAAGTCATGCTGATTCTTTTTTTGTTTGTTTCATTTTGTTTTTTAAGTTTGTTCCGATCCATGGAAACATACCTTAAAGATTCATAATACATAAATATTAGTTGTTATTGTAGAGAAGCTTCTGATGAAGTTGTTAATGATCTTTCATGCTATAAAGCAGATACTAAAATAAATAACTTACACAGATTTCAAAGTATGGCACTGAGGTGCTCACTGAAAATGCAAGAATAACTGTATGTTTTCTTTAAAATGTCTGTCTCTAATGATACACCTCAAGTATCTGTACAAAGGTAATGTCAGCTCCCAAGTTTTCTATTCAGTCAGAATGTGGTGTCCTGATTTCCGGCCTTGCAGGGATCAACTTTCAAAATTCTGCCAAACTACTTCTGACATAAGCTGACTGTGGCTCACTCAGTTGTTTTGTGAATTTCTCTAGGGAACTCCTACAGTCACCCCTAGGGAGGTGGTGATAAGGACTTCATCATTTTGAATTATTTTCACCTCCCACACACAACCAGTTCTGATTTCAGATTTTTTGTGTGTGCGTGTCCTTAAATGCAAATTGGGAAGTGGCGTCCTGCTCTTTTACAGGGCCCTTCCTATTAAATTTTGCTGTGCTCAACTCTCTCTTCTTCCGGGGAGCTCTCCCATTGACACTAGTAAATAAAGTAAACCCTGCAATTCCTCATTTAACTTACAGCCTAACACTTAATTTTGAGGTACTGATGAAAGCTATATGTTATTATTTGTGAATACTTCTCCATTCCTGGTGGTTTTTTTTAAAAAAAATTTGGCTACACCCCTCTGCACTTGGGACCTTAGTTTCCTGATCAGGGGTTTAACCCATGCCCCATACATCAGAAGTCCACATTTTAACCATGAGACCGCCAGGGAAGTCCCTCAGTGTGATTCTTTTCTGTTGATAGTGGAACTCCAAGCCTCTCTCCAGTTCATTATTTATTCAATTATTTCATCCTTGGAGGAATGAAGAGAATTGTTTGACTAGCAATATTGGGAGTAATATCTGGACAAGTGTGACTTAGTCCCACTTTTCTTTTCTCTCCTGTCCACTGTTTCTCTAGTATTTCTGTCCCTTGTAGGGGGAGGGGAAATGTGAGAACTGCCTGGGCTTAGTCTTGCCTCTGCCTTGGGGTTAATTCTACCTGATTCTGAAATTCAGTCATGAGGCTCTTTGGGCTCTCACACTAAAGTTCACCCTCCATTCTGTTTTTATCTGTATTAATGGTAATATTCTCTTTCATATTGTTCAGAACTTGGTAGGAAAGAGGGGAGTTAGTTGTGGAAACTCCCTCAGAGATACCACCTCTGACACACAGAAGGATTAAAATACTGAAGTATCTCGGTTGAGTGAACAAACCCTTAGTGATCATCTACTAAGTGCCTGGCATATTCTTAGACATTGGGAAATAAACAGGAATTAGATGAAGTTATTTTCTTAAAAGAGTGCAAGGTTCAGTGGAGTAGATTTGTAAGGAAGATGCTGGAAGGAAGGGGAAATATTAAGATACAAATGTTTATCCTTTATCCCTACCAAACAAGTTTAAACTACCTAGGAGTGTGGATGGAAGCAGAGAAAGGAAATAAAGGCAAAAGATAAGAAACATGTTTGTAAGTGGATTCCACTGATACTTCATTTAGCCCACCATTTTACTTTTTTTGTAGTCATCTTTAAAAAATATTTTTCAAAAAATACAATGGTTAGGACTTTCTTGGCAGTCCAGTGGTTAAGAATCCCAACTTCCACTGCGGGGGGAATGGATTTGATTGCTGATTGGGGAACTAGGACCCCATATGCCTCACAGTGCAGCCAAAAAAATAAAATACAACTCTTCATAAAAATATGACCTATTCTGTAGATCAAAATCTTCAGTCTAAATAGCAAGTAGACATATGAAAATTGAAAAATTAAAATGAAATTTTTAATTATATGTGACACATTGAATGTCTTGGTGGCTATTACATGTTCTTCCTGAACAAATTAGCCTCGTTCTCTCAATTTACAAAGTAGATGTCACAGCAGCCACCTTGTGGGGTTTTCTTAATAGTTAGAATGAATGAATTAAAGGTCTTGGTGGGAAGTAAATGGATAATTAATAAGTGTTAAATATTATTATTTATACTGTGGCAGACATCCAGTTTGAATTTGATTTGAGTAATTCCTTGAATCTGAAGCTTATAAATACCTCTTTCTGTTGCCCAGGGACATAATGCACCTCTTCACCTCTTCGATGTTATTGATATTATGTAATCACAGTGGAACATGATTGAAATTTAGATAGACTTAGATTTTGTCGGGATTGAGGTCAGAGGACTAAGTAAAATAAATTAAGGAAAAGGCAGAGGAAAAGAGAATGTTAATTTATAGATAATCAACAATCAACCATTCCTTGACTTTCTAAGAGCAGGCTATTCAGAGCAGTGCTTATTGTTGAATTGATGGTTTGTCTATTGACTTGAAACAAATTATCTTTGCTTCTGAAATTTTTCGCAAAAATTATTGACCTTCTTTATTTGTATTTGCTAAATCCCACAAAATACTCAGAGTTACAGAAACAAATGTTAGCATCTTGGTGTCATTCCTATTAAACAAAATTTTCTCTGTTCTGTGGAATCTGAATGCAGTTACATTCCCTAACACAGTTTACTCTCTGAAAAAATAAATATAAATTACTAAACCCTATTTAGAAGATTTTAATCATTAGTCATGATTCACTGTAAAAGCATATGCTATGTAGAAATAATACTGGGTTCCACTGTTCCTAGTTCCTTATGTTGGGCTAAAGGAGGTGGTGAAGATTGGAGAGGTAGGTGGGTAGATGGGGAGGGAGAATGAATGAATAATATTTTCACACTGAAGGAGCTGCCACAATAGTAGTTTACTCTGTGTCTTCTCCTTTCTCTATTCCTTTATTTGGAATCTCTTCACATTCACTCTTTTTTTCTAGGTTAGCCCACACAAAGCAGACATTGTGTTTTCTTTCTGGTTAGTCTGACTTCTTACAGACAAAAGTTCTCGTCCAAATCATACCCCATGCTCCATTTTGGAGATCAGCGAGTGTTGCAATCTTCAGCCATATGGATGCTTCTGCGAATCAACTAGCAAGTGTCCAGTTTCAGGGAACAACCCTGTGTGCTTTATTCAGGGTCAGTGACTTGCATAAGATATGTTGCACTTTTAGTTACCATCTGTCTCCTTGCATCCCATTTCTGAATTTTTAGAGGATTTGGTTCAACACATCTTGTGCCATAATCATGGTCAGCCCTATTATGTGAAGCCCAAAGTATATTCCTCAAGGAGCTACACTAACTCCCCTACAAGCTCATAATTCAAGGAATGTAACACCACTGTATAGAAAGAAAAATGATTGAAATGCTAGAAATGCCACATGCATTTAATTCTTGATTTCTATTTTCTAATGTACAAACATACACACACACAGTGGTGAGATGTGCCCTGCCACACTTCAGATCTGCTATTACTCATTTGTGTGCAAGCCATCTAATCACATTGTAATCATGCATATACACAGGCGTGTGTCCCCCTCCTCCCCTAGAGTTGCTTCTCCATTCTTCTCTTCCCAGGAGGGAAGAGTCACATTTGCTTCACCATGCACTGGTTCTAAATGATTCTACTACAGTTGGCAGACGTGTTTTACAGACAGCCTATTTCTATATTGTGAAAGCAAATAGTCCCCACATATCATTGGTTCAGTGGACAGAAATGCACTTCTTTTACGCATGCTTATTATAAGTCACTGAGGTGCTCTATTCCACAATTGCATTCAGGAGACACACTGATGATCAACATTCAATAATTTATTCAAAAGCTATTTGTTGGAGAGCGTATATACCTGGCATTGTTTTAAGAGCTGCTCATATACTGAGGGAAGGAAAAGAGTGACAGAGTTCATGCTGGGATGGATCTAAAATTCTAGTGAAGATAGAGAAGAAACAAAACAGAAAATAAATTATATAGTATGGCAGATATTGATAAACCAGGCAGGCAGGCATGGTGGGGGTGGGCGGGCGATATGAGAGAAGGCCTCCCTGAGAAGGTGATATTTCAGCCCAACATGAGTGATGTGAAGAAGTGGGTCATGGGGAGAAATAAGGGAAAGACTTCTTGTACAGAAGGAAATGGGAGAGACTTCCAGGAGAACTGGAAGTTTCACAGGGCAAGTAGTGTCCTTGGAGGGATTTGTTTCAAGTAGAGCAGGGTTGTTCAATCTCAGGCTTATTTACATTTCGACTCAACTAATTGTATGTTGTGGGAGACTGTACTTTTCACTCTAAGAGGTTTAGCAGCATCCTTGGCTTCTACGCACCAGATACTAGTGGCATCTTTTCAGCTGTGAGAATAAAAATGTCCCCAAGTATTGCCAATCACTCCCTGGGGCAGGATGGTAGGGGAACAAAATTGTTTCTGTTGAAAATTCTTGAGTTAGAATGAAAAAGTAAAGGGTATGCAGATCTGTATCAGTCTATTATCTGTCTATATGTTTATCTATCTATGTATCATGCATCTATCCATCAATTATCTGTGTATCTATCTACCTGTCTTTCCATTTATCTCTATACCTACCGACCTACCTGACTTTTAAAAGGAAAAGTACTCCCTGCTGAAGCTTCCATGTTCTGTTTTTTATCAGCAGCCATGAAGTGGCTTTCCCTCATCCCTAATTACTGGAAATTAGGGGCTTGAGATCCTAATCATCTCAATCATCTCTAGATTAACTTTCCTGTTAGGCTGGTGAGATTTTCCAAGGAAAGATTTTAAGAAATGTTTCCTACACAAGTAATTTACTGTGTAAATTGCTAGAATTTACTCCTTTTGGGGCATCTCTCCCAGTAACCTTTTTGGGTATGTCTCTCAGTCACTAAAGTAGCCTGTCGGTCATAACGCAGTCCTTTAGGCCAGATATCTCTTCTATATTAGACATGCTAACTGGAAGAGACGAGCCGTATTTCCTGCATTTCCAACCTCACGATTGCCTCCCTGGACTCCTTACATTTTTATTGCCCAAAGCAATATTGTAGAAAGTTTTCAACTGGCTGGCCTTCACTCATCATTCATCGTTTTAGCAAGATCATAATATGATTGGCTCCTATCGATTTGCCTTTAGATCATGATGTTCCAAGGAGACAGGCTGATTAGGTGTCCAGTGATTCATTGATTGTCAAATCTCAGAGTTGGTTCTCAGCTTTGGATGTTGTCTGATTTATCTTCCCAGAGTATCAATCCACTGTCCTTCCTGGGAGATTAGCCTCTTTGATTGAGTTTGAATATGGCTTTATGTTTGATTGGTTTTCATCTTCTTTTCTAAAACCATTTCCCTTTTTTTGTAAAAGGAAGATCTTATCGGAAAGACCAGATGCATTGGTCATGCCCTGAAGCTTCATCCTCGTGTGTGCTCATAGCCTCTTCATTTGTCTCATGGAGATTTACAGATTTATACATCCATCAAATGCGCTTTCAAGAAACAAAGATAGAGAGGTTAAGTTCTTGCTATTACTCAAAAAAAATGTTTTAAAAAATTTCCCTGCCTCCTTAAACGAATAAGCATTTGATTTGTATTTCACTCAGATTATGTTTATAATGGTCAAACTTTGAATCTGTTTCTATGGACCATATTTAACACTATTCCATTACTCTTTCCTTTGTCTATCCATCCACCTGTAAAAAATGATTATAGATCCATGACCATTATCATGTGAGATATATAGAAATTATAGAGGTCCCTAGCTCCCTAACTTTGTGTTTGGTCATGTGATATGCAGGTGATATGTTTCACTCAGTGGTCATGCATGAGAAACATGAAGATCTTTTTCAGAAGGTCTTATACAAGTGTGTTTAGGCAATATATCGCATCATAAGTTATTGTGAAAATAAAGCCACAGTTAATCCAGTGGATTGACTTTATACTTTGATTGTTGGTAACATTGATTATCTTCCCTCTAACATAAATAAATAAGGCATTTGGTTTAGTAAAAGACATCCAACTATCATTATATGTCAATTGTGTACCAATTACTAATTGCCACATGTGTATGAACATTAACCTTCTATGTGTTACTTAAGACTTTTAATTCTCTTTGCATGTGAAAATTTCACGCTTGTGTGAACAACCCAGAAAGCACAGGTTAGACATGTTTTCTTGCTGAATAATACTTGTTTGTTCTTTGTTTGGATGGATGCCCATTCACTGAGCACTTGTTTGAGTGGGATATATTGATAAGGGAATGTCTCTTCCCTTGTTGGATCTTCACTATCATTATGTAAGATAGCTTCTATTTTTTATATATTTTCTAAGGAGAAAACTGGCTTTGTAAGATCTTACACAGTTTTATAAAACTAGTCAAAAATTAAGTCAGAAATGACTCATAACATTTTCTCAGATTCTAGAGCTTGAACTGTTCACCAATACTGAACTATTTTAATTGTGAGAGGTGGTTGTTGTTGTTGTTCAGTTGTTCAGTCATGTCTGACTCTTTGCGAGCCCATGGACTGCAGCACACCACGCTTCCCTGTCCTTCACCGTCTCCCGGAGCTTGCTCAAACTCATGTCCGTTGAGTTGGTGATACCATCTAACCATCTCTTCCTTTGTCATCCTCTCCTGCCTTCAGTCTTTCCCAGCATCAGGGTTTTTTCCAGTGAGTTGACTCTTTGCATCAGGTGGCCAAAATATTGGAACTTGAGCTTCAGTATCAGTCCTTCCAATGAATATTCAAGGTATTTCCTTCAGGATTGACTGGTTTGATCTCCTTGCAGTCCAAGGGATTCTCAAAAGTCTTCTCCAACACCACAGTGAGAGGTGGTAGCCACGTCAAAATCTAGGCAAGAGCTTTTGATTTAGGATTCACATTGCTTATTGAGACTATGAACCATACATATCTATTATCTTCTCTCCATAAATAACCAAATAAACCAAGCACCTAATTGAAGCAGAACTTTTTGCAAGTCATGAAGATACATCACGGGATGAAATATCCAGAGAAATTGCTTTCAGGGAAAGGATTCTGGTGGATATTAAATAAATGTTAAAGTTCACATTACTTTGCAATGAACTAAAATTATTAAAATAGAAACATTATTTTTCTTACTTGAAATTCTTCTCTTGTTAGGTCGATATCTTCTATAATATATGGCAGGACATTTCTCTCTGTGGTTTCAAGTTGCTTTATTCTGTCTAAAACAGGAGGAAAATAGAAAGTCATGCTTCTTCCCAGTGACTGAAAGTATGTACCTGGCCTTGACCTGTAACAGGGGTCTAGATGGCTGGTTTCTACTCTGGGTTTGTCACCTTTCTCATCTTGATCTATTCCCAAATTCACTTTAAAACAGTGGGGCAATATTATGGCAAGTCTTAATATCTTGATCAATATAAGATCTCTTGCCGCCCCCCATTCTCCCTGTCTTATATTATGTGGTGTTGCATTCTTCATGAAAAAAACAAAACTAAAGGTTGTATTTATTTGCTTTACAAGTCTTTTCTTTCACTTCACATTTTAAAGAGCATTCTTTTTAAAAAAGAAAATATGGATGTGAGTTAGTCTATGCATCCAGTGAGGGTCTATACCCTTTAGTAATGTTGATCTTTTGCCAATAGCCTCTCTAAAAACAAGCCATTTCTTTCATTAAACAGAGCTATTATACACTGAGCAACTAAATAATATGAACAATTTTATTTTCCTTGGACAATTATACGGCCTTCTGTTAAATTTAAACCAAAATCTGAATAAAAGCTGAATATTTATTTTATTTTTTTAATTTATTATTCTTTTATTATTACAGATTTGTTATTCTTTTAAAAACAGTGATCCTCAACCATCCAGGGAATAGTTTATTAGAAAGACAATTAGATTATTCCTTTTTAAAATGCCAAGTAACTCAGTAAAGCATTGTCTGCAGGCATTTACTTTACATTTTCACATTGAGACTGTTTGAAGACTGTTTTTCAAAATAATTAGAGTGACCCAGAAGACCAGAGTCTCACTTTGGGATCATAATAGCAAATATAATATTAGATAATTCCTACATGACTGAAAGATAACTTTCTAAGTTGACCTGGATATAATAGACTTTCTGTTTGAAAAATATAGTTTTTTTGGAATTTCAAGAGACTTTTATCCTTTCATGTTTGTCTTTGATATGATTGCCTTGTGTAAATAAACCAATGGGCTTTTTTTTTTTTTTCTGGGTCCAACTACTGATACTTTGGTCTATAGGCAACAGTACCCAACAAATCTTCAGTCAGTTTTATCTGTGTTAGTGCATCTAAGCCCTGAAAAAAAAAAAAAAAGAAAGAAAGAAAAAACAAAGCAAAACAGAATAATTTGGAACCTAAATAGAGCTAGAAAAAAATTTGGTAAAAATATTTCATTGAGTACTGATGAGGGGACACAAATAAAACTCTACATGTTCTAATCATAAATAGATCAGTTGCATCTCAAAGATATTGTGATTCAATACAATTAAAAATAAAACAAACTCCTTTTGAGAAATTAGTTTTAGATGAGAAGATCCTGTAGTAAGTAAAAATCTGTAGCCAATTTTGGTCTGAGATAATCCAGGAATCATTTATATTTCATAATTGGTTTAGGGATACTTAGTGTCTTAACAGGAGATATGCCTTCTGAATTGTTTGCCTAAGGCAGATATTAAAATTAATCATCATTCCCTGACCATCAGTGAAAGAATTGCAAGGAGAATGAACAAGAAGAGCATAAGGCTGCTGAAGGACTGGTGACAGGTCATCGAGAAGGTGACTGATCCGCAAATACAAATTTAATGAGTCAACCATATAAGTGTTATCTGAGAGCTTATAAAACTCGGGTTCTTCTCACAGAATAATAGAAAGATTCCCAGATATGCATCAAGTGTGCTTATTTGCTTATTTTCCAATAAAGAACCCAAGCTAAACCATATCCTTGTTCTTACTGGTTGAGAATCTTCCCTCCGTTTCACTTTAATTCAGGCCCTGAATGTTGGCACCACAATTTTGGTATTAAGTCATCTCCTAATTATGTCACAAGCTTTTCTGTGGCAACCATTACCTCTTAGGCACATTTTAATGCTAACTCCTGTATGTCACTCCAGTCTTCTTTTTGTTATAATAGTCTATCAGAAAAATGTTCAAGTTTGATAGCTAATTTTCAGAAGGAATACCATCTTCTACCTATAGACTCCATATTAAGGATGATTCCCTGAAGAGTGAAAAACATCCAGAAGCCAAATATAGTATAATGTTATACACTGTTACTCATGTTGGAAACACAGTTACTCTACTTCTTATTTAAGTTTCTATCATGTTCCATAAAAAATAATAAATTTTATAGGAAACCATTAATTATATTCATTTATAATTGAGTTGTTAAATCTTTAACATGAACCTGTATTTTTTTTCCTCAATAAAAAAGCCTCATAGGATTCACTAACCTTTCTCACATCTGTGTTATAATGAGGGCAGATCTCAGGAGAGTAATTATCAGTGGCCTGGCTTTCATTTGAATGTGTAATGCACATCTTAATTTTTGCTAAGTCTAATTTGCATTGTTTGGCTTTCTTCATTTTATCCTCCACAACTTTAGGGATGGTTCCCCATTTGAATAGCCATAAATGAGAACCTGGCAGATTAACTTAAAGGATCATATGGTTTCTGTCATCACAGCCTACAAGGCTTTGCCTGATCTGGTCTTTGCTTAATGTTTCAACATCTTACACTGCCTTCTTTTAGCTTTCTACTCCCTGCCACCATAGCCTGCTCTCAATTTCTAGGACCAGTGAACTCTTTACTGCTTTAGGTACTTTTCACTAGCTCTTTCCTCTAAATGGAATAATCTTCTCACCAACTGTTCTCATGTCAAGTTCACTATCATCCTTGATAGTTTCACTGGCACTTTTTGTGAGAGACCATTCTGTTTACTCCACCTAATTCCCTGTCTTTGCGCTCGCTATCATTAACCTATTTGTGTTCTTTTGACACTGTTAAGGGTCTGTGGTTATCTTTCCATTTTATTTGTCTTTCTTTCTCTACTCATTTTCTCAATTAGATGCTGTCAGCATCCAAGCACTCTAGTACAAGTGACTCAGCAGGAATGTGAGGTTTGGGAGAATAGTCTTAGCCACCCTGTGTGTTTTGGAATCATGGGTAGTGGATTTGATCTAAAACTAAAGGGCAAAGGATAAATCAGATGATAATGCAGGCATGGCTACTCAGTGCCTGTTTTACCCCTCCTATAGCTTTTAGGTAAGTTTCACAGGTCAGAGGATGACTGTCTTTTCATTCTGACAACCCAGAGGACCTCATTATCTTCAATTCTCTTCCATCAAGTGGATCCAAATGATGGGATTCCAAATATTAAGTGTCTGTATATAGGGCCTAAGATATTCTAAGAAAGGCAATGCCAAAGAATGCTCAAACTACTGCACAATTGCACTCATCTCACACACTAGTAAAGTAATGTTTAAAATTCTCCAAGCCAGGCTTCAAGCAATATGTGAACCGTGAACTTCCAGATGTTCAATCTGGTTTTAGAAAAGCAGAGGAACCAGACATCAAATTGCCAACATCCACTGGATCATTGAAAAAGCAAGAGTTCCAGAAAAACATCTATTTCTGCTCTATTGACTATGCCAAAGCCTTTGACTGTGTGGATCACAACAAACTGGGGAAAATTCTGAAAGAGAAGGGAATACCAGACCACCTGACCTGCCTCTTGAGAAACCTATATGCAGGTCAGGAAGCAACAATTAGAACTGGACATGGAACAACAGACTGGTTCCAAATAGGAAAAGGAGTACGTCAAGGCTGTATATTGTCACCTGCTTATTTAACTTATATGCAGAGTATATCATGAGAAATGCTGGGCTGGAAGAAGCACAAGCTGGAATCAAGATTGCTGGGAGAAATCTCAATAACCTCAGATATGCAGATGATACCACCTTTATGGCAGAAAGTGAAGAGGAACTAAAAAAAGCCTCTTGATGACAGAGGAAAGTGAAAAAGTTGGCTTAAAGCTCAACATTCAGAAAATGAAGATCATGGCATCTGTTCCCATCACATCATGGGAAATAGATGGGGCAACAGTGGAAACAGTGGCTGACTATTTTTGGGGTCTCCAAAATCACTGCAGATGGTGATTGTAGCCATGAAATTAAAAGACGCTTACTCCTTGGAAGGAAAGTTATGATCAACCTAGACAGCATATTAAAGAGCAGAGAGATTACTTTGCCAACAAAGGTCCGTCTAGTCAAGGATATGGTTTTTTCAGTGGTCATGTATGGATGTGAGAGTTGGACTGTGAAGAAAGCTGAGTGCTGAAGAACTGATGCTTTTGAACTGTGGTATTGGAGAAGACTGTTGAGAGTCCCTTGGACTTCAAGGAGATCCAACCAGTCCATCCTAAAAGAGATCAGTCCTGGGTGTTCATTGGAAGGACTGATGTTGAAGCTGAAACTCCAATACTTTGGCCACCTGAAGCCAAGAGCTGACTCATTTGAAAAGACCCTGATGCTGGGAAAGATTGAGGGCAGGAGGATAAGGGGACGACAGAGGATGAGATGGCTTGATGGCATCACCAACTTGATGGACGTGGGTTTAGGTGGACTCCGGGAGTTGGTGATGGACAGGGAGGCCTGGCGTGCCGCGGTTCATGGGGTCCCAAAGAGTCAGACACGACTGAGCAATGAAACTGAACTGAACTGAACTGAAGGCTTAAATGAAACACAATTTTTCAGTGGCAGGCCTTCTACAAATATAAGATCTGTGAGATCAAGAGCTTTGTCTTTCTTCACTGCTTAATTGCCAAAGATCATTGCATGTTTAGTATTTAGTCGGTAGGCAGTAAAATTAATTGAATACATGTATAAATAACTGAATGGGCAGAATCAGTGGACATGTGAAATAACCATATGTAGCATCCATCTTTGGGTGTAATGTAGGTATAAGTTTTGACTTTTAGTATTCAGAAGCCTAAATTTTGTCTTTCAACATTAAAGATCCTTTATTTTCCCAAGCACAGATTCTTTTTAACCTCTTCTGACATTCTCTTCAAAAATCAGGCATATGCTTAGTCAAGAAAAGAACACTTTGCCTCAGTGGGTGGGCTGTGTGCTTCCAAACGAAAAACTGATGCTTTGCAAGTATTTAAAAAAAAAACACAAATTATCAGGGTAACAGAAACAGACGCAAGCAATGCCTTCTGCCAGATTCTCTCCAAATCTGGCCCCCAGTAGGAGTATGTGCCTGGTGATGTGGAAGTGAAGATGCCCTGCACACAATGAATCTGCAGCAGCCTTTTACACAAGCACAGTAAGGAAAAGGCATTCGTATATTTGTATTTCTCATCTCAATATCCCTCACGTAAACCCAAAGAGGACTTCCCTCCATGGGTTTAATTAAGTAAAAACACTCTCTGGCCTGTCAATCAGGGACTGAGGTCATCCTAGGGCACTGAAGTATCCCAGATGAAGCAGCCAAGTTTCATCCTGCTGTAATTAAAAGTTGTGAAAAGTTGTCTTTTGTTTATTATTTTTCTCTTGAATATATATTTTAATTTTATTTATTTAAGCAGATTGTTGAATTGCCTTCGGTGATACTACTTGTTTCTTGAGACAGTCACCATTCATCAGGTGGTAAGCTTATTTCTTAGTATGAATATTATGTAAAAACCATATTTCCACCAACAGGTTAAAATTATAATTCCATGTATATTCTAGAAAACAGTTTATCTTTCCATTGTTTTGGGGGTAACCCTTGGCTTCAATGTGTCCTTCTATTTAGGTCACTATTAGCACCATTGAAGTCATCTTAGTTTGAGATATAATCTGTCAACACTGAACCATGCTCAGTTAGTATATGTCTTAAGCACCTACCCCAGCCCATCATGAAATACAACTAGAGAGGAAATAGTTTCCCATGTAACATGTTCTTAAGCTGAGAAGCATAATCATAAATATATGCTACAATATATAAAAAGGAAATTTTCTGTGTTGGTTAGAGTTCATTCTGTGTTAACTTTGTTTGCATTTCAAGAGTTAGGAAAATAAATCACTGACATTCAAGATTACATTTTACAGCCAAAGAGTCACAGTTGGGTAGAAGTTTACTGAACTGCTTCTTTACATATGAGGCCTTTCTGGTAGGATTCTGTAGACCAAAATATCATAAAGTCACAGGGACTCATAAGATAAAATTCGTCAACAGTGTGAAAAGTTATCTGAACTACTTCCAACTTCCTGGCAGTGTCTGTTTGCAGTGTCCGGGCATACCTGTCACATGTCTGCACCTACTCTGGGAATCAGTTCCCAGGATGTTTCCAGAATTTTCACTAGACCAACATTTTTTATGTTATGCATATTGGGCCGCATAATCTCATAGCCAGTGGCTTGTATATATGAATATTGGACTTCATGTTTTCTTAATTTTTGATAGTTTCATTGTTTGGTAGTACTTAAAACTTCACATATCAGTGAGTGAATTTTGTCCATTTATTTCCTATGAGAAGCTCTAGATAATTCTCTCCAGGTACCAGACAAGGAACTCAGGTCTATAAGACTTTTATCCTATTATGCAGCTAGTGTACATTTTCAGGCTCTTGTTTCTCTTGTATTTCTAGATTTTTTCATTGACCAAGTACTAGTATAGTCAACTTTTTGTCATCCAGACTTTGTGCTTTGTGCAGAAACAATCAGTTCAGTTCAGTTCAGTTCAGTCGCTCAGTCGTGTCTGACTCTTTGCGACTCCATGAATCCCAGCACGCCAGGCCTCTCTGTCCATCACCAACTCCCAGAGCTCACTCAAACTTGCATCCATAGAGTCAGTGATGCCATCCAGCCATCTCATCCTTGGTCGTCCCTTTCTCCTCCTGCCCCTAATCCCTCCCAGCATCAAAATCTTTTCCAATGAGTCAACTCTTCACATGAGGTGGCCAAAGTACTGGAGTTTCAATTTTAGCATCATTCCTTCCAAAGAAATGCCAGGGTTGATCTCCTTCAGAATGGACTGGTTGGATCTCCTTGCAGTCCAAGGGACACTCAGGAGTCTTCTCCAAAACCACAGTTCAAAAGCATCAATTCTTTGGTGCTCAGCCTTCTTCACAGTCCAACTCTCACATCCATATGTGACCACTGGAAAAACCATAGCCTTGACTAGACGGACCTTAGTCAGCAAAGTAATGTCTCTGCTTTTGAATATGCTGTCTAGGTATCTAGGTTGGTCATAACTTTTCTTCCAAGGAGTAAGCGTCTTTTAATTTCATGGCTGCAGTCACCATCTGCAGTGATTTTGGAGCCCAAAAAAATAAAGTCTGACACTGTTTCCACTGTTTCTCCATCTATTTCCCATGGAGTGATGGGACCGGATGCCATGATCTTTGTTTTCTGAATGCTGAGCTTTAAGCCAACTTTTTCACTCTCCTCTTTTACTTTCATCAAGAGGCTTTTTAGTTCCTCTTCACTTTCTGCCATAAGGGTGGTGTCATGTGCATATCTGAGGTTATTGATATTTCTCCCAGCAATCTTGATTCCAGCTTGTGTTTCTTCCAGTCTGGCATTTCTCGTGATGTACTCTGCATAGAAGTTAAATAAGCAGGGTGACAATATACAGCCTTGACGTGCTCCTTTTCCTATTTGGAACCAGTCTGTTGTTCCATGTCCAGTTCTAACTGTTGCTTCCTGACCTGCATACAGATTTCTCAAGAGGCAGGTCAGGTGGTCTGGTATTCCCATCTCTCTCAGAATTTTCCCCAGTTTGTAAAACAAGCTTGAACATCAGGATGTTCACAGTTCACATATTACTGAAGCCTGGCTTGGAGAATTTTGAGCATTACTTTACTAGTGTGTGAGATGAGTGCAACTGTGTGGTAGTTTGAGCATTCTTTGGCATTGCCTTTCTTTGGGATTAAAATGAAAACTGACCTTTTCCAGTCCCTTGGCCACTGCTGAGTTTTCCAGATTTGCTGGCATATTGAGTGCAGCACTTTCACAGCATCATCTTTCAGGATTTAAAAAGCCCTACTGGAATTCTATCACCTCCACTAGCTTTGTTCATAGTGATGCTTTCTAAGGCCCACTTGACTTCACATTCCAGGATGTCTGGCTCTAGGTGAGTGATCACACCATCGTGATTATCTGGGTCGTGAAGATCCTTTTTGTACAGTTCTTCTGTGTATTCTTGCCATCTCTTCTTAATATCTTCTGCTTCTGTTAGGTCCATACCATTTCTGTCCTTTATCGAGACCATCTTTGCATGAAATGTTCCCTTGGTATCTCTAATTTTCTTGAAGAGATCTGTAGTCTTTCCCATTCTGTTGTTTTCCTCTATTTCTTTGCATTGATCGCTGAAGAAGGCTTTCTTATCTCTCCTTGCTATTCTTTGGAACTCTGCATTCAGATGCTTATATCTTTCCTTTTCTCCTTGGCTTTTCACTTCTCTTCTTTTCACAGCTGTTTGTAAGGCTTCCCCAGACAGCCATTTTGCTTGTTTGCATTTCATTTCCATGGGGATGGTCTTGATCCCTGTCTCCTGTACTATGTCACGAACCTCATTCCAGGGGTGGCAGCTGAGAGGAGCCACCCCGTGTCCAAGGCCAGGGGCTGCGGCCGAGAGGAGCCACCCCGCATCCGAGGCCAGGGGCAGTGCCCGAGGCCAGGGGCGGTGGCAGGAAGAAGCAACCCCATGCCTGCGGCCAGGGCAACGACCAGGAGGAGCAACCCCACGCCCAAGGCCAGGGGCGGCTGCTGGGAAGAGCAACCCCACCTCCAAGGAGTGGTGGCTGTGCGGGCTCAGGAGAGCCTAGAGGAGATATCCCACGATGAAAGTCAGGAAGGGCGGCGGGAGGTGATACCCTTCATCCAAGGTAAGGAGCAGCGGCTGTGCTTTGCTGGAGCAGCCATGAAGAGATACCCCATGCCCAAGGTAAGAGAAACCCAAATAAGATGGTAGGTGTTGCAAGAGGGCATCAGAAGGCAGACACACTGAAACCATACTCACAGAAATCGAGTCAATCTAATCACACTAGGACTACAGTCTTGTCTAACTCAATGAAACTAAGCCATGTCCATGGGGCAACCCAAGACGGGCGGGTCATGGTGGAGAGGTCTGACAGAATGTGGTCTACTGGAGAAGGGAATGGCAAACCACTTCAGTATTCTTGCCTTGAGAACCCCATGAACAGTATGAAAAGGCAAAATGACAGGATACTGAAAGAGGTACTCCCCAGGTCAGTAGGTGCCCAATATGCTACTGGAGGTCAGTGGAGAAATAACTCCAGAAAGAGTAAAGGGATGGAGCCAAAGCAAAAACGATACCCAGCTGTGGATGTGACTGGTGATAGAAGCAAGGTCCGATAGTGTAAAGAGCAGTATTGCATAGGAACCTGGAATGTCAGGTCCATGAATCAAGGCAAATTGGAAGTGGTCAAACAGATGACAAGAGTGAACGTCGACATTCTAGGAATCAGCAAACTAAAATGGACTGGAATGGGTGCATTGAACTCGGATGACCATTATATCTACTAGTGCGTGCAGGAATCCCTCAGAAGAAATGGAGTAGCCATCATGGTCAACAGAAGAGTCTGAAATGCAGTACTTGGATGCAATCTCAAAAATGACAGAATGATCTCTGTTCATTTCCAAGGCAAACCATTCAATATCACAGTAATCCAAGTCTATGCCCCAACCAGTAACACTGAAGAAGCTGAAGTTGAACGGTTCTGTGAAGACCTACAAGACCTTTTAGAACTAACACCTAAAAAAGATGTCCTTTTCATTCTAGGGGACTGGAATGCAAAAGTAGAAAGTCAAGAAACAGCTGGAGTAACAGGCAAATTTGGCCTTGGAATGCAGAATGAAGCAGGGCAAAGACTATAATAGAGTTTTGCCAAGAAAATGCACTGGTCATAGCAAACACCCTCTTCCAACAACACAAGAGAAGACTCTACACATGGACATCACCAGATGGTCAACACTGAAATCAGATTGATTAGATTCTTTGCAGCCAAAGATGGAGAAGCTTTATACAGTCAACAAAAACAAGACCAGGAGCTGACTGTGGCTCAGATCACGAACTCCTTATTACCAGATTCAGACTCAAATTGAAGAAAGCAGAAACAATGAACATGATGTATTCAGTTCCAAAATATAGACTCTTATTACTATAAAACCCTAGCAACTCTCTCATTTTTATTTTCTCAATAGTCATGCTTGATCATACTGAGTCTAAAGAAATACAATTATAGAATTTTAGAACTGTATACTAAGTAAATAATCTGACAGATAAGCATTTTGAGGCCTAGAATTGTTTTAAAATGTGTCTAGCCTTACAGAGATATGAAAAAAGGAGAAATAAATCTTAGAATGTTATGAGGCAATTAATTATTTAGTAATTCTTAAAAAGCAATTTGGAGTAATTCTTCATACAGGCATCAAAAACTAATTCCAAAAAACATTAAATATAGTATTATCCACATTATAAAGAATATCCTGAAAACAGATAAGGAAAAAAATCTGCTCTTAAAGACCATAGTAAGATTTATTAGATAAAGACAATAAATAAATGCGGTCCTAAGAAATTTAAATGGCTAGCAATTAATAAAGAAAAGCATTCAATTAATCTAGGAGTCTGGTAGCTAAAACTTATCCCAATAATGAGATGTATTTTTTTTGCCTATCCCATTGATACAACTTTAAAAGCTATTACATCTATTGGTGAGAATGTGAAGAGAAACACTTTATCAATTCAACATCCTTAGTTGCAAGCACCTAACACTTGTTCATTGGAAAGGACCCTGATGCTGGGAAAGATTGAAGGCAAGAGGGGATGACAGAGGATGAAATAATTGGATGGCATCACTGACTCGATGGACCTGATTTGATGATGGACAGGGAAGCCTGGCATGCTGCAGTCCATGGAGTTGCAGAGTTGGACACGACTGAGCAAATAAACTGAACTGAACTGAACTGAAGACTTGTTCTGGGTGATTTCAACAGAACCCAGATTCAAAGTGTAAGGTGGGTGCATCTGGTTAATTAAGTCTGGTTTACAAATGTGAGCTGCAATTTTAATATTCTGGCTTCCTCCCAAGGGTCAGAAAGGAAAGTCCTTTTGCATTGCTATGAGGAAGAAAATGGACAGCAAAACTAGTGAGAGATAAAAGAATATGTATTGACTGGATAACTTCAAATAAGGATAAAGCATTATCATCTTAGCTTTATGATTTGCACAATTACCTGATTTGGTTCTGTAAACATGGTTAGAAGAAGAAGTATTTGGAATATTTACCTGTTTAATTTGAGATTCTGACCCACATCAAAGGAAAGTAGGAAACTATCCACACATAGGAGGTTTCCATAAATGACTTTAAGATGAGAAAGCTAAAATGTAAAGATCAGGTCTGAGCAGTGGGATGGAACATTCCGATGAGAAGTTCTTTTCTGCTTCACTGTTTGATTTCTCCAATGCAGCAATCCAGTTCTTTGTGGAAAAGAGAGGAGTAGAGAGGTGAGCTGTGGTGGGTGGAGGTTGCAGTTCAGCAAGAGGTATACCTGGTACAGAATGTCTGGATCACAGGGAGAAGAACTACTTGGGTGTGGCACTAAAGAGGCAAGAACTGGCAGAACAAGGAAAGGAATCCAAGTCAGGAAGAAAACAGGCAGTAGAATGAGAATTCCCAGGGAAAAGGTCAGAAAATGTGAACATAGCTTGAAACTATGGGGAGGTGGAGAGTTGTTCTTTTCCACCTGTAGATATTGAAAGCCCTGCCAAAGCTTGAACAAAAATTCTAGCACCAATCCTTGTCCATGAGACAGATGATCCACGTTACCATGAAGGCAGTCACTGGCTCTTTCCCTCAGCCTCTGTCCTCACCCTCCCTCTAAAGGGCACCTGGGTGCTACTTAAACATTGACCTTCCCTTTGTGCCTCTACTTTTATTGCTCCCTGACAAACTCTGCTTTATTTAGCATAATGGGTTTTGGAACTTTGACTGTAAAATAAGAAAGCCCCTCATTCTCCTAAATACACCCATGGCTGTATGTTTTGACGTGATTGCAAAATATTCTTAATTGTTAGTTTTCTCCCTTTCCACATCCCAACTTCTGAAAACAGTCTGGGGAAGGGTTTTCTTTTCCCCTAGACTGATGCTGTAGCTTTCAGTTGTTCCTAGCAGGACTTGTGTATGGTATCCATGAGAAAAGGTTTGATTGCTTTAATCTATTTGGTTAGAAATCCCTTTCTGACATATGGGGCAAGCAATTCTAATATGAGAAAATAATGCTGAATTATGAATGTGCTGCAATTTATTTTTCCTAAAATACTCCATGAGAGAGCATATCCGCGAACTACATCTGTATCCTCAGCACTCTTAACTGCCCTACATTGATTTGAGGTTATGACTTCTTGCTCCATAGTTCAGGTAGTATGGTGTGTGTACCTGTCTGTGTGTGTGTGCATGCACGTGTGTGTGTACGCATGTGGTATTTTAAAGAGTTAAAGGGGAAAAGTCACTTTTTAGGGTTGCAGAAGAGCTGTTCATTCAAATTTAGACATACTGATTGGTTTAAAAATTATGTAATCATTTATAAAAGAAGGAGTTTCTAATTATACTGTCCCGATATACTTGGAATCTGTCACCAAAACAGGAAAGACCATAATAGATCCAAATATGTTTGGGGGAGGAACTCAAGCTTAGTGGTAAAAATATGAAACCTTATTATGGAATCTTGAAATCAAATACATGTTATCAGTGCCAGAATATAAAATGAACAGCAATTCAATCATCATGTAATTCAAATTAGTATTTTCACATTTTTATGTCAGATTCCATATAGAGGATGATATAAAAAAGAATGAGATGGCTTCAACAATCTACAAACTCCCCTGTTCATTTTATTCATTCAGCCAAAATTCAGTGAGTACTTTATCTATGTGAACTTCTCGGCTAGAGGAAGAAAGTCCAATAACTGTAATCCCTGACTGATTATCATACCTTTTAAAACACATATGGGTAAAGAAAATGAGAGAGTTGGACCATCAAATCTGTAATGTCCATCAAGAAAAAGCAGAATTTCTGCCCAAAGAAGTAGAGTTGAATCTCTCTCTCAATCATTTTTCCTCAATCATTTTCGGTATAAGTATTCAACATCAGTCATTTAAATACAATGGAACTGCATTGAAATGACCCCTAAATATGGTGGTCTTGAAGATTCTGAATAGTTTGGTAGTTTATTATTATGACCTTAGGGAGTCTCCACCTCTCCCTGACACAGCACACACTGTGCTCTCTGGTGACTCCTACTGTGCTTTTCCGCACACGTGTCTCCATACTGCACTGGCTCTGTCATTACATATTTTCACAACCTGGGAGAGAAAAGAAAATGCAAAAGAATGAAACCCTTAGCTATGCTTAGCTCTCACTTGACTGTGGGCTTTAGAACAATTATTTTTTTCTCACTTTGCCACAGTTGTCTGTAGGAAATCTTCTGTAATACTACTAGTATCAAATTAATAATATGAGGTAACCATTTACTGCATACTTATATATCCTAATCCCTGTGTTTTGCACATTAACATACATCATTTTATTTAATACTGCATAGGCAGTGAGGTGAAATTAAAAGATGCTTGCTCCTTGGAAGAAAAGCTATGACAAACCTAGAAAGCATATTAAAAAGCAGAGGCATTACTTTGCCAACAAAGGTCCATATAGTCAAAGCTATGGTTTTTCCAGTAGTCATGTATGGATGTGAGAGTTGAACCATAAAGAATGCTGAGTGCTGAAGAATTGATGCTTTTGAACTGTGGTGTTGGAGAAGACTCTTGAGAGTCCCTTGAACTGCAAGGAGATCAAACCAGTCAATCCTAAAGGAAATCAGCCCTGAATATTCACTGGAGGGACTAATGCTTAAGCTGAAGCTCCAATACTTTGGCCACCTGACGCAAAGAGCTGACTCACTGGAAAAGACCCTGATGCTGGTAAAGACTGAAGGCAGGAGGAGAAGGTGATGACAGAGGATGAGATGGTTGGATGGTATCATGAACTCAATGAATATGAGTTTGAGCAAGCTCCAGGAGATGGTGATGGATAGGGAAGCCTGGTGTGCTTCAGTGCACCAGAAGGAAGTGAGAGTTTCACGTTAATGTCTCAGTGAGTCCATATGAGGTCTGCCCACTCCCTTCCCTTCAGGTCCCATCCCCTTGTTCAGGTAACCCCTGTTTCGATCTTACTTTGTAACTTCCAGTTTTCTATCTTTTGGGCTGACACCTTTGGTGAACTCTGGTTAGAAAGATGATTGCTCTTCTCAAGGCTCTTTATTTTGTGGGGTTCTTGGCTCTACAGCCCAATGGCCATCCTGACTAGCTCTGCCCATATCCTGAGTACTTGCAACCTGCATTCTTGAATCTTTTAACTTCACTTCTTTTGTCTTATTTCCCTTTAGTTGGCTTCTTCTCAACTGAGGCTTAAGGAGAAACTCAGTTCCATAGGGAATGCTTTTTAGGCAGAACATCAAGTGGAGATGTCATCTGAGTAAGGATCTAAAAAACAGACCAGAAGAAATGCATACTAACTGACATTCTTGGTTTTAAAATTGATGCAATATTATGCATAAATTATATAAAGGAATAATAAATTCCATAAATTAATGGGCTTTGATTTAAGGTTCCTACTATTTATCTACTCTTTGAGAAAATTAGTCCAACAGCTGCATTGTTAATTGTCTTTATTGGCTGGAAGTAGTGGTCTCTAGGGCTACCCAGGTGGTACTACTGGTAAAGAACCCACATGCCAATGCAGGAGACATAAGAGATGAGGGTTCGATCCCTGGGTCGGGAAGATCCCTTGGAGGAAGGCATGGCAACCCACTCAAGTATTCTTGCCTGGAGAATCCCATGGAGAGAGAAGCCTGGCGGGCTACAGTCCATAGGGTTGCAAAGAGTTGGAGATGACTAAAGCGACTTAGCACAGCACAGCACAGTGGTCTCTATATTAAGAGATATGTTCCTGCCACAGAGCTGGGTTCCTGGTAGAGAATCACAGAGTTTTTGTTTAATTGAAGAGTGAATGAGTGCGCAAATGCTCCAAAGCTCATTTAATGGGCTTCCCTGTTTTGTAGATGGTGTAACATCGATTTGAGCATCAAAATTGGAGAGAGATTTAAAAAGGATTTTAAAAATCAGTTAAATATGTCACTTCTTATCTAATAAACTATGTTTGCAGTAAGCATTCACTTTCCACTACTGAAGTAAAAAAAAAAATATACAATATAGTCAGTACTCTGTTTTGTGTATAATTTTATTAATTGCAGTCTTCTCAGTTTGTCTCCTCAGAGTAAAAGCATAAGAGTCGGTGATTGAATTTAATTTATAATTTAACCAATTCAGTGCTTTGTACATAGAAGAGATTGATGCATTAGTTTGAATACTGGTAATTTCCTTTTGCAAAGAAATCTTTATTTGGCCTGTGTGATGGACTTTTGAAGGTTGCCTCTGGAAAAAAAGAAAATAACTGCGAAGATTCTAAGTGATACTGTTGTACATAGCCTAATTAATTTACTCCGATGACTTCCCATTCTTTCCATTGAGAACAGCGCCCCCTCTGTCAGCCTCACACCCCCCTCATTACTGCTTATTACAGTCATGTAATTGCTGGGAAACTGCGTTCTCTAAAATGCCTTTCCCTGTGGCTTAAAGATTTTTTTAAATAAATAAATACAGTTTATGTTGGGCATCTACCACTTGAAGGGCTAATGATTATTGACTAGCCTCCAGCAGGCATCAGGGAGTCTTGCCTCAGGCCCTTCCAACTAGCCCCCAAACATGCCGAATGTTAACACATGTTTCTGGATTCTGGCTGGGATTGGACACAAACAAGGCAGTCAGAATGGACCATTTAGTGTACAAGTCAAGATGACAGATCTCTGCTTAATACAAGGAAGAGAAAAATTCGTATCTTATTGAAAACGGCAGAAAAGCCCCGGGTGCTTTCACTTTGTGATTCTGCAGCAAAAAAGTGGGTTGTGTCAATATAAGTCTATGTCACCAGCTCACAGCTGCCACACTGAATTGACCCTGTTCATGGCAGACATAAAGGCCTTCCATTTCCAAATTCTCTCTAATGCTCATCTGTGAATGGGAGCAGAATGTGGAAAAAAGCCAACAAGTCTCCTTAGCTATAGTAGAAGAAGAGAGACAGAATTGCCTTAATACAGCACAGCAATCTGTGGTGTGATTTCTACCATCGGGCAGCCAAACCAAGAATATTCCATTGCTTAAAGTCTTTGAAGGAGAATGCTTTGACAACACCAGATTATGCTCTGCAAATCATGAGCCAGAAAAAATTTGTACACTTCTAGGTTTTTTAAATGGCACAAGGCTAGGTTAAATAGCACAGCCCTGTATTTCTGAAATGGGTGGTTAAATAGCCTTTCTCAAATGAGATGCTGCAGAATGTATGTGAAATGTCAATAAGAATTCTTACATAGAGTTTCCCCATTATCAAAACAATATTTTGGAAAAGCTTCGCTTGATCAGTTAAAGTGATTTTTCACTTCAGGACATTTCAGAAATTTTGGGTCAAACTTATAAATATCTAAAAAAGATACATACATTTCATAGTTTGTTTGAGTGTGGAAACTTTTTCTGAGGAAAGAGTATAAAGTGTTCTATGGACCACTGTATAGAAATGCTGGACTGTAAGAAGAAGCAGCATTTAAATTCCATCATATATTATACTAGTGTTGCCAAATTAAAATTCATCCCATCACCCCAGTATTTTAAGTTAATATGTTCATTTCAGCAAATATCAATTAGGTACCAGCTACATGTAAGTAATTATATCAAAATTGTGGCATATAATCAAAGAAAATAACAAGATATGCCTTCTGCTCTGTAGAGCTAATGATTTGATGATATTGTGAAACGTTGAGTACTTTTGGAGTGAAACTAATATTCTCCAGGTTATATTCTGGTTTTAATTATTCTTATTATTTTTGGAATAACATAACCATAAAATAATTGAAAGGGAAAAATCTTATACTTATCAGTTTGAGAGAACACTTATTCTGTCATCCTTCTTGCAGACAGCATTATCTGTAAACCATCCCAAATATTTATTGTTTATGAAACTCATTGGATTGAGGTTTTTTTCTTTAGGTAGTCTAGAATTCAGCTTCCCTTACAGGTGGATCTCTAAAATTTGTCTAGTGTTTTGTTTGGTGAAGAGTAGGAAAGAAAGATATGTGTTCAAAATTGACTAATAGTTCCTATTAAAATGAATTTTCAGTTTGTCATAATGGGCTTCCCAATTGTACACAAAACTTTAAAAATAAAGGTGCTTATCTCAGTTTCCATTGAATCATATACACACACTGCCCCGTCGCAGGACCCATGGATTCAGATCCTAATTAACCACAGTCCAATTCCAACTTGAAATGTACTGTGATTCAAATACATTTGCTTCATTTCTTAATTTGATTCAGATATTGACAGATGACTTTAAAAGACAAAAGAGTAAGTCTTTACTGTGCTGTTGAAATAGAAAAATCAACAACACACAAAACAGGCAACAGAGACACTGTTTCTAAATATGTTTTTAGTAGAATTCCTGTAAATTATGACTAAAGAAATACTGTACCTGGCAATTCTAATTAAAAAAGATTTTAGAATTGGCATAAAAATCAGTCTTTTTATTCTACTATGTCTTCTTATGGTCAAAAGTTGCTTTTATCAGTTTGATTACTAATAGTATGCACCAAAGTTGGCTTACAGTTGTTGGCTTACAGTTTTTGTTGTTCAGAAAGGGAAAACTGCCATCAAAAAATGGACATTTGCCATCATTAAACACATTTGTTAGAGCTATAAAGAAAGATAAGCCAAAAATGTTCCTTTGTTCACTTGGTAATTTGACAGTTCTTGACAGACTTACTGTATGCCAGAAACTGTATTATATATCATAGGTATCCGTAGGAATGTGTGTGAAAGTGTTAGTTACTCAGCCATGTCCAACTCTTTGTGATTCCATGGACTGTAGCCCACAAGGCTCCTCTGTCCATGGAATTCTCCAGGCAACGATACTGGAGTGGGTAGCCATTCCCTTTTCCAGGGGATCTTCCAGATCTAGGGATTGAATCTGGGCCTCTTGCACTGCAGGCAGATTCTTTACCACCTGAGGCAAGTAGGAATAGAAACAATTCTTGAGGTTGGAATATTCACAAATATTAGAATAGTGGAACATTGCTAGATTAAATGTGTGTGTGTGCACTCAGTTCCACAAAGGTTTCCAATCTGACTAGTGTTAAGGAGTTAAAGGTCACTGAATTTATACGTTCTTAGAAGTAGTGTCATTACTATCTTCATTAACTTTTTGTTGTTTAGTTGTTAAATCGTTGCTAAAACTCTGTGCAACCCCATGGACTGCTGCACACCAGGCTCCTCTGTCCTGCACTGTCTCTCAGAGTTTGCTCAAATTCCATATCCGTTGAGTCAGGGATGCTATCTAACCATCTCATTCTCTGCTGCCCACTTCTCTTTTTGCCTTCAGTCTTTCCCAGCATCAGGGTCTTTTCCAATGAGTCAGCTCTTTGCATCAGGTGGCTAAAGTACTGGAGCTTCAGCATCAAACCTTCCAACGAATATTCGGGGTTGATTTTCTTTAGGATTGACTGGTTTGATCTTGCAGTCCAAGGGGACTCTCAAGAGTCTTCTCCAGCACCACAATGCAAAAGTATCAATTCTTCTGTGCTCGGCCTTCTTTATGATCCAACTCTCATATCAATACATGACTACTGGAAAAATCATAGCCTTGACTTATAGGGACCTTTGTTGGCAAAGTGACATCTCTGCTTTTTAATATGCTTTCTAGGTTTGTCATATCTTTCTTTCCAAGAAGCAAGTGTCTCTTAATTTCATGACTACAGTCACCATCTGCCTGCAATGCAGGAGACGCAGGTTTGATCCCTGGGACGGGAACATCCCCTGGAGGAGGCATGGCAACCCACTCGAGTATTCTTGCCTCTAGAGAATCCCATGGACAGAAGAGCCTGGTGGGCTGCAGTCCATGAGGTCACAAAGAGTTGAACACAGCTGAGCGACTAAGCACAAGCACAATTACTGCTGAAAGCCAAGAAAGTTTATTATCTTAATGATTAAAAAATTTGAATGAGGCTTGAAGCTACTAATTCAATTCGGAGAATGGAAAGAAATATTATGTTGTAAAATAAAACAGGAAATTGACATGTGATACAGTATTACTAACTAAAGCACAGGTTTTGTTCAAATCTTACAAAATTTTCTGTTAGTGTCCATTATTTGTTTTCATACCTTATTTAAGACTCCACATTGTATTTAATTGCATTGAGCAGCTCCAGTTGCATGGAACAAATTCTGGTAATTTCTCTTGGCACTTTGATTATATTATTAATATTTTCTAATTTTCCTTGTTATGGCTTCTTAGATATACCCCTCATTTAAAAGCAGACATTTAATTTCCAACTACCTGGGATTTTTAAAGGTATCTTTGATATTAATTTCTCATTTAAATGTGTTCTTCTCTGCAGTCACTATCTGTGTTTTTCCAGTCTTCTAACTTTATTGAGGCTTTCAATGCCTTAGTCAAAGATCTCCCATGGTAAATGTCATACTGCGCTTGAAAATATATGGGTTATTTTCAAAAATCTTTTGATATTGATCTGTAACACAATTCCACAGTGATAAGAGAAGAGACTGTATTATTTCAGTAGCTTGAAACCATGAAATTTCTGCTCCTGGTCTTTTGTCTCTGGATATGCTCCAGTGTCTCCTAGTTTATAATCAATGAGAACTTGAATAGAATTTGTATTCTATTGTTGTGTGAAAATTGTATAAGTCTTAATTATGTTGAATTGCTTCATAATGCTTTTCAGGTCTACTATAATCTACTTCTCTGTACATTCATTCAATTACTTTTTTTGTTTTGTTTTTTTTTTTTTTAATTTTAAAATCTTTAATTCTTACATGCGTTCCCAAACATGATATTTTAATATTGAAACTTTAACTGAAACTGTTAATTTATCTACTTAAAACAAACAACTTTAATATGTAGTGGAGCTATATGTAACATTTTTCTATATTTTCCAAGTCTCCTGTAACTGTGTTATCATTTTCATAATTTAAAAAATAAAAGAGAAAGATAACTCAAAAAACCAAAAAACAGATAAAAATAATGCTATAAAGTAAGCATGTGGCAACAAAGCTTTAAGGGTCAATTATAAAGAAATGATACTAAAAAGTATCCACAAGAGGAAATGCGTAGAACTAGAAAAGGTAAATAAGAAAATAAGAAAATTAGTGTAATGAGCTCTATAAGTATAATTACTGTGCTTTCTTCTTTCTGCTATTTTAAAAGGTGTACAATTATATAAAATAATAATAAGAGTTTGTTTTTGAATTCTAAAAAATATAGATGTAGTATGTATAATAATAATAGCATTTTAAAAAGGAGAAGCTTTGTTGTTAATATATGAGTAAAATTTCTAAGTCTCTCTGGAATTGTTAGTATAAATATGAAGTAGTGTGATAAGTGGATGAACATTTTAAGCCTTAGAGCAACCACTAAGAAACTAACTCAAAAATAAATATAGTGTAAAGCCAGTTAAGTAAATATAATTTTACATTAGCAAATATTCACATAGTGCAAAACAAAACCATAAAAGAGGATCAGAGGATCATTTTGATGTCTTTTTATAATCTGATATTTAGAAATAAAAGGAAAACGGTAGTGGTATATATTAACATATAAATAATATTAACTGTAAGTGGATTAAACAATCTGATTAAAAAACACTAATATCGATTAAAAAATCAAGATCCAACTATAATTCTGTTTAGAAGAGACAAATTCTAGATTCAAACACACAAATAGGGTGAGAATAAAAGAATGCAAAAAAATATACCATGCAAGCAGCCACAAAAGTTTGTTGTTGTTGTTCAGTGGCTAAGTTGTGTCTGACTCTTTGTGACCCCATGGACCGCAGCACAATAAGCTCCTCTGCCTTCCGTTGCCTCTGGGAATTTGCTCAAATTTTTGTCCGCTGAGTTGGTGATACTGTCTAAACATCTCATTCTCTACTGCCCCCTTCTCCTGCCTTCAGTCTTGCCCAGCATCCTGGTCTTTTCCAATGAGGTGGTTCTTCACATCAGGTGGCCAGAGTATTGGAGCTTCAGCATCAATCCTTCCAATGAATATTTAGGGTTGATTTCCTTTAAAATGCTTATGATAGTATCAGAAAAAATTAACAAAAAATGTTACTAGAAATAAAGAGGGATATTTTACAAGAACAAAATAATAGATTCATCTTGAAAACATTATAATTTCAACATATATGCATTTCTGAACAGAACTTCCAAATAGTCTATTTGGGCTGCTATAACAAAATAACATAGGCTAGGTGGCTTATAAATAGTAGGATATTTATTTCTCACATTTCTGAAGGCTTGGAAGTCGTAAATAAAGTTGCTGGCAGATGCAATGTCTGATTTCTGATTCACCCGAGATGTCTGTCAAAGTGTCTTTCCCCATAACTCACAAGAACAAGAAAAGCAGTGTATTTAATAAATACTGTACAGCATGCATGGTGCATTTGCTTTATATATATTATCTAATTCAATGTTTAGTCTCATATTAACCATGTGAAATAGTTATTCTCATTTCACAGATGAGGAAACTGAATACACAGATGTGTTAAATAACATATCCAAATTATAAGATGATAGGGTCTGGTTTGGACTTCCCAGGTGGCAGAGTGGTAAAGAATCCACCTGCCATTGCAGGAGATGCAAGAGACACAGGTTTGATCCCTGGATCAGGAAGATCCTCTGGAGGAGGAAATGGCAACCCACTTCAGTATCTTGCCTGGAAGATCCAATGGACAGAGGAGCCTGGCAGGCTATAGTCCATGGAGTCACACAAAGTCAGACACGACTAATCACATATGCTTGTCATGTCATCAGGGTCTAGTTTGGGAATCAAACTCAACACAAATGTGAATGCCCCGTGTTATTTAGCTTTTCTAAATGTAGTAGAACTTGATACTTCTTCCCCATCAAATCAATCTCTTATCTTTTGTGATCATTGCTTCAATTTATGGAGATTTTACTATGTGCTGGGTACTGTTCTACCCAACAGAGGAACACTCTGTCACACATTACCATGATGATACCAACACATTACCTGTCACACATTAACATGTTGGTACTCCCAACAATGTTATGAGATGGGTGTCACTATAGTTTATTTTAGCAACAAGCACACCCAATTGGTAAGCGATGTAATACATTTGAAATAGTAATACTATTTTCCTTTAGACATGACATTGGATTATATATATATATATATATATATATATATATAAACTCAACATAGTGCATTTTTGGAGTAAACCAGCAATGGTGAGATGGTAAGAGTGAATCATGAAAACAAAACAGACTTTTGTCTTACCTCTGCCACTAGTTATCTTAGGCAGAACTTCTCATCAGGGATTCTGGTCCCTGTCTTGTGTGGGTGTCAGGCTTAAATGAGCAAATTATATAAAATGGCTTTGGACATGATAAGGTGTTATAAAAAAATAAGGCATTATTAATATAAACTAGGTCAGAATCAGTAAATCCATAAAGTTTTATAACACTCTGCTTGCTCATTAAGGTAGCAGAGTGGTTTCAAATCAATAATTTACAGCGGAGTGAGGCAGTGTGGGCTTGTGTGGGAGAAAAGAATGTCAGGGCCTAAAAACCCAGATCTATAAGTTGCTACCAGAGTTCACTCTAACCCTAGGCAGGTCCCTTATCATCTACACTTGCAAAATTATGAACACACTACTTATATCGAACTTTTATTAAGAGGCGCTGATAAAAAGTGATTATAAAGCACCTTACAAGTGGTATTGTATGTAAATCTATTCTAGCATAGGTCATGAATTTTATTTGAACATTTATTTCAGTAGGTAGAGTTCTTTCAATTCTAAAGTTTAAACTTAAGTTTCAAAATTGATTATTGCAATTAAGACTGGCAGTGGGCTGAATTATAGACCTATATTTTCACCTTTTCAGTTGTCTGTGTTGGCAGCTATAAAAGTAATTCAGTAATAAAGATCTTATAACTCTATATCCTGTTACCTAAATGATCAGATATTTTATAGCATTTAAAATAAAATAATGGAGCCATGCTTCACAGTAACTCATGTCTATATAGCAGGATAAAACTACTTGAGGTCGAAAGAGGTACTGGAATCATCACCTGCTCCCCCCAACTGCAGAAAAGAACTTACAGAATGATTCTTGCTGGTGCTTAGTACTGAGTCCCTGGCATTATGCTCATATGTGGTAAAGGACAACAGGTGATCTTATTGGGCCCCCTCCCAAAGAAGCAGCATTTCCCTGTTCTTTCTCATTCTTCACTCCTACCCTGCCATGTGGTTTGCCTGGAATTAATTCTTGAGTGGGAAATAAGAGTAAATTTATCTTCATTTTTATTCCTATGCATGCATTCTTTTTTTATGGTAGTGGCAACAGACTTCTTAAAAAATTGCAAGTTTTCAATCTGCAGACAAAGAAGGGAGGAAGCAGGAAGCTCCGGTTACATCTGGATTCTGTGGAATTTCTCATAGGCAAAATGAATATTGGTGTTTAAGTAGTTATAAATTCAGGGGCACTTGAAAGCTTTTATCTCAAAAAATGTCCCTGTTTGCACTGGATGCTTAAAGGCCAAAAAATGGCTTTCTTTCTTTGGCACGTGTTCTTTTTTTTTTTTTTCTGAGTATTTCTAAATATTCAAGGATCATAGTATTTAAAGATTCACGTATAGGATTAAGTATAGGTGTGGATTCACTCAGTTCAGTTCAGTTCAGTCGCTCAGTTGTGTCTGACTCTTTGCGACCCCATGAATTGCAGCACGCCAGGCCTCCCTGTCCATCACCATCACCCGGAGTTCACTCAGGCTCACGTCCATCGAGTCAGTGATGCCATCCAGCCATCTCATCCTCTGTCGTCCCCTTCTCCTCCTGCCCCCAATCCCTCCCAGCATCAGAGGCTTTTCCAATGAGTCAACTCTTCGCATGAGGTGGCCAAAGTACTGGAGTTTCACCTTCACCATTATTCCCTCCAAAGAAATCCCAGGGTTGATCTGCTTCAGAATGGACTGGTTGGATCTCCTTGCAGTCCAAGGGACTCCCAAGAGTCTTCTCCAACCCCACAGTTCAAAAGCATCAATTCTTCAGCATTCGGCTTTCTTCACAGTCCAACTCTCACATCCATACATGACCACTGGAAAACCATAGCCTTGACTAGACGGACCTTTGTTGGCAAAATAATGTCTCTGCTTTTGAATATGCTATCTAGGTTGGTCATAACTTTCCTTTCAAGGAGTAAGCGTCTTTTAATTTCATGGCTGCAATCACCATCTGCAGTGATTTTGGAGCCCCCCCGCCCCCAAATAGTCTGACACTGTTTCCACTGTTTCCCCATCTATTTCCCATGAAGTGATGCGACCAGATGCCATGATCTTCATTTTCTGAATGTTGAGCTTTAAGCCAACTCTTTCACTCTCTTCTTTCACTTTCATCAAGAGGCTTTTAGTTCCTCTTCACTTTCTGCCATAAGGGTGGTGTCATCTGCATATCTGAGGTTATTGATATTTCTCCCAGCAATCTTGATTCCAGCTTCTGTTTCTTCCAGTCCAGCGTTTCTCATGATGTACTCTGCATAGAAGTTAAATAAGCAGGATGACAATATACAGCCTTGACGTACTCCTTTTCCTATTTGGAACCAGTCTGTTGTTCCATGTCCAGTTCTAACTGTTGCTTCCTGACCTGTATATATGTTTCTCAAGAGGCAGGTCAGGTGGTCTGGTATTCCCATCTCTCTCAGAATTTTCCACAGTTGATTGTGATCCACACAGTCAAAGGCTTTGGCATAGTCAATAAAGCAGAAATAGATGTTTTTCTGGAACTCTCTTGCTTTTTCCATGATCCAGCGGATGTTGGCAGATTGATCTCTGGTTCATTAGTTATTTGCAATATTTTATATTTCAGTGTAAGCGGTCTTTCTCTGAAGACAAACCTTTAGGTCTCATTAAAATCCCAAAGGTATTCATGGTTTAAGAAACTTTAAAGAAACAGAGGCAATGCCCTGCCTAAGTTGTTAAGATGTTATACATCCTCAGTTCATGCTATACTCTTAAAAATATCACTTTGGAATTCTTCTTGAAACACTACTTTTATTGTTTTATCACTCTGCTTAAATATCTTTCTGCCACCCTTTAAGCTGCTACATAAAATCCAGTCACTTTAGCCTAAAATTCAGGATTCTCTATGCATGTGACCAAGCAACAATCACTGTTTTAACTATTGCTTCGAGGTGGCCCAGTGGTAAAGAATTTGCCTGATAATGAAGGAGACACAAGAGATGTGAGTTCTGTATCTGGGTCTGGAAGATCCACTGGAGCAGGGAATGGCTACCCACTCCAGTATTCTTCTTGCCTGGAAAATTCCATGGACAGAGGAGCCTGTTGGGCTACATCCCTGGGATCACAAAGAGTCAGACATGATTGAGTGGCTGAGCACACACACCACAATCGAAAATTGGCTTAAAGCTCAACATTCAGAAAACTAAGATCATGGCATCCGGTCCCATCACTTTATGGCAAATAGATGGGGAAGCAGTGGAAACAGTGGCTGACTTTATTTTTCTGGGCTCCAAAATCACTGCAAATGGTGATTGCATCCACGAAATTAAAAGACATTTACTCCTTGGAAGGAAAGTTATGACCAACCTAGACAACATATTAAAAAACAGAGACATTACTTTGCCAACAAAGGTCTGTCTAGTCAAGGCTATGGTTTTCCAGTGGTCATGTATGGATGTGAGAGTTGGACTAAAAGAAAGCTGAGTGCCAAAGAATTGATGCTTTTGAACTGTGGTGTTGGAGAAGGCTCTTGAGAGTCCCTCGGATTGCAAGGAGATCCAACCAGTCCATCTTAAAGAGGATCAGTCCTGGGTGTTCATTGGAAGGACTGATGTTGAAACTGAAACTCTGGTACTTTGGCCACCTGATGAGAAGAGTTGACTCATTTGAAAGACCCTGATGCTGGGAAAGATTGAGGGCAGGAGGAGAAGGGGATGGCAGAAGATGAGATGGTTTGACGGCATCATCGGCTCGATGGACATGGGTTTGGGTGAACTCCGGCAGTTGGTGATGGACAGGGAGGCCTGGTGGTTCATGGGGTCGCAAAAAGTCAGACACGACTGAGCGACTGAACTGAACTGAACTGAAAGGGGAACACTTGCATTTCCTACCTATGTTTTGCAGTTTCTGTATCATTGCCAATATGAGGATTCTTTCATGAAATGATGTCTTTTCATCCTCACTTTGTAAATCCTGACTGTCCTTCTGAATTAAGGTTGTCCAAAGAACCTTCCCTGATGTGCTAGCTTGTTCTGTTGTTGAGCTGGTCAAGATGAGTCTATGTTTCTTCCAGGATGCCCTTCCCTGTGGAGTTCCAGGTTAAAGTTGGCCAAAAGAATTAGTACATTTTGAGAGCTGAAAGTGAAGCAGCAGCCATTGCTCTTTGAAAGTCTTTGCCATCAGAAACAATAATAGATGCAGAATTACCAGGTGTGGGGAGGAGAGGGAAGGGAAAGCTAGACACCTGAATGCAAGGGTTGACTATTTTGGATTACATCCATGAGGAAGGGTCAGTGCTTTGATCTTACAGGAACACATCGTACTCTGGATTTGAATTTGCCACACTTGACTACAAGGCTTCTGCCAAAAGCACTGTCCAAGTACAGACAGAATTTACTCATTCACTATCATTATATTAATAGTTCTCCTGTTCCTTTGCATTGATAGTGACTCTGCCTCCCTACCTGAACCCTGACTGATCCATATGCTCTTCTGAGGCAGAAAAGCTGGAAATCCAGAATTCATCATCTGAAAAACTTTGAGCCAGTTTTACAATTTAGATCAATTTTCCTTTTAGAAAGGCAGTATGGTGCATACACTGTGTAATGCTGTGTAGATGCCCAATATGCTACTGGAGATCAGTGGAGAAATAACTCCAGAAAGAATGAAGGGATGGAGCCAAAGCAAAAGCAATACCCAGTTGTGGATGTGACTGGTGATAGAAGCAAGGTCCAAGGCTGTAAAGAGCAATATTGCATAGGAACCTGGAATGTTGGGTCCATGAATCAAGGCAAATTGGAAGTGGTCAAACAGGAGATGGTAAGAGTGAACGTCAACATTCTAGGAATCAGCGAACTAAAACGGACTGGAATGAGTGAATTTGACTTAGATGACCATTATATCTACTACTATGGGCAGGAATCTCTTAGAAGAAATGGAGTAGCCATCATGGTCCACAAAAGAGTCCGAAATGCAGTACTTGGATGCAATCTCAAAAATGACAGAATGATCTCTGTTTGTTTCCAAGGCAAACCATTCAATATCACAGTAATCTAAGTCTATACCCCAACCAGTAAAGCTGAAGAAGCTGAAGTTGAAAACAACAGAATGGGTAAGACTAGAGATCTCTTCAAGAAAATTAGAGATACCAAGGGAATATTTCATGCAAAGATGGGCTCGATAAAGGACAGAAATGGTCTGGACCTAACAGAAGCAGAAGATATTAAGACGAGGTGGCAAGAATACACAGAAGAACTGCACAAAAAAGATCTTCATGACCCAGATAATCATGATGGTATGATCACTCAGCTAGAGCCAGACATCCTGGAATGCGAAGTCAAGGGGGCCTTAGAAAGCATCACTATGAACAAAGCTAGTGGAGGTGATGGAATTCCAGTTGAGCTGTTTCAAATCCTGAAAGATGATGCTGTGAAAGTGCTGCACTCAATACGCCAGCAAATTTGGAAAACTCAGCAGTGGCCACAGGACTGGAAAAGGTCAGTTTTCATTCCAATCACAAAGAAAGGCAATGCCAAAGAATGCTCAAACTACTGCACAATTGCACTCATGTCACATGCTAGTAAAGTAATGCTCAAAATTCTGCAAGCCAGGCTTCAGCAATACATGAAGTGTGAACTTCCAGATGTTCAAGCTGGTTTTAGAAAAGGCAGAGGAAGCAGACATCAAATTGCCAACATCTGCTGGATCATGGAAAAAGCAAGAGAGTTCCAGAAAAACATCTATTTCTGCTGTATTAACTATGCCAAAGCTTTTGAGTGTGTGGATCACAATCAACTGTGGAAAATTCTTCAAGAGATGGGAATACCAGACCACCTGACCTGCCTCTTGAGAAACCTGTATGCAGGTCAGGAAGCAACAGTTAGAACTGGACATGGAACAACAGACTGGTTCCAAATAGGAAAAGGAGTATGTCAAGGCTGTATATTGTCACCCTGCTTATTTAACTTCTATGCAGGGTACATCATGAGAAACGCTGGACTGGAAGAAGCACAAGCTGGAATCAAGATTGCCGGGAGAAATCTCAATAACCTCAGATATGCAGAAGATACCACCCTTATGCAGAAAGTGAAGAAGAACTAAAAAGCCTCTTGATGAAAGTGAAAGTGGAAAGTGAAAAAGTTGGCTTAAAGGTCAACATTCAGAAAACGAAGATCATGGCATCTGGTCCCATCACTTCATGGGAAATAGATAGGGAAACAGTGGAAACAGTGTCAGACTTAATTTTTTTGGTCTCCCAAATCACTGCAGATGGTGATTGCAGCCATGAAATTAAAAGACGCTCACTCCTTGGAAGAAAAGTTATGACCAATTTAGATAGCATATTGAAAAGCAGAGATGTTACTTTGCCAACAAAGGTCCGTCTAGTCAAGGCTATGGTTTTTCCAGTAGTCATGTATGGATGTGAGAGTTGGACTGTGAAGAAAGCTGAGTGCTGAAGAATTGATGCTTTTGAACTGTGGTGTTGGAAAAGAGTTTGGAGAGTCCCTTGGACTGCAAGGAGATCCAACTAGTCATTCTAAAGGAGATCAGCCTTGGATGTTCTTTGGAAGAAATGATGCTAAAGCTGAAACTCCAGTACTTTGGCCACCTTGTGTGAAGAGTTGACTCATTGGAAAAGCCTCTGATGCTGGGAGGGATTGGGGGCAGGAGGAAGAGGGAACGATAGAGGATGAGATGGCTGGATGGTATCACCGACTCGATGGTTGTGAGTTTGAGTGAATGCTGGGAGATGGTGATGGACAGGGAGACCTGGCGTGCTGTGATTCATGGGGTCGCAAAAAGTCGGACACGACTGAGGGACTGAACTGAACTGAACTGATAGTGGGAACTAGGATGACATCTCCAATTCAGACACAGTCATATTTCTGCACTGGAATTTAAGTGGGAAAAGGGCTTCCATGGTGGATCAGATGGTAAAGAATCTGCCTGCAATGCAGAAGATGCAGGTTCAATCCCTGGGTTGGGAAGAATCTCTGGAAAGGAAATGGCTCCCACTCCAGTATTCTTGCCTGAAGAACTCTGTGGACAGAGGAGCCTGGCAGGCTACAGTCCATGGGGTCGCAAAGAGTTAGACAAGACTGTGCAAGAGACCTGGGTTTGGTCTCCTGGGTTGGGAAGATCCCCTGGAGAAGGGAAAAGCTGCCCACTCCAGTATTCTGGCCTGGAGAATTCCATGGACTGTATAGTCCTTGGGGTCACAAAGAGTCCGACACAACTGAGCGACTTTGAAGAAAGAAAAGAATGACTAACAGTTTCATAAATAGCCTTATATCATTTCAGGTCAGTTTTCATTGCTCATTATGCAAAATGTGTTATTCTTGGAGCTTTTAGGATTTCAATATGGAGGAAAGATGTTGTACATGTATATCTGGCACATAATAAACTGAGTAGAAACTCAATACATTTTGTCTTAAGGTTTATCCTCTCATTTTCATTACATTTGGAGGGAATGATGCTGAAGCTGAAACTCCAGTACTTTGGCCACCTCATGCGAAGAGTTGACTCATTGGAAAAGACTCTGATCCTGGGAGGGATTGGGGCAGGAGGAGAAGGGGACGATAGAGGATGAGATGGCTCGATGGCATCACTGACTTGATGGACGCGAGTCTGTGTGAACTCCGGGAGTTGGTGATGGACAGGGAGGCCTGGCGTGCTGCGATTCATGGGGTTGCAAAGAGTCAGACACGACTGAGTGACTGAACTGAACTGAGTACCTATAATTTTTTCATATAGTGGAGTATTATTACTTGTTCATGTTTTAGACCTATTGAACATCAGGACTCTTGAATAATGATGACAAGTCCTGTAATTTAGAAGAATCATCTGTGATTATTGCTCTACAGAGCTCATGTCTTAGGCAAAGCAGAAAAATTTAGTCCTTTAATGTGTGAACCAGTCCATTTTAAAGGAAATCAATCCTGAATATTCATTGGAAGGACTAATGCTGAAGCTGTAACTCCAATACTTTGGCCACCTGATGTGAAGAACTGACTCATTTGAAAAGATCCTGATTCTGGGAAATGTTGAAGGTGGAGGAGAAGGGGGTGGCAGAGGATGAGATGGTTAGATGGCATCATTGACTCAATGGACATGAGTTTGAGCAAGCTCCAGGAGTTGGTGATGGACAGGGAAGCCTGGTGTGCTGCAGTCCATGGGGTCGCAAAGAGTCAGACACAACTGAGTGACTGAACTGAACTGAATGTGTGAGCCTGAAAACATTAAGGACCTGTTTCAGTAGTTATGTGACAACGCACAAAGTAATTCACCCCTTCATGTTTCAGTTTCCATATCTGTAAAATTAGGAGGATACTACCTTCTTCTAAAGCATTACTGCAAATCATCTTGCCTATATAACACCTACAAAGCATTGAGCATAGTATCTACATATAGTAAGAACTTAGTGAGTCCAGTCTGTGATTATTATTTCACTGCATCATGGCAGTGATTATGAACTACCCTCATTTACTGGAGTGCCTACTTTATGGTGCATACTGAAAACATTCATTTTGCAAGAATGAGTAGTTAAATGAATGGAGATATTAGCTGGAAAATACCATGTATGTAACAGTATTTTAGTATTTCTCTTCTCTACATGCTAAGTCTCTTAAGTAGTGTCTGACTTTTTGCAACCCTATGCACTGGATCCCACAGAGAGAGGCTCCTCTCTCCATGAGATTCTTCAGGCAAGAATACTGGAGTGGGTTGTCATGCCTTCCTTCCAGGGATCTTCCTGACCCAGGTATGGAACTTGCATCTCTTGTGTCTCCTGCATTGCCAGGCAGGTTCTTGACCACTAGCATCACCTGGGAAGCCCAGGGGAATAAATGCATGTCTGTGTTCTTTCAACCAAAGTTCTTGCCTGTGAGTGAAAGTAATTGGCTTCCAGCAAAGAATAGATATATATCCCTGTGGGAGTAAGCAAAGACCCTTCAGGAACATGTGAGAAGTGGCATTGAGTATGACAAATACGATTACAGTTGATCACTCTGAAATGTCCTGTCAGAATTGGAGTGCCATTGCATTGCCGCTTATGTATCTAGACTTACCATTCATGGAGCGCTAACTTGGTACATAGTGAGAGTTGAATTGGGCAGGAAGTTCAGCCACTCATTTTGTTTTTCTGTCACCCCTAGGCACTCTCCAGTGGAAGTTGCTTAAAATGGGCTCATTTTAACTGATTGCTTCATGCATGCTAGCAATTTTACATAAAATAATATTTGGCTAAATATCTCAAGTAGGTCATGTATTAGATGCCTGGAACTTCCTAATAGATTGTTTGATCATAGATATTGGAAAGTTTGAAGATTTTAATCACTATGTAATATATATGTGTATCTCTATACATACATATGATTCTCATATTAATGATCAGCTTCCCAGGTGGCACTAGTGGTAAAGAATCATCCTGCTAGTGCAGGAGACGTAAGAGATATGGGTTTGATCTTTGAGTTGGGAAGATCCCCTGGAGGAGGGCATGGTCAACCCACTCTAGTATTCTTTACTAGAGAATCCCATGGACAGAGGAACCTGGTGGGCTACAGACCAAAATGTCGCAAAAAAGACAGATACGACTGAAGCAACTTAGCATCCATGGTAGAAAATAAAGCACAGTTTTCAGATAATGCTGTCTCACCAATAAATGAAGTAGAAATATTCCTACTTTTATGAAATTTACACTTACATTTAACTTGAGATAAGGAGTGTCCTAGAAAGAATTTTTTTCAATGGAGTAGAGGACTGAATTCCTCAATTACTTCTAGTGAGTGAAAGTTGCTCAGTCATGTCCGACTTTTTGCGACCCCTTGGACTATACAGTCCATGGAATTCTTCAGGCAAGAATACTGGAGTGGGTAGCCGTTCCTTTCTCCAGGGAGCTTCCCAACACAGGAATCGAACTCAGGTGTCCCACATTGTAGGCGGATTCTTTACTAGCTGAGCCAGCGAAGCCCAAGAAGCCCAAGAATACTGTAGTGGGTAGCCTAACCCTTCTCCAGGGGATCTTCATGACCCATGAATTGAACTGGGGTCTCCTGCATTGCAGGTGGATTCTTTACCAGCTGAGCTACTTATTGGGAATATTATTTAATATATGAAGGTTAGTTTCTTGAATTGTAATATATATGCATCTATCTACTTACCTAGTTTAGGCAAAATGATTCTTTAGATCTGTTGAATCTTATTTGTTCAACAAGTATTACTGAGAATTTTCATTACAATGAGTGTGGATTGTAGATAAACCAAAAAATAAGTCAGGGAACCCATGCTGAGTTTACGGTACTCAGTGAATTTATGGTCTAATATTGGCATAAATATGTTGCATCGAGTGCAAGATTCTACTTCAAATGCTATGTTTAGAAGGCGTCTAAAACAGAGTCCAGAGTCGGGAAAAAATTCTGTGATAAAGTAGCAATACCAGTCAAAAATAAACACAGAAACCGGAGTGGCAGCAGGCATGACTTATGCTTGCTGTTCCTCATCTAATCTTAAAAATTGTATGCCCTCACTACATGTTTCTAAAGATAGGCCAATAAATTCTTTTAATACTGGATTGAGAGAAATAGAACAAACATGTTGGAAAAGCAAGAATTTTTTTAATAATAATAGCTAAGTATATCAGCTATTGATAAACATGTGTTAGCATTTACCTATTCATTCTGTTGGAGAAAACTAGATAACTCTTTAAGTGTTTTGCCCTCCAGGCTTACATTAAAAGTTAATTATCACCACGTGGGACAGGCCTCCTGAGGCCATCACAGCCCTGAACTAGTATCAGCAAAATGTGCACCTCACATTAGCTCCTGAGTTGCTAACCTCTCACAATAGAATGCTTTCTCCTTGAGTGAATGCTTAAAAAACACCACACCACTTTCTGTCTGAGTATTAAGGTGAAGAAGGACGACTTTTACCTGAAGAAGAACAAAATTTAAGGACAATGCAGCAAAGAAGAGATGCCATTCTGTAGGGCTGTCATTAGCTACACCCAGCTACCCAGAATTTATTCTGCGTGCAGTTGAATGTGTGTGGCCGTCTGTCTGTCTCTGCCTCTCTTATGTAAATAAGTTTCTTCATCTTGGCTTTTTGTGAAATTTGCCATGGATATTTGGGAGTAATATGGTCCAACAGTAGCCAGCAGGAACAAAGATAGTTTAAGGGGACTTGCAGCAAATGAAACTGTTAGTTGCTCTGTCGTATCCGACTCTTTGCGACCCCATGGACTATAGCCCGCCAGGCCCCTCTATGGAATTCTCCAGGCAAGAATACTGGAGTGGGTAGCCATTCCCCTTCCAGGATATCTTCCTGACCCAGGGATCGAACCCGGGTCACCTGCATTGCAGACAGATTCTTTACCTTCTGAGCCCCCAGGATGTTTTGACTGGCCCTGGATCACCTTTGCCCCTAAATCTCTCTTTGACTGGTTTGCAGAAGACCTTCAGTTTTTTTCATCACATTAATTTCTCAGCCCATTAAATAGAAGCAAGTTGTGCATGGATCAATGGTGAGTGGATTTCAAGACCAATCCTAGTCTATGTATCTGAGGTCAAAAATTAAACGTAAAACAGGAGAGACTAAAGTTTGGATTTCTTTGGAGGATACCAAAACTACAACCTTTAATACACTATTATTGTACTTCTTGGAGAAGGAAATGGCAGCCCACTCCAGTATCCTTGCCTGGAGAACTCCATGGACAGAGGAGCCTACTGCTGCTGCTGCTGCTAAGTCGCTTCAGTCGTGTCCAACTCTGTGTGACCCCATAGACGGCAGCCCACCAGGCTTCCCCGTCCCTGGGATTCTCCAGGCAAGAACACTGGAGTGGGTTGCCATTTCCTTCTCCAATGCATGAAAGTGAAAAGTGAAAGTGAAGTTGCCAGTCGTATCCCACTCCTAGCGACCCCATGGCCTGCAGCCCACCAGGCCCCCTCCATCCATGGGATTTTCCAGGCAAGAGTACTGGAGTGGGTTGCCATTGCAGGCCACAATCCATGGGATCACAAAGAGTCAGACAGGACTGAGCAACTAACACTATTGTACTTATAGGTTGGTCTCATTGATTTACCATTTATTTAGGTTTCAGGTTATCTTTTCACTCGTTTATTAGGCTATTCCCCTCTCTCCCCAATTTGAGCGTAAATTCCTTGAGGACAGCAGCTTTCTCTTTACAGTTCTTTAGTAGTGTCCATTGCAGTGCTTTATGTTTGGAATGTTGCAGAGAATCTGAGTGTCTAGAAATCCTTGAAAATTCATCCATTAATTTGTAATTTTCTGGACTATGCAATTGCTCTTATCAGAGTCTCTGTTTTCCTACACTTCCTGCCAATTGATTTGTTTTTAGGTATCAGTGTCCTCTTTATAGGCCAGTGATTATAGTAACTCTAACAAAGATGATTACTGAAATGCATTCATAAAAAGTTTTCTTTTTTTGAATTAAAAGTGATGTCTGCCTGGTTGGAAAATATTAGTAATAGTCTTCAGCCAGTGAAGAAAGTTTTCAGACTGAACTTACAGTACTAAACAGCCTGAATTTATATGCTCATGTACCAATGAAGCAGAATAATATGGCATGTCCTAATGGGGAAGGAAATATGATCTCACTGCCATCACTTCAACCCTATAAAATACATAATTTCCATATCCCTATTTTCAGTTTTTTGAATTTTCTTAAGCCTTTATTAGCATATCACATTTAATGAATGCATTTGTTCAGTAACAAGTGTTAAGGCTATGCAAACATTCTAAGAATGGTTCAGTATCTTTTGCGTTAAATCCCATGTGAGTTGAAATCAAGGACCATACATGCTTAACTCACCGGTTTCTTTATCAAGTGCATGAAGTGCCTTCATACATGCTTTGGATGAAAAAGAAGATATTACATCATCCAGAATGAGGCAAGGGGACTATTAGGGCATTTTAAAGGGAGACGTTACATAATTATGGTGGAGAAAAGTGGCAATGATGCTACATATGCAGGGGAAAATGAGATATGGGGAGACAAAGAGAAGAAGAAAATAACTCACACAAGAATTGAATTGGACCGGTAAAACATCTGAAAATCTACTCCTCTCATCAATGTCAAAAAATACGAAGAGAACAGGTGATCTGAGCATGCTGCTGACAGCCATCCTCACACCCTCTTGGTCTATAAAATACTTCTTTAGCTCCCTTGAACAAAGACACCACAGTGGGCTACACAAGGTGTAGCAAAGGAAAGGAAAGCTGTTCTGTCTCCTCTGTATGCATTAGTCATTTTTTCTTCCTCTGAGTCTGTGTCTTAATTGCCTTGCCTGTCTTATTAGATTGAAAACCCACTGGGTTGGGACCATCGCTACTAAGGTGTGCAGCACTGAGCTTGGCAGGTGATCAGCACTCAATAAATGTCTATTGCTACCATAAACCGATGTATAAATTTCAGAAATAGGCATAATAATGGACCTGACAGATTAATGCCCAGGGCTATTTTTTGTACAGCAGCATGGGCTAGCCAAATCAAAATCAGACATCTCAGATTCAATTCTTCTCAGTTTTGCATGTAATTCTCAGCCTTTCACAGTTTTTGTCCTGTGACAGACAGGAAGAAATAAGTCAACTTTTCAACATAATTGAATTAAAAAGCATCTCTCTTTCTTTTTTTGCGGGGGTGGTGGGGGGTGGCGGTGGGAGTCTGTTTCTCAAATGCTGTTGACCCATTATGTAGATGGCATTGCTTTTTTATTATTGATAGGGTGGTTTCAAATGCTGCAGCAAATCTGGTACGTGATATCTATACTCAGCACTTCAAGTCCTTGTCTTTATGGGAGCTCTTCTCTAGGAGCAAGAAACTATTTAAAGAAATCATCTACTTCATACTTTAATGCTTCCTCTGAGGTAACTAAGGGAGAACTTCATCAGTTTTTCTCTTTGGGTAACAGAATTAACATGTGGAGAAACTGAGTGACTTAAGCAAGATCCCCCAGAGAAGCAGTGGTGAAGCCTTAAGTAGAAATCCCCTTAACCAAGAGCTCTTCACAGAGTCAGAGTTGTTTCTGGGGGTCATTGAAGCTTTTTGCAGTCATAATAAAATACAATAAGCTTCACATTCCATTTCCTTTCTTACATGAAATGTCAGCTTTGTCTGCCTGTGAGAGAAGATTTTTTTCCCCATCTTTACAAACCTTCCTGTAGCTGCAATCTGCTATTCGTTTTCCTTTTTTAAACATTTATATATTTCTTTTGTTGGTTTATGTGTAAAATGTAACCCAAACCAGGTCACCCAAATGCCTAACATGATCATAAAATGATTTGAAAATTGCAATAAATTCTTTTAATAACTGAATTTTTTTCTGTGACAGGAAGATTATAAATTATAAAAAAATAAATAATCTGTTTTCAGGTCCAGGCTTTTTGAATGTGAGTCCAAGGACAAAGAGCTTTTGACCAATGAGGGTTAATGAGAGGAAACTGGATATTTAGAGTAGGAATGAACGCAAACTTTGATCCCGTGCCTGCATAAAAGGAAGAATTTAGGGTTCAGATTTATACTACATAAATGAAGAGGGCTCAAAGAGGAAATGGTTTATATAATTTTATGGACAAAAATGCCTTCGTATCTATTATTAGTGATGTTTCAGGTGTTTCCAGAATATTGCCAGCAAATACATACATTCATACAGAGCTATCCACTAGGACTTGAAATTCTTGGGTGGAATGTAAAGGCAAGGGAAATATTACCATGCAAATATTACTTTCCTTAAATATATTTATATGAAAGTAAATAAATAAAATTTTGATTAATCATCTTTTTCCAAAAATATTTTGAGTGTTTATAGTATATCGGGCTGTTAATGAAGCATTATGGGTTTTTTTTTTTTCCTTATTCTTTCTAGCCTCCCTTTCCCCAAAATAGATTTATGGATGCTTCATGTCTTTTGTTTGAAACAGAGATGGATAATAAAGTTTATGGAGGAAATATGACAGCTACCCAGAGGGGGGAAAAAGTGTCCACAAAGATTCTGAAGTTTGTGAGCTTGGGTTATTGTGAGAATGGTGGTACCCTTAATAAAAGTAATCAAGTCCCAAGTCAGGAAAATACATAATTTGTAAAGGGGTACTTAATGACTTTAGTTTGGACCAAGATGTGACTATGAAGTCATCAGACAGAGGTTACCTGCCATTTATTGTAGAGAATAGAATTAGAATTTGAAGTAATTTGAACTAATTAGTCCTGATGCCCCAGTTCAGTTATTATCCACCAAAATATGTTAATTTAATTCAATATTTGTCTATTTTATTTTGTGTGCATAATTGTTGTACATATAAGTAAAAATCAAAGTGTTCAATACATCTGGAAGAAACTTTTCCTTGTAGAGGAAAAATGGCATTTTCCTTATAGAGGAAAAATTGAGTTTTTCTGGAGGAAAAATTGAAAGTATTTCTCTATGGGTAATTGATTAACTGACATTCTACTATGGTCTCAAATCTGGAGTAAGTTTTCCCTTAAGATAGGTTAAAGCAGGAGAAATATTTTAAAAAATTAGAGAAATATTTGTTTTTGAAATTATATTTATTTATAATGTTACTGAAATTGGTGAAATCCATGAAAAACCTTTTTTTTTTTAGAAGCCCTGTGTTCCTAGAAGAATGATTAAATCTTTGTGATTTGGCTTGCTAAAAGAGGTAGCGAGCATGAGGAAAACCAAACCAAATGAAACAGCCCTGCAAAACACTTAGACAGTGGTACTGCCATATTTTCAGCAGCTTCTTTCATTGCCTCTGACTAACTTTCCGTCACAAATACCTTGTTTCTACTGTTTCCAATCCTTTTTCAGGCATCTCTGGACCTAAGGGATCATGGGTCAGTTGGCATGACTTAGAGGTTATGCTGCTGCTGCTGCTAAGTCGCTTCAGTCGTGTCTGACTCTGTGCAACCCCATAGATGGCAGCCCGCCAGGCTCCCCCGTCCCTGGGAATCTCCAGGCAAGAACACTGGAGTGGGTTGCCATTTCCTTCTCCAATGCATGAAAGTGAAAAATGAAAGTGAAGTTGCTCGGTCGTGCCCGACTCTTAGCGACCACACGGACTGCAGCCTACCAGGCTCCTCCGTCCATGGGATTTTCCAGGCAAGAGTACTGGAGTGGGGTGCCATTGCCTTCTCCGAGACACATGAATAACTAACGAGAGGTACAATGTTGCCCTTTGTTCACTCACATTTTTCATTTGTCCAATTTTATTAGAGAGGTTTTCACCTACCCATAAGGCTCACTCTCTGCAAAGGCTTCATGGACTTTCCAAGATCAGAAGTCTTAACCTAAAATCATCTTCCAGTGAGAGTATATTCTGCTGGAATCAGGAAGACTTGAGCTCTCATCCAAATTATGTCACTCATTAACTGTGTGACTTGGACAATTCACTCAGCCCTTTATAAGCTTCAGCGTCCTACATAAAATCAAGACAACAAATATACATGAGGTTTGTTATGGGTGTTAAATGAGATATGCAGAAACTATACTGTTGCATGTAATAAACCGTCAATACACAGGATATTCATTGCTGTAACTAACCTCTGCTCTTCAGGCAAAATATAAGCCAGAGTAGAAAACTAGCACAAAAGAGAATAGGTAATAATAAGAAGAGAAGTAAAGGATGAGAAATACAATGATTGTTTTAGTCATACTGCGTCAGAGTTCCTGCATTAAATTACTTTCAGTGGTCTTTTCTACTTTGCTGATCAAGTCCTGGTTCTATCAATAGCTGAACTGCCTGCTCCCGCTCCTTTTTTGCCTGTGACCTTCAGTGGGTCACTTTAAGCACACTTTTATTTTTGAAATTCTGTAAATTAATACAATGTTTTTTCCAACTCTGGAATTTGAATTAGTGTATCTTGTTCTCTTTGTAAGCTTTCTAAAATTCAGTTTTGGGATTATATGCTGCACTAAATCCCAAGCAGACTCTGTGGTATATGTTGAGTATAAAGATCCTCCAGCCTTTTGTTTTTTTGGCATCCCCTCCCTCCACTGATCCTATTTTTCTACCATCCCAGGATACCATCATACCATGATGTTTTTACCATAGGTCTTTGTATGTATCACTTCTTAATCTGGTTGTTTCTTGGGTTTGTCAAAAATTCTGCTGTTTTGCCTTACCTAATCCAATAAGATGAAATAAATGGCTATTCCTCACTTTGTATCACCACAGAGCTTTCTATAGAGCCCTATTATTGTATTAATCATATCATATTGCAGTTCTTTATTAGATCACTCATTTACTAAGTTTATGACCTGCTTGAAGAAACTTAGTTTCAGGGTCAAGAAGAAACAAAGATAAACAAAACATATCCAGAAATCAACTGTATCTGCATGTCATTAATTGCTACTCAATTAATGTTTGGTGAATTAATTATCTATCCTCAAATGCTTTGAAGGCGCCTTGGTATTACTAATATCACAGATTCCCTGTGATAATCTCAAGTGATCTGCTTAATCAACATTCATTAAATGTTTGGAGTAACTTTTGAATTTTAAAAAGGTTTTGTCGTTTTAAAATTAATCTTTTCACAAGTCTAGACTGTTATTTATAGTACAAGCAATGTCTAATGAGATGTCCTTTAGCTATCCCTGTTATGACCAAATAACAACAGCTAACCGAGAATGAACATTTATTATCATCCAAGCACTTGGTCAAGGTGTATATCATTGAATTCTCTCAACAAACCCACAATGTGGTTACCGTGTTTATTCCCATTGAATAGCAGTGAAAGGCACATAGAATTTAACTTGTGCAAAGTCACATACACAGTTAGTGACTGGTGGAGCTAAGATCTAAACTTAGAAAATCTGTTGATGAAGACTGTTCTTAACCACCGTTATATTATTACTAAAGTAAACCAGACTGTAGTAACCCAAGTAGGGAGCACTCTAAACAGCTTTGTAGCCAGTTATCATTAACACCGCACCTTTTCTTCCCCTAACCCAACCAAGAAATCTCTCCCCATATTTTATAGATTATCATCTCCCACATTCTTCAATATGTTTATCCAAGAAAAAAGACTCCCAGAATCTAAGCTGTGTGTTTTGCATATGCAAATTGTCCAGTATTTTAGCCAGCATGCTTTAAATTATTTGCTTCAGTGTTTGTTGCTGTCTTTAAAAATTAGCACCAAAATGATGATTATATTCATTGCCACCAGCTAAAAAGCATTGGACTCCTACAGTGCAGCTTGAGGGATTTTGTAGGTTTTCTTTTTTTTCCCATTAATATTTAAGCTTACGTTAAGGCAGACAAAACTGAATACATAACAAATAACCATCAAGGTTATCCTTTATGGGTCAAACATAATGAGTCTCAATTATTAAAATTCACTGCAAATTGAAGGCAGTGATTTTTACTATGAATATTTTGCAAGTTCTTCCTCAAGCTTGCTGGTTTTCCAATTTTAATAAACTAAATTTAGAGTATTATCTAGTCATTGGATAGAGTTAGATGTTAGCTTTTCTTTTTCTTAAAGGTCTCTAATCCCTTATGTTAATAGCAAATAACCTCTAGGCTGCAATATGCTCATTTGTGTGTCAAAATGAGTTAAAAGCAGCAAATCCTGGGTTTTAAGGAGTGTGGTCAGAGTCTTTGACCCTGAGGGGGAAGTCCAAGGATCCCTGGGACCACTTGAGCCTAACCAAGGTTGAACTAAAATGATACCTGTTCCTAGGGTATCTCAAATCCCCAACATCCTTTGGGAACCCCACTGTGGAAGATCTGACTCTGAAACATGCCAGAGATCCCTACTATGTGACACAGACCCTACCTCTGCCTTCCCAGCTCGAGGATCCTTCCTTTTTGGTCTCACATTCTTTTGTTGTTGTTAATTAGTAACTATTTTTAAAAAGCCTTTTATTGAATTTTTGTTACAATATTGCTTCTGTTTTCTGTTTTGGTGTTTTGGCCCCAAGTCATGTGAGATCCTAGCTCCAAGTGACCAGGGATGGAACCCACACCCCCCTGCATTGGGAGGTGAAGTCTTAACCACTGGACCACCAAGGAAGTCCCTAGTCTCACATTCTTTCTCTTTCTTGTTTCTGACAACTCTCACAGGCTCTCTGTCATCTTTTGATTTATTTGAGACAGACAGGTCTTCTCCCCTGAAGACAAAGGCAGGTTGTATTGTCTATGAGTTGGCTCCCCCACACAAGCCTGTATATCCTTCGTAATAAATTCTATTCCCTTTGATACTCTGGGTCTAAACTCTGAACACTGAGGCTCTTTCTCAATCTCTCCCAACCTCAGAGCTCTTATTTCTTTATGTGGAACTTTATTCCTTGATATCCTGCTCCACAGCCAGCCCTTGCGGCATACATCTTCAGCTTGCCAAAATAATGATAGATATTAAGCATGGAAAGATGGGCTTGTAGACCAATGGCTGGGATGCAGGGTCACCTGAACATGAACTTTCCCCCTAGATCAACCACATGTCACCCGGTTGAGATTCCTGAGGGAACTATACAGAGAAGAAAAGGTTAGAAAACTGAATAGTTAGACTGGAATCTTGAAATAGTCCCCTCTTGAGCCAGTCTGTTCCTGTGGAACAGTCCCTGTACCTGGGTCCGAAAAAAGCCTACGGTCTGAAGCACAAAAGACAAAGGATGACTTATTTTATTTTTACTTACGTTCACATTGCAATTTCAGAAATTACTTCAATTATGATGTAAAGGGCTAGTCCAGGAGAAGCAAAGGCAGGACCAGGAGAAGCAATGCAAGGGAGTTGCCTCTTGTTGCCTTGCTGGGTTTCTTGGCATTTCAGAAGGAATAGTGTACCATCTTTTCTCAGGAAAAGTATCCCAAGGAAGAGGATGAGAGGTGACACAAACACATCATTTGTCTCTCTGTTTCAAAGTTATGCCACTTAATTCTCACAGAGAAACTATAAAGTAGCTACCATTATCATTGCCATTGAAAAGTTGAGGCACATAGATTTTAACTTGTCTTATAATGAGAGAGAGAGAGAGAAGAGAGATTATTGTTATGTTTGGGAATGCAGGTGGTAATTAAGGAACAAGGAACCCCACCAAAGCCAGACTCCAAAACCTCACAAGCCTGTCTCAGGCAAATTTAGCAGATGTATATTATCCATGCTGTCTTTTGGTATTCAGTGAGGCACACAGGGGTGTTCTTAGAGTGGTAAGAAAAGTTTTCCCTAGCTTTGCCCTAGCTCAGACAGGTCACCCCTGGAAGACTAGGAAGGAGGAAGTAAAGCAGACTTCTCACCCTTAGAATCCAGGGATGCAGTGAAAACCATGTAGGAAGCACATATTCTTAGGATGCTGTAAAGACATGGTCCCTCACCTACTAAGGGAACTTTATGGCCTTGGCTTTTTATTTCAGTTTGAAGTGGTTCCACCTGGAGCTGTGTAGTGTTTCAGTTCACTTACAGTTCTGGGTAGAATTGCTAGAAGCATGTCTGCTGGATAAAATTCGTCTAATGTCAGAACATGAGACAGACGGAAGATTAAGTTCAAGGAGAAAAAAACACGCATCCAGATTCCCAGACCTCTGCAGATTGAACCAGTGCTGATGGTGATGTTCACAGCCCCACCTTTGAGCTTTTGTAAGAATGCCTTTTGTTTGGTAAACTCTCTCTTAAACGGCTAGGTGTACATGACAGCTTTTGGATTCATATCAGTCTTAAGAGCTTCCTGTTACCTAACCTCTTCAGACTGTTTTTACAAACCTAAAAACAATATAAAATGATGAGATACATCTCTGTGTGTCTATCAGTCTGTCTGTCTCCCTACTTAATCACTTAGAAAAAGCAAACGCTAAATAACCTCCTGTATGCAGGGTATTTACTGCTTTAGGGCACAATCTGTTGCAGAACAGTTAAAACTGTTGCTAAGGCATCTATTGTCGTAATGTATGCCTCGGCAGCCCTGTGTTCTGTCTTGCTCTGCATCTGTGAGTACAGTGATTTATCGGTAATACTAATCTTCTTTGAAAGTCGAAGTGCTGCGAAGTCAAACATGTTTGAAGAGGGGGAAAACCGTTTCATTTTCTGTTGTTTGTTTCCATGAATTTTCCTATGACTGCTTGAGAAAACATTTTCTGTGGAAAGAGAGCACAAATGTATGTAGTTGGGTAAAAAAGAAGAGCAGCATCTTTTTTAGAATTTCTTATTCTGATGAGGTCTGCCCCTGCCACTTTTATCTTCTTAGGGCAATTGTATCCTGAGGATTACATCATCATCACCATCCATCATTGTCCTTACGTCATCATCAGGAAGCCTTACTGAATGGTCATTATGTGTAGAGCATTTAAGAAAAAAGATGCACATTTGAAAACAGAGGCCCTAAACACAAATACAATCTAACTTTTCCCTTGAAGAAAAGTTCTTGGGAGAGGGTTCCTACCCAACTCTTACCTTCTTTTCCAGTCCTTCCACAGATTATTGGTAAACTAGGAGAACTTGCCGTTGATTGTATACCAATAAGCAGTGGGCTGACCCATTGCATGGAAACTCAGATAGTACAAAGGTCAGTTGAGAGGAAGGTAAGGGTTTTCTAGGCAAAGGTACTTAGAGTTTGCACACTCAGCTGCTTTCCAGATTGACCCCAAGGTGATGACTGTGTCATGGGAAAAAGTGAGTAGGAAACTTTACTATTATTTCAAGCCTGTAACACATTCTCTATCCCAGGACATCAGAAAAATTTCTTTCTTTTTCGTTTTCTTTGTACTCAACTTCTTCACTGTACCAAATGTTGCCTTCAGCTCCCCATATGTACTAAGGTGAAAGTGAGTGATAACATCTCCAAGAGGTCATTGCTGTCAATGGTATAAAGTCTCTGTCAAATACTATACAATTGACCCTTGCACAAGAGGGAGGTGAGGGAACTGAACCCTAAGCAGTCAAGAATTCGAGTATAACTTACAGTTGATCTTGCATATTCACGATTTCTCATCTTTGGATTCAACCAACCTTGGTCTGTGTTGTACCATAGTACGTATTTATTGTAAAAGTGGACCCTATGCAGCTCAAGTCTGTGTTGTTTAGGTACCAACTGTAGTTCTAAATTGAGGACATTAGCCATCCCATGGAAGAAGGCTTGGCTTATGTAAAGGAAGTCAGCAAAGATAAGGTGAGGCCTCTGACTATAGTTTGGAAAGGTTACCATAATTATTAACATTGTGAATTCTGAAGACTGGTTGACCTGAATTTAAATTTAGTCTCATCACTTACTTGCTGTATTAACTCACATTGGGCAAATTTCTCAATCTTTCTAAGAGGTAACTTCCATGCAACTAGAGATAAAAGCAGTGCATACATTTTCAGGGCTGTAATGCAAATTAGTGGAGAAGGCAATGGCAACCCATCCAGTACTCTTGCCTGGAAAATCTCATGGATGGAGGAGCCTGGTGGGCTGCCGTCTATGGGGTCGCACAGAGTCAGACACGACTGAAGCGACTTAGCAGCAGCAGCAGCAGCAATGCAGATTAGATAACATAAAGCCTATGAAATGATAACCAGAGGGTCGCACTCAGCTAGTACTCAGTATTTATATGAGGGACGACAGAACACCTGTGTGTAAAGATAGCAAGGAATGATTCCACTAATTGAATCTGCAGACTCCGTTGATTTGAGTTCTTCCCACTAAGATTAAATATTTACTTCTTTTTTTTTTCTGGTTTAGTCTTAGATATTGGACAAAGACAAAAGTAAGCATGAACTATAAATACATACAGAAATTAATATGAAAGATAATCTACAAATAAGCTAGTTGAATGTGCTCTTTAAACAGCCATCATCACAGTTCAGTTCAGTTCAGTCGTTCAGCCATGTTTGACTCTTTGTGACCCCATGAATTGCAGCACGCCAGGCCTCCCTGTCCATCACCAACTCCCGGAGTTCACTCAAACTCCTGTCCATCGAGTCTGATGCCATCCAGCCATCTCATCCTCTGTCGTCCCCTTCTCCTCCTGCCCCCAATCCCTCCCAGCATCAGAGTCTTTTCCAATGAGTCAACTCTTCGCATGAGGAGGCCAAAGTATTGGAGTTTCAGCCTCAGCATCAGTCCTTCCAATGAACACCCAGGACTGATCTCCTTTAGGATGGACTGGTTGGATCTCCTTGCAGTCCAAGGGACTCTCAAGAGTCTTCTCCAACACCACAGTTCAAAAGCATCAATTCTTAGGTGCTCAGCTTTCTTTACAGTCCAGCTCTCACATCCATACATCATCACAAGTGGGCAGCAAAAAGTGTGCAGTGCCTTGATTCTTATTAAATAACATCACATCAAACCTCAAGTCAAAATTCAAGAATTTAAAAAAAGTTAAATTGCTGGATTTTAATAATATTTTTAAAATCCAAGACTATATATTTACAGTCATATATAAGCAGTAGCTATTTTGATTAAACTCCACATTCTTTGCCAGCATATTATGACAGTAGAATATTCTGCAAACTCAGGAGACCTTATAATACTTTGGAATCACGGTTTTACTGATTTTGTAAGCTGAGTGAACAGGCTGACTGCATAGGGTATAAGTTTCCTCATCTGCCACTTTCATGAGATTGACTTTAGGATTAATAAGAACATATTCATAAGGTGCTACATACAGAGAAACGCTCAACACCTGCTGGGTATTGTGATCAGAACAGGGAACTTATTAGTGTGCAAGTTCAGCTTTCTCAAAATTCCCATACTTGGCAACAGTCTGCCTAGCAACACTTTCTTCCTTTAAAGCATCTCTTTAATTTTATATTTATTGTTAAGATAGACTGGGGTAAATAAAAGTTTGAGTATGTTTTCACTTGCCCAGAAAGCAATCAACAAACCAAAGCAAGCCACATACTCAGCAGTACCCAAGCAATAAAGAACAGCCTTTGACTGTCTTCTGTGTCAGTGTTGAAGGGCAAGGCATTAATTCTCTACGACCTGTAAATGTTTCGTTTGAGAGTTTTGCACCTCTGGATGAATAATGAATGTTAATTAATGATGGCAATGATAATAGCATTCTGTGTTTTTACCTTATTGCTCTTTATCAGTCTCTAAGCCTTTTCTTTCTCAAGTGGGTTCCTTATTATTTTAGCCATTATTTTATTCCTGGAAACTTGTGCTTTGTTAAAATACAGCACATATCTTCTTGTGTGTTACCATAGCAAATTGCATAAGAATTTACACCATAAATTATTCATTACAGCCAATTTAGTATAATTATTAATTCCCACATACATTGGTGCCTGATTACATCTCAGTGCTCCATGCGAGATCTTGACCATGTTCTCCCGAAAATAATGATCTGTCATGGCTAATCAGGATCTAACAAGTCCCACTAAAAGGTGAAAACATTTAATTAATATTGGTTTAATGCAACAACGATTGATCCAATTGCTACAACCTGTCAGAGATTCTTCCGAAGGTAATCCAAAATCTTACTGGTAATGAATTTAAGAGATGGCCGTGGTGTATAAGCAATCAACGTACTTTCCAATTCAAGGGCAAATTGGGATGTACTCTTCCCTCAGTATCTTTCTGCAAAAGTAAATCAGCTCCACTTTCACTGGGAAGCTTTGCTCCCAACATCAGTTCTGGTATTTCAAGCTTTCATGCCTTATGCTCCCAATGAGCCCTTCTTTTGCATTAAAGATGCATCCTGTATTGTATGTGAATGTTCCAAGCTGCACTGCCTCCCACGCGGATCTCATTTTAACTCTAAGTTGAGCTGAGCAAAGTTTGCAGTTGCATTTCCCACTGGGATTAACTGTGTAGAATATGGCTTAGAATTCAGTTCAAAAGCCCTTTGGCTGCAAAGCCATATAGTCTAAATATACACAGAGCATCCCTGAATAGCCAAGGCCTTAAGTTTGATTTAAATTTGGTGAGGTAGTGGTGGGGTGGGGAGGGTGGGCTCTTGAAATGTAGAACAGAAATCAATCTCATGTGCAATATGATCATTTTTATTACATTAATTTTTTTATATATTTTGAAAAATTTCTTTGTTTTTATGTTGAGTGCCCTCAGGATCAAGAGTGAGACAATATTAGTCAATTTTAAATCTAGAGAGTACATTTTATGGCTGATCTTTTAATCATAGAGGAGAAAATAAATTAAGATGATAACATCTCTCTTACTGAGGGTCAGTGATGTGCCAGACACTTTGTATATATATGCTTTCAGACTCACAATTACCTTTTAAATTAGATAATATATTTCCTCATTTTCAAGATAGGAAGATTGAAGCTGGAGGTCCTCGTCTAGTAACTTGATGAGTAAAGTTGTAAACTCAGATCTGCCTGATGTGCCACTGCCTTCTTCCGTGCAGTTTATTGAATCCTCTGTAAACCAGGGACATAAGACAGGGACTGTTTGAAGAGCTAAAGTGATTGCCTTTTTGATCCTTTCTTTGTTATACCATGAGGGAATGTTAATGCATTGTTTTAGAAATATTCACGTGGATGAGACAAATGAGGAGAATGAGACAGAACTTATACATTTGCTGCCAGCTCAGTGTTGGGTTTTGCTTGGCTTGGTTGTGTATTTGGCTCTGTTTCAAGGGACATAAACTTGTAGATATCAGCCCCATGTACTGTTGAAATAAGTCCTACTACAAAACTATGCATCCATCATATTTCAGCTCTCACATCTCCCCTACTGAGGCCCTGTGTGTTTTTCCAAGATATAATTTTTAAGGCTAGGTTTTTTGTGTGTGTGAGTTTTGTTTAAAGTACCAGAGCTCATTCGGACTGGTACAGTCTGGAACTGTCACTGCCTTAAAGGCTCATGGGTAGTGGATACCTCAGTAGCACTTTGAGCAGCCACCTTAGAAAGTCATTGATGGACAAAGGGTATCATCTTTGCCCTTCAGTTGAGTACACACAAGTTTGAAGGTGTTCTTTACCACCAGAGAGAGAATTCATTAATGTCTTCAAGGCTAACCCACTGTGTTCCATATCAGTTCACCCTAGAGTTCCTCAACACCAAAGGTAACTTCCATGTAAGAGGAGAGGTTATGGCTGTGTTTATATATAGCCAACCATTCTGTTTGCTTCTGGGACTTCATTATACCTAGTGTCACATCTTGCAGTTTCAGAGGTCTTTGCTGAAATTACTCAGTATAGTTCTTTGGCATTGCTGAAGCTTGTTACAATTTTCTCTTATTTTCACGAGTTTATTGGGTTGCTATAAGGCTGAGAGAAAAACTCCCAGGAGAGAGAACAAAGACTGGAAGAACCAGGCAGAATGAGGAAAGAGAAACCATAAACATAGACAGTCAAAACTGCGAAAAGACAGCTAGCTCCACTAATCTTTCTCCTTATGAACATACATTTATACCAGTAATTTCACCAAATAATCAAGTAAACTGCCTATCTATTTAGTGACCAGTCAACTGAATAATTCATATCCTTATACTCTAGGAGCAAACAATGAGATAATACAATTATTATCTCTCTTTCAATTTAACTTTGATTTGTTGGAAAATTTCAGGAATGTCCATTTGAAGGTTTCATAATTATAGATGAATAAGAGAAGGAAAATATTTATTCCTATTCTTGGCATATTTCAGTCCTCGTGAGAATCCATTAAATGTGGAAATGGGAAACATAACTTATTATTACTTAATATAACATGATTGTCATATTTCTATACCTTGCAAATGCTTCTCATTTTTGGAAGATGACGTTGGAAAAACGGGAAATGATTTTCACCTTCCCCTTCAAATAGGAACCTCCCCCAACCCTTATGCTATCTAGTCACCAGAAAAGGACATATAAGTGCTAAAGGAACTAATATTTTGACAAAATATTAATGAGTTTTTCTCTTTTGTAATTTTGCCCATAACTCACTTATAGTCAGGTCAAGACAACACCTCTGTCTCAGGAGTAAGATTCAGACTGTAACTGCGGGAATGGAAAGAGAAAGATTCTGTCTTCATTTTCTGACATTTAGTGTAGAATTTGGTTTCAAATCCCCTTCAACACGTCAAGAGTCTGCTTGGATTCTAGGTAAGATGTTCTTTCATGGTTCATGAGGCAGAGTTTAGGAAAAAAAGAGGAAGTAATTGAAAGAGCATCAACCTTCACAGACAGAGGATTGAGGGATCAAGAGAAAAGGCAGAAGAAGGCATTAAAATGGTCAAACACGTGGTTGGCTCCCCTTTGGAATAAGAAGATGTGTTAGGAGATAATGACATGAGGGGCTCTAGCCTTCTCTCATTTTGGGACTCGGAAGACAACTCGAGATTTGTTAGCACCAACAGTGGAGAGTCCCACTCAGTTAAGAGTGTATAATTGCATTGCCAAGGGTGGAATGTTCAAGTTTGAAATTCCAAGGTCTCTACCAATTCTTGAGTGGCTTATGAATGGTATTTTCTATGAGGAAAGCTGCAGTGAAAGGGAGAAGATGCCCAAGTAGAGGGTGGGTTGGCTATTTTAGGACAGAAGTCAGGGTAGAATACAGTTTCTATCCTGTTGATAGGTTGCAGTTTTTAACACTGGCAAATACCAAGTCCCAGAGAGAGGCAAAATTATGAACTGTATTATCTGCAAAAAATGATCACCCACAATGGGAGATGTCCAGAAATGAGATCAGTTATTCCTCAAAGGTCACCAGCTTATTCACATGAGGTAACCACCTCTTTTACTCTGACGCCAGGAGTTTCCTTTTTCTTATACTTGGACCTCATCATGAAGAGGAATCAGGGTAGCCATGGTGGAAAAAGACACTGAAGCTGGAAAAAGAAAAAAAAAAAAAAAAACCCTCAAAATCCTGAATAATGCCTAAACACTTTTATTTAATCATAATTTTTGTGTGTCAGACTTCTGAAAATTAGGATACAATAAAAAGCCAATAGAAGCAATATGCAAGCAAATTTCAAAGTTTCTAGAAAATCTGTTTTGTATTGCAAGGAAATTTGTAAACTTCTTTGAGAAAAAAAAATTAGGTGATAGGAGCAGTGTCTTGCTGTGTTTTATTCTATCAGATTTTTTTCTCAGAGCAAATTTGATGGGATAAGTGGGTACAAATGGGCATAGGAGAAAGGACAAAGGCTGTTGACCAAAGCAGTCAACACTTTCTTCCCCTGGAGACACTGTTTCCCTACTCCCAGTGTTTATTATGTTTAATGCTGTGTTTGGAAGATGATAACAGAAATGGTGATAGTTTATATTGATAATAATTTATAGTCATAATTAATGAAGATATTTTACTAGCAGAGCCTAACATTAGATATTAATAGTGATTTGGTGAAAGCTTCTGACAATCACTTGTGCTTTTTACCAATCAAGGAAATGAGGGGAACAAAGGCTCAAACTGCTGAATAAGTAGTAACATTAAAAGTACTGAACTAGGGAATTCCCTGGTTGTCCAGTGGTTAAGACTCTGTGCTTCCACTGGAGTGGGCCCAGGTTCGATCCCCTGGTTAGGGAACTAAGAACCCTCAAGCCGTGTTGTTCAGTCACTCAGTCGTGTCCCACTCTTTGCGACCTCATGGACTGCAACACGCCTTGCTTCCCTGTCCTTCACCATCTCCCAGAGCTTGCTTAAACTCATGTCCATTGAGGCATTGATACCATCCAATCATCTTGTCCTCTGTTGTCCCCTTCTCCTCCTGCCTTCAGTCTTTCCCAGCATCAGGGTCTTTTCTAACACGTCAGCTCTTCACCTCAGGTACCCAAAGTATTGGAGCTTCAGCTTCAGCATTGGTCATTCCAATGAATATTCAGGGTTGATTTCCTTTAGGATTGACTGATTTGGTCTCCTTGCAATCCAAGGGAATCTCAAGAATCTTCTCCAACACCACAGTTCAAAAGCATCAGGTTTTCGGTGCCCAGCCTTCTTTATGGTCCAACTCTCACATTCATTCATGACTACTGGAAGAGGCACAGCCAAAAAAAAATTTTTTTTTAATTTAAAAAATATTTTTAAAATATTAAACTATCAGATGAACACAGGCCACCAGTGTGGGCATGTAGGTGCACAGTTGCAAATGCAGTTCTTTTCATATGGCTTCTGTCTGAAAACTCAAATTGTATTTGTTTCCTAGAAAACAAATAAGGATAAAAGAAATGAAAATAGAAAGTGCATCTATTAGTAAATCTATTTACTGCATCTATTTAGTGCATCTATTAGGAAATCCGTTGGCTTATAAAGCTATTCAAATATTGATGTCACATCTAATTAAAATAATTTAAATTGGGCCTTGTTTCATAATTGGAACATTTAAAAAATTTGAATGCGTGAATAAAAGTTTTCTGCATTTCTGCATTCCAAAGTTGATGACCAACAACTAATATATGTGTCTTGCATTTTTTCCTAAAGAGATATTTTCACATTTTCTTTGCCTTTATATTGCTACTGCTAAGTCGCTTCAGCTGTGTCCAACTCTGTGCGACCCCATAGACGGCAGCCCACCAGGCTCCTCCATCCCTAGGATTCTCCAGGCAAGAACACTGGAGTGGGTTGCCACTTCCTTCTCCAGAGAAGGCAGAGAACTGAAGAATTGATGCTTTGGAATTGTAGTACTAGAGAAGATTCTTGAGAGTCCCTTGACCGGAAGATCAAACCAGTCAATCCTAAAGGAATCAACACTGAATATTCCTTGGAAGCTCCTTTATTGGAGCTTCAGCATCCAATACTTTGGCCACTTGATGCAAGGAGCTGACTCACTAGGAAAGACTTATGCTGGGAAGATCGAAGGCAAAAGAAGAGAGAAGCAAAGAATGAGATGGTTAGACAGCATCACCAACACAACGGACATAAATCTGAGCAAACTCTGGGAGATAGTGGAGGACAGAGGAGCCTGGTGTGCTGCAGTCCACGGGGTCACAGAGTTGGACACAACTCAGCGACTGAACAACACAACAAGAAATCCTATATAAACACAATGCTCACTGATTAAAAGACAACTTTGGCAAAAGCAAAGAATTTGGGGATATGACTTCATTCAATCGAACTAGGAAATTTTAACAGAAAAAAGAGCATGTGATATACAACATGTACAGAAAATGAGAAGCCTGTCATCTGTGTTATCACATAGGATCACATAAAGAGGTGGAAGCAGTCAAAGCTTATGGGGCACAAAGCTGCAGAAAAAAACTATGGAAGTATATATAGCACATAAGTAACTCAATAAATTTTGCCTTAATAAAGAAGGAATCTTTAAATATTTACAAATTTAAAATATGTAAGAGCAGCTAAAAAAGATTTTTAAAAAATGCTTTTCAGTGTATTTCAAATCCGTTATGTTCTAGAGAGCATGAGGACTGGATATTTACTTACCACTCTGATTAAATAATTACCAAGGCTTTTCTACATTTATTTCATCTATCTTGCAGTTCCTTTTTTTGATGTATTTTATTTTATTATTGTTATTTTTTATTTTACTTTATTTTACTTTACAGTACTGCATTGGTTTTGCCATACAGCAACATGAATCTGCCACGGGTGTACACGTGTTCCCAATCCTGAACCCCCCTCCCACTTCCCTTCCCATATCATCTCTCTGGGTCATCCCAGTGCACCAGCCCCAAGCATCCTGTTTCCTGCATTGAACCTAGACTTGAATTCATTTCTTATATGATATTATACATCTTTCAATGCCATTTTCCCAAATCATCTCACCCTCTCCCTCTCCCACAGAGTCCAAAAGACTGTTCTATATATCTGTGTCTCTTTTGCTGTCTCACATACAGGGTTATCTTTATCATCTTTCTAAATTCTATATATATGTGTTAGTATACTGTATTGGTGTTTTTCTTTCTGGCTTACCTCACTCTGTATAATTGGCTCCAGTTTCATCCACCTCATTAGAACGGATTAAAATGTATTCTTTTTAATGGCTGAGTAATACTCCATTGTGTATATGTACCACAGCTTTCTTATCCATTCATCTGCTGATGGACATCTAGGTTGCTTCCATGTCCTGGCTATTATAAACAGTGCTGTGATGAACATTGGGGTACATGTGTCTCTTTCAATTCTGGTTTTCTGATGTATTTTAAAACAAAACATCTTACCACTACATACTTGAGCATGCATTTCTGAAAAATATGGACATCATTCTTACATAACAATACAATTCATTGCAGCTAAAACAATTAACAATGACTCCTTGGTATCTAACACACAGTCTATAATCAAATGTTCCCAGTGATCTCGAAAATGTCTTTTTAGAGTGTGGTTTGTTCTTATAAAAATCCACACAATGTATTTTATTGTTATCTATAATATGCAACTATCATATTAAAATGGGATCAAATATTTCTAGAAGGTTGCAGACAAGCATTGAAAAATTTGTTAGTATTGCAATACGCTACAAAAATATATTCCTTTGAAATCTTTCCTCTTAGAGGGTAAGAAAGAGTTAACTAATCATTAGGTTATTAATTGTGAGATCAAGGTGTAGGATTTACCTCACTGTTTTCCTTGTAATAATTAGCTTTCTTAGATCTCAATTTTCTCAAAATTAAAAAAAAAAATAACATAGACCTAGATGAAGTTAATAAACATCAAAACATCCAAAAGTTTTGTATTTCATACCTGATGAGCTTGACAAATCAAGTCTAAATCATAATGATTTGGAAATTTACTGACTACATCAGCTCCAAAAGTGAAGGAAACACCACGATCATTTTCTCCCCACCCTTGCACATCCTTATCTGAGTCAGATCACAGCAAATCACAGAGCAAACCTGTATCAGGGACATCAGACCTTTTTCACTCATGACTACACAGTAAAAAAGAAATATGTAGGTAGATCTTGTTTGTTTTAAAAACACATGGAAATTATCAAACTGATGACCAAAGTATCCCTCTGCCTTACTGTGACCAGATAGGCACTTTGAAAAAATTATTGTCACAAAAATACTTCTGTGAATAAAGCAAAAGAAAAGTGAAAGTGAAGTCACTCAGTCGTGTCCAACTCTTTGCGATTACGTGGACTGTAGCCTACTAGGCTCCTCAGTCCATGGAATTTTCCAGGCAAGAGTCCTGGTGTGAGTTGCCATTTCCTTCTCCGAATAAAGCAAAGGTGCTTGCAAATAGTGATAGTGTTGCATGTATTTGTATCTGTGTTTGTAGTTCAAATGTGAAGAGGTTGGGCTTATTGGGACTTAGAAGCTTAGAGAAGTGACTCCAAGGAGCTGACACTGAGACCTCTAAGGAGAGGGGTACAATAAAGCTTCTCCTGGGAGAGCTGGAAGAAGCTGGAATAAATTGCCAGTTCTGGAGCTGGGACCTGTTGCTGGCAGCAACAGCCGAATAGCTTCAAAAAAGAAAGAATATCCTCCTCTTCCTCCTCCAGCCTCACAATCTCCATTTAGTGTCCTAGATTTGAAAGCCAGCTGGTAAAGCTGGAATGTAGTTTATACAGCCTTAGCCCTAGCACCAGGCAGTAGAGTGTAGAAAGGAAAATTTGGAGGTGAGAGATTAAAAATATCATCTGTTTGTGCCCTGGCAGAGGATCACTTTCTCTGGCACACAGGTCAGAGTTGAACCATTTATGAAAAACTGAATCATTTGTATACTGATCATATTTGTCTCACCTTGGAAAAGAAGCATCCATATTCATAGTTCCCCCTTGAATGCTAAGGTGGCTCAGTGGTAAAGAATCCGCCTGCCAACACAGGAGACATGGGTTTTATCCCTGGGTCGGGAAGATCCCCTGGAGAAGGAAATGGCAACCCATTCTAGTATTCTTGCCTGGAAAATCCCATGGACAGAGGAGCCTGGTGGGCTACCATCCATGGGGTTGCAAAGAGTCGGGACAACTGAGTGACTAAACAACAACTGATACGATGGAGAGTCTGGCATCTCTTAATTTACCTCTTTTTGGGTTTTCTAATTTTTCCTCATTAGCTTCCCTGGAGTTTTAGAGTTTACATCTTGCCCATGTATATTCCGGATACTCTGCTAGGAGCCAGGAACCCAACTTATACACTCTCTAGATCTTTTCTAAAATACTTGGTGTCTATCTCATTATAGAATATTATTTACAAGTAAAAAGTGTTCTTTTTTCTTTTTCTATTGTGTTTTAGTATATTGATGAGTCTTTCTTTAAAAAAAAATTAATTTACTTGGTCGCATTGGGTCTTAGTTGTGGCATCTGGAATCTTTGTTGCAGGATCTTTAGTTGTGGCATGTGGGATCTTTAGTCTGCTAATTTTCTTGAGTCCAATCTGCTGTTATAGATTTTTCATTTCAAATCAGGTATTTTATGACTTTAGCATTTGATTCTTTTTATGGGTTACAATTCTAATAGAAAATTTTGTTTTGACTTTTTTCCATAATTTTCTTTATTTTAGTGAATAAATTAATCTTGTGTTTAAAAGTTCCTTGTCTGTTAATTTTAATAATGGTATCAATTTATTGATCTGTTTTTTTATTATCTATTATTTTTATTACCTGAGATATCTGCCACATGGTTCCCAGGAGTCACTAGTAGTAAAAAAAACCAACTGCCAGTGTAGAAGATGTGAGAGACACAGGTTCAATCCCTGGGTTGGGAAGATCCCAGTCCCCTGGAAGAGGGCATGGCAACCAACACCAGTATTCTTGCCTAGAGAATAGAGGTTTCATTGAATACAGACATCAAATGTGGTCCACTGGAGAAGGGAATGGCAAACCACTTCAGTATTCTTGCCTTGAGAACCCCATGAACAGTATGAAAAGGCAAAATGATAGGATACTGAAAGAGGGACTCCCCAGGTTGGTAGGTGCCCAATATGCTACTGGAGATCAGAGAAGAAATAACTCCAGAAAGAATGAAGGGATGGAGCCGAAGCAAAAACAATACTGGTGATAGAAGCAAGGTCCAAGGCTGTAAAGAGCGATATTGCATAGGAACCTGGAATGTCAGGTCCATGAATCAAAGCAAATTGGAAGTGGTCAAACAAGAGATGGCAAGAGTGAATGTTGATATTCTAGGAATCAGCAAACTAAAATGGACTGGAATGGGTGAATTTAACTCAGATGACCATTATATCTACTACTGCAGGCAGGAATCCCTTAGAAGAAATGGATTAGCCATCATGATCAACAAAAGAGTCTGAAATGCAGTACTTGGATGCAATCTCAGAAATGATAGAATGATCTCTGTTCATTTCCAAGGCAAACCATTCAATATCACAGTAATCCAACTCTACGCCCCAACCAGTAACGCTGAAGAAGCTGAAGTTGAATGGTTCTATGAAGACCTACAAGATGTTGTAGAACTAACACCCAAAAAAGATGTCCTTTTCATAATAGGGAATGGAATGCAAAAGTAGGAAGTCAAGAAACACCTGGAGTAACAGGCAAATTTGACCTTGGAATATGGAATGAAGCAGGGCAAAGACTAATAGAGTTTTGCCAAGAGAATGCCCTGGTCATAGCAAACACCCTCTTCCAACAACACAAGAGATGACTACACATGAACATCACCAGATGGTCAGCACCGAAATCAGATTGATTCTCTTCTTTGCAGCCAAAGATGGAGAAGCTCTATACTGTCAGCAAAAACAAGACCGGGAGCTGACTGTGGCACAGATCATGAACTCCTTATTGCCAAATTCAGACTGAAATTGAAGAAAGTAGGGGAAACCACTAGACCATTCAGGTATGACTTAAATCAAATCCCTAATGATTATACAGTGGAAGTGAGAAATAGATTTAAGGGTCTAGATCTGATAGATAGAGTGCCTGATGAACTACGGATGGAGGTTCGTGACATTGTACAGGAGACAGGGATCAAGACCATCCCCATGGAAATGAAATGCAAAAAAGCAAAATGGCTGTCTGGAGAGGCCTTACAAATAGCTGTGAAAAGAAGAGAAGCAAAAAGCCAAGGAGAAAAAGAAAGATATAAGCATCTGAATGCAGAGTTCCAAAGAATAGCAAGGAGAGATAAGAAAGCCTTCCTCAGTGATCAATGCAAGAAATAGAGGAAAACAACAGAATGGGAAAGACTACAGATCTCTTCAAGAAAATTAGAGATACCAAGGGAAAATTTCATGCAAAGATGGGCTCGATAAAGGACAGAAATGGTCTGGACCTAACAGAAGCAGAAGATATTAAGAAGAGGTGGCAAGAATACACGGAAGAACTGTACAAAAAATATCTTCATGACCAAGATAATCACTATGGTGTGATCCCTCATCTAGAGCCAGACATCCTGGAATGTGAAGTCAAGTGGGCCTTAGAAAGCATCACTATGAACAAAGCTAGTGGAGGTGATGGAATTCCAGTGGAGCTATTTCAAATCCTGAAAGATGATGCTGTGAAAGTGCTGCACTCAATATGCCAACAAATTTGGAAAACTCAGCAGTGACCACAGGACTGGAAAAGGTCAGTTTTCATTCCAATCACAAAGAAAGGCAATGCCAAAGAATGCTCAAACTATTGCACAATTGCACTCATCTCACACGCTAGTAAAGTAATGCTCAAAATTCTGCAAGCCAGGCTTCAGCAATATGTGAACCATGAACTTCCAGATGTTCAAGCTGGTTTTAGAAAAGGCAGAGGAACTAAAGATCAAATTGCCAACATCCGCTGGATCATGGAAAAAGCAAGAGTTCCAGAAAAAGATCTACTTCTGCTTTATTGACTATGCCAAAGCCTATGACTGTGTGGATCACAATAAACTGTGGAAAATTCTGAAAGAGATGGGAATACAGACCACCTGACCTGCCTCTTGAGAAACCTATATGCGGGTCAGGAAGAAACAGTTCGAACTGAACATGGAACAACAGACTGGTTCCAAATAGGAAAAGGAGTACGTCAAGGCTGTATATTGTCACCCTGCTTATTTAACTTCTATGCAGAGTACATCATGAGAAATGCTGGGCTGGAAGAAGCACAAGCTGAAATCAAGATTGCCAGGAGAAATCTCAATAACCTCAGATATGCAGATGACACCACCCTTATGGCAGAAAGTGAAGAGGAACTAAAAAGCCTCTTGATGAAAGTGGAAGAGGAGAGTGAAAAAGTTGGCTTAAAGCTCAACATTCAGAAAACGAAGATCATGGCATCCGGCCCCATCACTTCATGGGAAATAGATGGGGAAAAAGTGGAAACAGTGTCAGACTTTATTTTTCTGGGCTCCAAAATCACTGCAGATGGTGAGTGCAGCCATGAAATTAAAAGACGCCTACTCCTTGGACTTCCCTGGTGGCTCAGACGGTAAAGTGTTTGCCTACAATGTGGGAGACCCGGGTTCGATCCCTGGGTCGGGAAGATCCCCTGGAGAAGGAAATGGCAACCACTCCAGTACTTTTGCCTGGAGAATCCCATGGATGGAGGATCCTGGTGGGCTATAGTCCATGGGGTCACCAAGAGTCGGACATGACTGAGTGATTTCACTTTCTTTTCTTAACTCCTTGGAAGGAAAGTTATGACCAATCTAGACAGCATTTTCAAAAGCAGAGACATTACTTTACCAACAAAGGTCCATCTAGTCAAGGCTATGGTTTTTCCAGTAGTCATGTATGGATGTGAGAGTTGGACTGTGAAGAAAGCTGAGCGCCAAAAAATCAATGCTTTTGGACTGTGGTGTTGGAGAAGACTCTTGAGAGTCCCTTGGACTGCAAGGAGATCCAACCAGTCCATTCTAAAGGGAGATCAATCCTGGGTGTTCTTTGGAAGGAATGATGCTAAAGCTGAAGCTCCAGTACTTTGGCCGCCTCATGTGAAGAGTTGACTCATTGGAAAAGACTCTGATGCTGGGAGGTATTGGAGGCGATAGAGGATGAGATGGCTGGATGGCATCACTGACTCAATGGATGTGAGTTTGAGTGAAATCCGGCAGTTGGTGATGGATAGGGAGGCCTGGCACACTGCAATTCATAGGGTCGCAAAGAGTCGGACACGACTGAGTGACTGAACTGAACTGAGATAATGTTATTTTTCAAGCAAGATGGTTTTTCCTTTCCTGTACTAGGAAGTGAGATCAAACTGGGCTGGCTTGAAGCTGTATTACAGGCTGGTAAAATTTAGCTACTGGTTCATTGAAATTTATATGGTGTATTGTCAAGGGTTCTCAACAGAGATCCTCTGGAACTTTTCCCCTGCTTTTGAGAGAATTTTGTCTCAGTTCTTTATTATCATACCATGCACAACTTTACTATTTGGGAGATATCTTACTAGATAAATCAACTGGATGATACAAGGCCCCTTGAGTGTACAATTTTGTCCCTCGAGACCAGTGAAGTTCCCCAAAATACAGCTGGAAGTTCAGCCTCCCTCTTCCTGGGGACAGGAATGAATGCTCGGCCTCTGACTATGCTCAGATTATCAAATGTCCTGGGTAAAGAGTCTGGAAGGTAGTCCTGTGCCAACAAACACACATTTCACTTGCCCAGGGGCAAAGAGAGAATGTTCTTTTTACCCTCACACTCGTTTAGAAGATTTGAATTTTAGAAAAATAACCTTTTAACTTGCTATTGTTTTGATTTTTGAAAAGAAAGAAGTTGCAGTCCTGTTGCATGTGGTTTTACTGTCTCCCACATACCCTTGTCTTGAGAGTCTAAACTGCAAGTAAGGAGACAAAATTCACAGTACCTTGTTATGCTTTTTTTTTTCTTTTTAATGTAAATGGTGTACTAGTCAACCAAAATATTGAGGATTCTGGAACAACTGGCTGTCTTTCCTTGCAGGACAATTTCTGGGGAATGCAAATAATTAGCTGTTGTGGTAGGGAGGATTCTCATAGCAACTTTGCTATTAAAAGGGGGGTTGCAGTCACCCAGTCGTGTCCAACTCTTTGCAATCCCATAGACTGCAGCACGCCAGGCCTCTTTGAACCTCACCATCTCCTAAAGTTTGCCCAAGTTCATGTCCATTGCATTGGTGATGCCATCCAGCCGTCTCATCATCTGATGCCCTCTTCTTCTGCCCTGTCTTTACCACCATCAGGGACTTTTCCAATGAAAAGGGAGTATTATGAGATAAAGTATAGGGAACATTAAGGAGAGGCCCGAATTACTAGAATCTGCTTGCAAGGCAGGAGACCTGGTTTGTACCACTGGGTCAGGAAGATCCCTTGGAGAAGGGAATGGCTACCCACTCCATTATTCTTGCCTGGGGAATTCCATGGACAGAGGAGCCTGGTGGGCTACATGGGATCTCAAAGAATCAGATATGACTGAGTGATTAACTTACATACAAGCCTAAAAGTGAGGTAGTGTTAACATACTATCAAATGTTATATAATTTTGTGACCAAGTTTTTTTTTTTTTTTAGTTAAGCATTTGGTTATGGGTTTTATCTTTAAAGACTTTTAGAATATTTCTTCTAAAGAAAAATAAATCTGCTATTGTCTGCCAAAGAGTTGCTGCCTGTGCCCATTTACATGGTAATAAATCAAAGGTATCTATTATTATCTGTTTATCGATATCATCTATTAACTACTTAACTATTAGCTTCTTACCCATGTCTAATATTTATATATATGGTTATGCTTTTGGCTATTAGTCATGTGGGTGATTATAAAAATTATAAGTGCATCCTGAGAGGACAGTACACCAAAGAGACAGAATGTAAAGAAAAAAAAAATCATGTATCTTTGTCATTAGAGGAGATATTTCAGTTGTTACATTACTACTACCTAACAACAACAAAAAATAAGTTATCAGTAGAATGAAGCTTGATGCTAAAAAGAGAAGGAAAAATAGTCATAATTCAATAGCATTTACAATCAGGTTTCAAATAACTGTCAAAAGTTTCCTTCAAGTGCTAATAAATAAGTTAGTTATTCTTTTCTCATATCAAGGGACTGTGCTCTATGACACACAGTAAATGCTCTGTAAAAGAGAGTTCACATACCTTTAGGATATGCCCGGCTGTAAGCAAAATGGGAAAAGAAGGAATAAGAGATGAAGCATTTGCTAAAGTTATCATTCACTTGAAGCTTCTTTGTATCCTGGGCTCTGAGAATTTTATCAACAGAGTGAGTGAAAACAGAAGCCCACTGGAGCCCTAGAGAACATGCCTCGGGGAACTGCCTGACCTGGGGCATTAGGGGCTGATTGCGAAGGTCTAGTGCAATTTCTATAGCTTGTGCTTCTGGAATCTGTAGATTCTGATTGGGGGAAGAAAAAAAGCAAATAGCCACCACTACTACCACTGACATATCTTTCTAAACACTTTGTGATCTTTGAATGTGTTCCTGTTCCTCTTCTAGCTGCTCCTAATTGGGCCCAATTCATAGTCAACCTTCTTAGTGGTATACTTCAAAATGAAAACAGGGTTGCTGCAAAGTAATATAGACAGAAAAGAGTCAAATACCATAAAAGTGTAGCTCAGCGAATGTCCACGAACTGAATTCTCCTCTTATAACTGTGATTCAGATCAAGCAACACAACATTACCGGAACTCCATCATTCTCCCTGTACCCTCTGCATGTCACTACCACCAAGGGTACCCCTAGCCTCAATTTTAACACCGTCGATTAATCCTGCCTTTTGTGTTTAATATAGAATCACATATTCTGTGCTCTTTTGTACCTGGCTTCTTTTGTTCAGCTTTGTGTTGGTATGTTCATCCATTTTGCTGCATATAGTTGTAGATTTTTTCACTTAATATTGCAGTATTCCATTATGTGCATGTGCTACAATTCACTTATTCCTGAAATGGTAATATTTGAGGAACCGTAAAGGAACTCTGCTGTCCAAATATACTTTTCCTCATAACTCTTCATCCTGACTGACATGCCTTACTGAAAAATGTCTTTTAGCACAATGCATCAACTGCAAATTCATTAATGGGGCCTATTTGTTCCTGTATGAGCTGGTTTCCACCCCTTTCTCAGCTCTCCTCTATTGCCACTTCTGCCTCTGCTATAGTTGCACTAAACTACTTTCTACTACTTTTTTTTCCTCTGTGCGTTTCATTTTGGATAGTTTCTATTGCTAGGTCTTCAAGTTCATTCTTTTTTTCTGTAGTGTCTAATCTGTGGTTGTTCTCATACACTGATTTTTTTTTTTAATCTAAGTAGTGTATCTTGCCTGGAAAATCCCATGGACGGAGGAGCCTGGTAGGCTGCAGTCCATGGGGTCGCTAAGAGTTGGACATGACTGAGCGATTTCACTTTCACTTTTCACTTTCATGCATTGGAGAAGGAAATGGCAACCCACTCCAGTGTTCTTGCCTGGAGAATCCCAGGGATGGGGGAGCCTGGCGGGCTGCCATCTATGGGGTCGCACAGAGTCGGACATGACTGCAGCGACTTAGCAGCAGTAGCAGCAGCAGCAGTGTATTTCTCATATCTAGGAGTTCGTTTGTTTTTTTTTTAATCTTTTATTTCTCCCCTCATCCTAGTTAGACTGTCCTCCACCTTCTAGAACATACAGCATACATTTATAATAGCTCTTTAAAAGTCTTTGTTTAATTTTATAATCTGTGTTATTTCTCTTGTATTTCTGTTACCCACTTGTCTCTGTTTATGGGTCATAGGTTGCCAGGACATTGTGAAATTTACATTGTTGGGTGATGTTTTTTAATACCTTTATTGCCTAGGACTTTGTTCTAGACTGTAACTAAGCTTGATCCTTTTGTTGGCTTTGCTAGGAAGGACAAAAGTGCCTGTAGTCAAGAGTTTCTTTAGCGTTGCTGCTGAGGCAGTCCCCTTCTGAGGACTGTACATGATGCCCTGTGTGAGGAAGTCTCATCACTCTGCTGGTGAATACATGAATTCCCTCCTCTGTATGAACTCCAATGACTATAGCACTTAGTTCTGTCTGGTGATTCTGTCTCTAGTCTCATATATGTAGTTTGCCCATACATGTGTGTGTGCTTGGTTGCTTAGTCATGTCTGACTCTTTGAGATCCCATGGACTGTAGCCTGCCAGACTCCTCTGTTCATGGGATTCCTTAGGCAAGAATACTGGAGTGGGTAGCCATTCTCGTCTCCAGGGTATGTTCCCAACCCAGGAACTGAACCCCCTGCATTTCAGGCAGATTCTTTGCCATCTGAGCCACCAGGGAAGCCCTTACTTATTCATATGTGCAATTAAATACTCAGGGGACCCAAAGAAGTTCTCCAGAGTTCTGTTTGTCTGTGCAACTTCCTGCTCTACAGAACTCTGTTTCACAATTTCTAGCCACATATTCCAGAAGTCTATTTCACACTTCCTCAACTCAAGGAGACTGATGTGATCAACTTGGCTTGCCCTACTAGGTGCGTGATGTGAAAAGTCTCTCCAGGCAGTGACAAGTTAGGTCACTCATAGGGCTGACACCATCTCACTTGTTTCCTTTCTCTTGGGGTCACTGTTAACGTGAATGTGAAGAACGTGAAGTCGCTCAGTCATGTCCAACTCTTCGTGACCCCATGGACTGTAGCCTACCGGGATCCTCTGTCCATGGGATTTTCCAGGCTATAGTACTGGAGTGGATTGCCATTTCCTTCTCCAAGGGATCTTCCCAACCCAGGGATCGAAGCCCTGTCTCCCGCATCGTAGACAGACGCTTTACTGTCTGAGCCATAAGTGCTGTTTATTTCCTAATAACTAAAAATTATTGTTTTGTATATTTTCTACTATTTCATTAAGTCCTTATTACTTCATTATGGCTGGAAGCAGAAGTCACCACTCTGAACTACGTTAGTTTGTTAGCAAATCTTTCTTGTCATATTTCTAAGATTGTGATATACTGTTCTTTGTTCCTTTCTCTCATCTCATTTTCCTTGGCTCACCTAATTCTCACTAATTTTTACGGTCTAATTTGATAATAATAGCTTACATTTATTGAGAACTCTCTATATGCCAGTTATTGTTAGCATTTGTGCAATGTTTCATTTAATCTTCAAAACAATTTTATGATTTTAGTGCTATTGTCATTATCTTCAAACAGAGAGGAAATGAAGATCAAAGACGCGGAGTCACTTGTTGGAGGTTCCATAACTAATAGGTGGCAAGTCTAATTTGAACTCAAGTGGTCTGGCTTTAGTCCTGATGGTGCACAATAACTTCTCGGTTATCAGTTATTCTGGAATGATTGTGTTGATACTAAAACTCTGTGTTATTCTGTTTTGTTAATTATGTTTCCATAACACCTACTGTTTCACCAAATTAAACTTGTCCTTCCATATTTAAACCACCTGCTTACTTCTCTGCATCCTCCATTCAACTTCATGTTCGGTGGGCCTGAGTGGGGCTGGGCAGAGACTATATTGTCTTGATAACCATCACTTCAGTAGCAACCAGGACATGAAAGACAATCAATAAATGTTTATTGAATGGATAAATAAAAGAATATCTTGATGAGATGGCACAGTGATTTTTATAAAGGTCTTTATTAGAAAATGAGTTTTACATTTATTTCCTATATTTCCAAGAGAAAGAGTCACAGAAAAAAAAATTTATTTTAGACATGTGAGGAGGTTAGGAGAGGTCTGTACATTGACATCTTGCCCCTTGAATGTGAGCCTACTTTTATATCAGAGCAGGGACTCAAAAACCTAAGAGGAAGAAAATGGGGAGGGGCTTGAGGAGAGGACAGATAGAAACAAAAGGGAATAGGGAGTTGTTGAATAGACAACATTTTGTCATTTTGCCTAGGGCTGGCCTGCTTACTAAAAAGAGTCATTTATCACATCCTGTTCAAAAATCCATGATCTCTGAAGGATGGAAGTCATTTTGCTTATTGGGCACAGATAGATAGCTATTCTACCAGTCCAAATAAATTACTTGTCAATAAAGTTGTGTTTTAGTGACATAAAATTGGTATTCTTTTGAGAATGCTTGATCTTCTTTCCTATGATATAAAAGAGCACAGAATGAGTGAACACAGTCAAACCTGAAAGTGGCTCTGTTTCATATATTAGGCTGTTTAGATGATGGTTGTCATCATTTCTTTCTTCTTCTTACCCAGCCTACACCAGAGTAAGGGAATCACTAAGAGTATTACTTTTTCCAACCTAAGCATCCTTTGTATATGTGGTTCTCCCCTTTAGTTGACAAAAAAGCTTTCTTCCATATTATTCTATCTGGTTAAAGCAACAACAATACAGTGGGACTGAAGAGGTTTTTCCAACCTAACCGTACATTTCTGAGCCTCAAATATCCCTATATATAAAACAACTGTATTCTTTATAAATCTTGTAATTCCATCTGGATTTTCATATCGTGCTCAAAGATACCATAGAGTGAAACAAGGAAGGAAGAGAAGTGGAGACCAAGAAGGAAGGGCTCCAGGACTCTCACCTTTACACCAACTAGCAATGCTTTGCTTCTTCTCTTTTATCTGTGAAGGAGGATTTGCATTAAACCGTCCTCACTCCCTCCCCTGGTACTGTTATAATGAACTGACCTGAAAATAAGTGCATTAAGTGGCCATAGAACATAAAGGCACTAATTAGTTCACTTGGGGATCAAATCCATGATAACAGACTTATTCATGCTTTTCTCTATCCCCAAAACTATATAGATGAAAGCAAAGGGGGAAAACAAATCTATCACATATATGACAATCTTTAAGAACAAACACTTTAAATTTCAAATATGATCTGGTTGATTCTGTCACAGGGAAGGAATCTTATCAGTAGTTAAGAATAAGTAATAATTGAGTCTGGACCCATTGAAAATAATATTTCATAGCCAAAGAAATGCAAATAGCCAATAAACATGAAAAAGGTTTAGCCTCTCTGATGATCAAAGGAATTTATATGAATATTACAATACACTATTTTAGACTTTTAAATTGACAAATGTTTTAAAAATTATATGTCATGATGATGGGAGGAGGCTGAAATCCTTTCTTCATACACTGTTGGAGGCAGTACACATCAGTAAATAATTTCTGGAGAGCCATTTGGCATTATGCAAAAGCCTCAAGCATATTCTTGTACTTTGACTAACAGCTTCTATTTCCAGAATCATCCTAAGGACATAATCATCCTCAGGATATAATCACAGGTGTGGCAAAGGGATTACTCAAGTTTTATTTTCATGGTGTATAGAACTTAATCTCTTTTACTTTATAAGGAAGAAAGAGATGCAGGTTTAGCCCCAGGTCTTATGGGTTTGTTGTAAAGCTACAAGGGTTAGCAAGGAAAACAGAAAGTCTTGCCCAGCCAGACTGCATGAGAGTGACCTCTTTAGGATTTAGAGTGAAGGGGGAGGGGAGCCCTTCATGATATGTTGACATTCCTCTAACAGCACCATCTTGTCCCATCCAATTCACTTTAGTTAGGTTGCTCTGTCTTTGTTTAATGCTGGTTATGACTCTGGCCTGAATCTTTATTTTCTCACTGCCTCATGACAGCTGCTCCTAGATACTGCTGGTTGTTTTCTGTTGATATTTTGGTATCTGCATTCACAAGGACACTCCTCTGTTTATGGGATTTCCCAGGCAAAAATACTGGAGTGGGATGTCATTTCCTACCCCAGGGGATCTTCCTGACTCGGAGATGGAACTTGGGTCTCTTGTGTCTCCTGCATTAGCAGATGGATTCTTTACCACTGCACTACCTGGGAAGCCCGTTACTATTTGTCTGGTACCCAGTACTATTCCAAACAGGCCTAATTTCCAGAGAGGGCCACATAGTTTTGTTTCTATTGAATGGATTGTGAGTTTGCCTGGTCCTTGGAGGAAAACCTATTCCTATCCTAAATGCAGTATTGCTGGGAAAAGCCCAAATGAGAAATAATGTACTTATCCCCAAACAGGGATATTGACACATATACTATACTCATAAAGTATAATATTATGCAACTATGATACACATTTTGATGACATTGTAATTAAGGGAACATTTTGGGGGGGCTCCAAAATCACTGCAGATAGTGATTGCAGCAATGAAATTAAAAGACACTTACTCCTTGAAAGGACAGTTATGAACAACCTAGACAGCATATTAAAAAGCAGAGACATTACTTTGCCAACAAAGGTCCATCTAGCCAAGGCTACGGTTTTTCCATTAGTCATGTATGGATGTGAGAGTTGGACTGTAAAGAAAGCTAAGCGCCAAAGAATTGATGCTTTTGAACTGTGGTGTTGGAGAAGACTCTTGAGAGTCCCTTGGACTGCAAGGAGATGCAACCAGTCCATCCTAAAGGGGATCAGTCCTGGGTGTTCATTGGAAGGTCTGATGTTAAAGCTGAAACTCCAATACTTTGGCCACCTGATGCGAAGAGCTGACTCATTTGAAAAGACCCTGATGCTGGGAAAGATTGAGGGCAGGAGAAGGGGATGACAGAGGATGAGATGGTTGGATGGCATCACCGACTCAATGGACATGAGTTTGGGGTAGATTCAGGGAGTTGGTGATGTACAGGGAGGCCTGGCATGCTGTGGTCCATGCAGTCGCAGAGTTGGACACGACTGAGTGACTGAACTGAACTGATTTTCCTTTTTATGTATTTGTTTTCCAGACTACATTTTAGTCTATTTTACTTTTTTAATCATGATGCAGTTAATAGAAGCAGCTGATTTGAAAAATATAAAGTCAAATGAAAGAAATTTATGTTTGGTTTTCCCATAAGACAGATTTTCTCATGATTTCTCCCTCCTGCTTATATTTACACAGGCAGGAGCTGAGAGTCATTAACTTACCCAGCAGATTAAGTCCCTTAGGAAAGTGACTGCACATTCAGAGTTTTTCTATGTTACTATAGGGTCCTTTTCTCCAAAATGTTGCAAGAAGCTTCTCTCATTTTTCATCCATTCCCAGACAACCCACCTTGTCTTTTTCCAACAAAATGACCAATGACTAACCATAGTGACAACGAATGTTTATCTATTTGTCCCTTAGAGGAGTAGTACATTTGCCATTTTCCACAGATCTTCTCCATGCTTTTCACAAAGGCAAAAAATAAGCAACAGCATAAGCTTAAGAGCTAGCTATGGCTCTGGGGGACCACTCATATTTGAAGTTCCACAATAAAAAGATGTTCTACTTATTTATGTACATCAGACACAACTCCCCTGATAGATGGTGGGCTTTTGGGACCTATGAACAGCATTTGACATTTCTTTACATAGACTCAGCAACTAGTACATGCAAAGACTTTAGAAATCATATGATCTTCTTCTCTGGCACTTGAGGAAACTGAAGCCTATAGTGAATAAGTGATTTTCTCAAGATCAAACAATTTAATGGGAAAACTGACACTGGAACCAAGGTTTCCTGTTGTTCACTCATATGGCGAAGAAGAAAAAAAAAATTCGAACATTTTGATTTAGAGAAGCCATCTTTTCCAAAATGAAACCATGCAGAATCAAAATATGATGAAAAGGGAAAGTAATACAATAGCTAGTAGAGCCAGGTTAGTTTCTGGGAGAAGCTGTTGTCAAGATAGGATGAAATGTGCGAGTTATTTACTGGGAGAAATACCTGTGATGGTAAAGAGGAGGGAGTAGAGATGAGAGCCTTCAGATCACAATGTAGGTCAGACCTGTGAGGGAGAAAAGGAAAAAACAGCAGGAATCTCAGACTGCAGTACAATTCCAGGGAATTTTCAGCTAGGCTGTTAGAGAGTACTGAAGTCAAATACGTCCAGTAAAGCACCACCCCCCCAACCCCCGCCCTTTTCATGGGAATGGCTTTCATTAGTATCCTTGCTGTGTTTAGTCACTGGGGCAGCTTTCTGATGCCTGGACATTGGTGCAAACTCAGTGGATCTGGAAGTTAACAGCTTGGGCTGTCAGTCAATTACACATCCTGCAGGACAAAATCTGGATGGGACATTTTCATGGCTACCACACTAACTGGGGACTGACTTTGTGCCAGACATTGTGATTAAATATTTATATGCATTATCTCGTTTCATACTCAAAGCAAGTTTATGGCATGGATATTGTTATTTCCACTTTACAAGTGAAGGTTAAAGGAAACCCTACCTGTTTTTTGAAATGTCTTCTAAGTTTTTGCCTATGAGCTACTTTTTATACTAGGATACTTGTTCATGAAACTGTTTCTTGATCTTTGCTTGAAAACCACCTTTTATACCAGTAATATTTGCCATGGCTCGGATCCCATGTGCTCCTCTTTTAAACACCTTATTACAACAGATGCAATGTGGAAAGTGTGTTAATTACTCAGTTGTGTCCTACTCTTTGCAACCCCACAGACAGTAGCCTGCCAGGTTCCTCTGTCCATGGCATTTTCCAGGCAAGAATACTGGAGTGGGTTGCCATTCTCTTTTCCAGGGGATCTTCCTGACCCAGGGATTGAACCTGGGTCTCCTGAATTGCAGACAGATTCTCTACCATCTGAGCCACTGGCATTTCTTAATTCTGCACTGTGAATTCATCATTCATTTTACATTGAGACTTTTGCTATTATCAATTGGAATGACTCTGTTACTTAAAGACTAGATAAATTTTATCCTTGGACTGTTTCTTGTTGGGGTTCTGATCCTCAGCGCATGAATATTATAGCACAACAATGAAGGTGAGTCAAGGGCAAGCAAGGTATTCAGGTGTATGTAAGTGATAGTGCTGTTCACCTTAAATTACACAGTGCTGTATGTCAATTATATTTCAGTAAAACTGAGAGAAAAAAGATACAATGAAAAATAAATGTGTGAAATGTTTCAAATTTTGTACAGAAGCAAAATAGCATTTGCAAAATGTACCTAAGTAACTGAGAGTAAAGCAGCTCAGGCAATAAGCAGGGCAGTCCAGGAAGGACTCCAGGTCATGTCACATGTCATAAATTCCAGTTTTTTTAAGGAAGTGGTTCACTGAAGATAATTTAGTCTCTGAAGTAGGCAGCGCTGCAGACCTACAGGATGGAGTAGTTTGATGGGAGGTAGGGGGACAACTGCAATAAAATTAAAGGACAGGATTTTGCTTCTTTAAAATACTTGATTTTTAAACTTGTGTGTTTTACAACTTGTGGGATCCTATAGATTTTTAAATTTTCCTACTGGTCAGTGTTTTTGTTTTGTTTCAGTTTTTAAAAATAAACATTATTAACCAATTCAGTTCTCTCTTTTTTTTACTTTTAAGTGTTGCTCACAAAGAAAAACCATTTGGGGCTGGTAGTGGCTTTAGCAACCTACTGATACAGAGTCCTCTGTTATATATTTTTTTCTTTAAAAAAAATGTTATTGCATTATAGTTGCTTTACAATATTGGGTTATTTTCTGTTGTACAGCAAAATGAATCAGCCCTACGTAGGCATATAACCCCTCTTTTTTGCATTTCCTTCTCACTTAGGTCATCACAGAGCATTAAGTAGAGTTTCTTATGCTATATATTGGGTTCCTTTTGCAACCGAGGAGAGGAAAGGCTAGCTGGTATAAAGGGTAGAAAGAGAATTGTTAGTAACATTTTTACCTACATCCCACCACCCTCAGAAACATGTGGTTCATAGTATTTCTTTTTAGCATAGCTCTAAGTTGAAAAATTTGGTTCATAGTCTCCTAGCCTCAATCCTAAAGAAATTCTCATAACTATAATAGGTTGCATGTTCATATGAAAAGACAAAATGAGATTTAAAAAGCAAATCAAACATTATTTTGATATAAAATTGCACATCATATAAAATTTTTTGTCAGCTCTAAAATGCTATGATTGTTTTCTTTATTCTTAGCTTTGTGACACGTGGTTGGCGTGTGAACAAACATTAACCCAAAACCTTCCTATAGAGACCAGTACTGATTTTAGTCTGTATTTGAGGACACAGAAACTAGCACTTTTGATTCAGAGGGTTGAGAAGAAGGACAATTTTAAAGAAAACTTCTTTTAAATATAAATCCTATTTTAAATAGTTGAGTCATGTGAATTTCTCCCCCCCCATCTCCCCCGCCCAGTATGGCACGCCATGTGGCACTTCCCTGACCAGGGATCAAACCTGTGCTCTTTGCAGTTAAAGCATGGAGTCAACCACTGGACCATCCAGAAAAGTGCAGTCATGTGAATCTGTATGTTAATATTGATGTCACGGTTGAATGTTTACTGCCTTTCAGTTTAAAAGACTCTAAAATGTTGCTTTGTGATAAATTCAAACTTAAATGACTAGAGGGAGTGACTTTCTGTATAATTAGCATGATAATATAATCGGGTCCTATCTCTTGATATTTTTATGAGATTATTATTCTTATAATCATTTACAGAGCTCATGCACTGTTGATAGTATATCTGCAATGTGCATTCGATATTTGAGAACTTCTTTTGAAAAGAGAGTTGTTTCTACTTTCTGCAGAAATCCAACAGAGTTTTACTAATGACTTGATCAAGCATCCCAAGAAACTCTAACAATAGGGCACATATTCCCAATGATGAAAATTGCACTCAATTTAAATACAAGATGAATATTAATAGGATGCTTTGTTCCCTTTCAAATGACTTCCCTATTTTACTCTCTTTCTTGGGTCAGTGGTCTTTAAGCTGAGTTCTGAATAGTTTGTACAACCTTATCTTTTATAGAATTATGCATAAAATCCATACATATCCTATGAGACTCTCTAGAATAAACTATATTAATTCTTGTACTCTGATTAATTCTTGTATTTGCTGAAATGTTCTTCCTCTTGCTATGCGGCATGCATTCAATTATGGGAAATGGGAATGCTTTAAAATACCACATTCTGGCATGAAGTGTTTTGAAAATCTTTGGGGGACATTAGATTGCCTTTAATAACAAGTCCAAAATCGTGCCTACTGGGCCTTTCCACTGGAAACAAAGATTGTATATTGCTATAAAAAAAACAGTATTGTCATCTGGCTGATGTCTGTCAAATGGAGAATAGCGCCACAGCACAGGAGAGAAGAGCAGAAGGAGCAGGAGAAAAATAGGCATTCAAAGGTGAGAACCACCTTTTTTCCCTGGAAGATACACATTTTTTTTTAAACAACAAGAAGAAAGCACTTTATTTTTCAGTCCCTCTCTCCCCAGGCTTTACAAAACCTAGATGCTCTGTTGTCAAGTTGGAAAATTAGAGCTATGATTACCTTTAAAAAGTTTTACTTGTCAGAATTTCTTCTCAGCATGTAAAACACCTCTTTGTAGTGTCTCACTCCACTATTTCACTTCTGTAAGACATACCACGGAGAACACATTGTCCAAAAGAGTCAGTATCAATGCTTTTCCTACCAGGCCAATTGATTCTAGGAACTTTCTACTTTATTTTCCACTGGGCAAATCTTTGCTACTTTTTTGGAGGATGACAAATGTAATTTAATTCTGAAATATACAAAAAACAAAAAAAAAACAAAACTCACCAAAACAAAACAGAGAATATATGGATTGGGGATTGGTTCTACAAAATAAATGGAAATTTGGTGGGTACAAGTGCCTGGTAATATGTTTAAGGGCATACCAATAAAATACAGAGAAATAAAATACAGAAAATAAAAAATATAGAAATAAATACAGAAATAAAATACAAAGAAACATCTTTCAAGATGAAGAGCTGATAAAAAAATGAAAAATGACAATGAATATAGTAGTTTTCATAGAACAAAAGAAAAATATACAAAATAAGTAAGGCCAGTAAAGAATCTGCCTGCATTGCAAGAGACCTGGATTTGATTCCTGGGTTGGGAAGATCCCCTGGAGAAGGGAATGGCTACCCACTCCAGTATTCTTGCCTGGAGAATTCCACGGACAGAGGAGCCTGGCAGGCTACACCCAATGGGGTTGCAAAGATCAGACATGACTGAACAACTGACACTTTTACTTTTATCTATTCAGTGGCTCCCAGTATCTCTATAGCTTAAAAGTTTCCTCATTTATTAGTGCTACAACAAATCCAACTTCCCATGAAATTCATTCTCTGCATTTCACTCACTGTTAAAATATGATTTCAGAAATATAGTCTGTTAGAAAGACTTTGAAAACTGGAATACGATGTAAGGCTTTAGTTTAAGTCATGATTCTGCCTCTTACTGACTGTGTGTCCTTGGACCAGTGGTTTGCTGTTAAATGTCTAACAACAGACTTTACAGGGGAAAAGAAAGCTTGCAGTGTGATTTCCTGGATGTATATAGTCCTACCATGTCCAATTTCAAGTTAGTAACAGGATGTCCTGAATGTAGAGTGGAAGAGAAGAGTAGACAGTGGGCTTTCCCAACCTGGTAGGCATTGGCTTCATCACATTACTGCCTTGAACAAATGTATCATTGTTCTGAATTTTCTCTTCTGTAAAATTGAATTAATGATGTTCATCTCACACAAATAGTTGAAAGAATTAAATGAACAAAAATATTAATGCCTTAGTTTATCAGAGAAGTATATAATCAGAGATTGATAGCTTAGAGTGAAGGATGAAGATTTAGCTTCAGGACCAGGGACCAGGGACCAGGCTTGATCATTCAAGAGCTTTTGTAGCAGAGTTTTATTAAAGTATAAAAAGGGACAGAGAAATCTCCTGACACAGACATCAGAAGGGGGACAGAGAGTGCCCCCCCTCACTAGTGTTAGCAAGGGAGTTATGTACTTTTTAATTAGTTATTACAATAAATCAAAAGGATGTCTCAAGGTTGTAAAAATTTTACCAGATTCACTCCCACAATTTGCATTTTAGGATAGCAGGATTAGAATTTAATAGAAAGATCCTACCAGACCCACTCCCATAATGTACATTTTAAGATACCAGGATTAGTCAGAAGGTTTTCAGGAAGAAGAAACTGTCCTCAAGCAGGATACATTGTTGTTACATAATCCCTAGTACAGAGTTTAAACTGAGTTGTTTGCTGTGTAATCATCAGCTTCAGACTTCAGGAAACAAACAAACAAACAAACCTGTTTTATGTGACTAAGACTAAGAAATGTAGAGAAAAAAAAAAAAAATTGTCCTTTTCTCCTCCTTGAGAATTCCAGACCTGTATCTCCTCCTCAAGAACCCCAGACCCCGCTATCCTCCTCGGGGACCCTGGACTTCTTATCAACCTGCCTAGGAATTGACTCTCTCAAGATCATTGAAAGCCCATTTAAATTTCTACTCAACCTTTTAGTCATGCCCAGATAGAGAAGGGATATGCATCACACCTAGGAATATATAAAACTAGGGAGAATAGTTGACAGAATGAAAGGTAAATTGTGAATAAAAAAAAAATATTTTGAAAGACTTGAGTATTGGCTACATAGCAATAGAAAATTTACTGGTAGCATCTACATCTATGAAAGCAACAACAACAACAACAACAACAACAACAAAACAAGCATTCAACAGGTGAGGAAGAGAATATTTTAAAGACAGGCTTAGGTATTTTGGAAGACAATTATCTTCATTTATACAATTGATATGGTGTTATCAAATGTATGGATGTGAGAATTGGACCATAAAGAAGGCTGAACACCAAAGAATTGATGGCTTTGAGCTGCGGTATTGGAGAAGACTCTTGAGAGTCCATTGGACTACAAGGAGATCAAATCAGTCAATCCTAAGAGAAATCAATCCTGAATATTCATTAGAAGGATCGATACTGAAGCTGAAGCTCCAATACTTTGACCACCTGATGTGAAGAGCTGAGTCATTAAAAATCTATTCATTCATTTCCCTGATGTTGGGAAAGATTGAAGGCAGGAGAAGAAGGGGACAACAGAGGATGAGATGGTTGGATGGCATCTCTGACTCAATGGACATGAGTTTGAGCAAGCTCCAGGAAATGGTGAAGGACAGTCCATTGGGTCGCAAAGACTGGCAGACTGCAGTCCATGGGGTCGCAAAGAGTCAGACACAACTGAACAAGTGAACAACAAAGCTTACAAATTCAGGCTACATTGAGGCAAGTTAATTCAATTAAGAAAATAAGAATTTCTCTGCAATTAATGGTGGCCAGTCCACATATAGAAAATTTGCCTTTGTTTCTAAGTGCTGAACATTAAGAATAATACTGAAACATGCAGCCCATGATAAGTAGATTGACCAGATTCATACAAGACTTAAAAATATATATTAATTGAAGGAATTGCAGATGTCTAGCTTGGATAAATGAGTGGGCTTCCCTGGTGACTTAGATTGTAAAGAATCTGTCTGCAATGCAGGAGACCCAGATTCGATCCCCTGGAGAAGGGAATGGCTAAATGAAGATGCAATGAAAATGTGATTGTTAGCATTAAATATGTAAGTTCATCTTATATGTAGTTTCAAAGATAAAAAACAGTGTTGAAAAGTTTCAGAAAATACAATTTTACTTCAAGAATATTCTAAGGATGAAATTATCTTCAATGGGAAGCAAGGTTCTCCAAAATGATTGCACCAGACAGCAAAAGGATGAACAGATGTGAGAAGAATGGGATTTGAGGATAAGACTAGCCGTACTTTATGACATCAAGCACTCTTTCTGTTTTAAGTTGTTATGTTTTTAAGTTTTTGTTTTTCACAATAATTGAAAAAAATAATATTTTCTGAAGTCTGAGGGTAGAAGACAACCTTGAAATTTTTCGAAATTATTTTGTCACTGTAATTTCAAAAAACGTTAAAAATCAGCATGAAAAATCAAGAGGCTAAGAATGTGACCAGAAGTCAACTACCTTTCAATACCAAATGAAAGAGCTTGGTCTCTGGGGAAGGTAACTGCAAGGGGAGCATTACCATGAGTGGAGTTTTACAACATGATGTGTTAACTTTTATCTTTATTCAGGTAGTGACAGTTGCAGTGTTGAATGTTGTCATAAAAGGAGTCATTTTTATCTGCTCAAATTGTGGACTAAGACTGAGTCATTTCAACACACACATTCAGTTCTCTGAAGAACAATAGATGTTTATTGATCATTTCCTAATACTTCATTATGAGGGTTATTTTTTAAATGGTCAGTGTATGCTTTCAGTTTGAGCAAAACTTGATCTGGGGAGATATTTGACTTTTAATGGATTTGTAATATTGCAAAGAAACTTACATTTCCTGTTACCATTGCTCTACTTTAGCTCCATACAAATCCTTGGCTTCTTTCCTTCCCTAAATGGATGCTGTCACCAGCTGGGTTTCTCAGGATGGAACCTTTGGTACTCATGAAGCAAGAATAATTTTTTCTGTTATTTTTCAATAACAGAACTTTCATATTAAGTCTCTTTTGCTTTTTGTTGTTGTTCAGTTGCTAAGTCATGTCCAACTCTTTACGATTCCCTGACCTGTAGCACACCAGGCTCCTCCGTCCTCTCCCAGAGTTTGCTCAAATTCATGTTTATTGAGTTGATGATGCTATCTAACCTTCTCATCCTCTGCTGCCCCCTCCTGCTATGGCCTTCAATCTTTCCCGGCATCAATGTCTTTTCCAATCAGTCAGTTCTTCACATCAGATGTCCAAAGTACTGGAGTTTCAGCTATAGCATCAATCCTTTCAGTGAATATTCAGGTTGATTTCCTTTAGGATTGGGTCTTCCCTGGTGGCTCAGCAATAAAGAATCCACCTGTAGTGCAGAAGACATGGGTTTGATCCCTGGGTCAGGAAGGTCCCCTGGAGGAGGAAGTGGTAACCCACTCCAGTATTCTTGCTATGTCCAGTCCCATGGACAGAGGACCCTGGTGGGCTACAGTCCATGGGATCACAAAGAATTGGACACGACTGAGCACTCATCTCCTTTAGGATTGACTGGTTTGATCTTGCAGTCGAAGGGACTCTGAAGAGTCTTCTCCAGCACCACAATTCAAAAGCATCAATTCTTTGGGGCTTAGCTTTCTTTATCCCCCAACTCTCACATCCGTACAAAACCATAGCTTTGACTATGCAGACCTTTGTCAACAAAGTGATGTCTCTGCTTTTTAATATGCCATCTAGATTTCTCATAGCTTTCCTTCCAAGGAACAAGTGTCTTAATTTCATTGCTACAGTCACTGTTCACAGTGATTTTGGAGCCCAAGAAAATAAAATCTGTCACTACTTCCATCTTTTCCCCTTCTATGTGCCATGAAGTAATGGGACCAGATGCCATGAACTTAGCTTTTTGAATGTTGAGTTTTAAGCCAGCTTTTCATTCTTCTCTTTCACCTTCATTAAGAGGCTCTTTAGTTTCTTTTCACTTTTTGCCATTAGAGTGATGTCATCTGCATATCTGAGGTTGTTGATATTTCTCCCAGCAATCTTGATTCCTTCTTGTGATTCATCTGGCCTGACATTTCACATGAGGTACTCTGCATATAAGTTAAATCAGCAGGGTGATAATATACTTCCTTGTTGTACTCCTTTCCCAATTTTGAACCATTCAGTTGTTCCACGTAAGGTCCTAATTATTGCTTCTTGACCTACATACAGGCTTCTCAGGAGACATGTAAGGTGGTCTAGTACTTCCTTCTCTTTATGAATTTTCCACAGTTTGTTGTGATCCACACAGTCAAAGGCTTTAGCATAGTCAGTGAACAGGCTCATGTGCTTAACTCAGTCTTAAATTCTGTTATTGGTTTCCTGAGGAAAAGATTTTGGAAAATGACAAAGTGTTAAGATTTTTTCTTTGCTAATTCCTTAATCTTGGTGTCAGTCCACTGTGCTTTGCCCAAGTTCTCAACAGCGACCCTAGGGTGACATGAAGATTTGTCTAAAGCCAATGTAGGCATGGTCTTCTGAGGACAGCCACAAGTTTTTAAATTTGTTATGAAAGCCCTGTGTCCTAAATTCTGGAAGTTCTAAATGTCTCTGAATGCTTAATCAGGATGTGTTTCAGGTACTTTGTTTGGGGTTATTGGAAAAGGTCATCAACATCCTTGTTGGCTGCTTGTCTTGAATGTATAGTAAACCTGAAAATTAAAAAATATATATATAATGATTAACCATTGGTTGCTTGTTGCCCCCAGTTTGGTACTGATGAATGTCTAGTTGAGGGGATTTTGTTAGTCCAAATATATATTACTAGAAAGTCTTTCTGCTTGGCCTATTTACATTGAGAAGTGGCAAACTTCTGAGCAGCTAGCTTTCAGCAGAAGCTTAAGATTTCTTCCTTATACCTTTTTGTTAGTCTAGAGTTTCTAATCTCTGTTACCATTATTTAATGTGTAGGATCTGAAGGATCATCATATGTGAGCACACAAACCTGAACCAAGTGAAGTACCAACATCTTAAATTCTATGCTTTAAAGATTCATTGGAGGCTGCCAGATCCCTTTATCTGATAAGCCAGTCTTACCTGATGCGTTAAGCTCCTAACTCTCCTAGTTTCCTAGTGGATGTTTTCCAATTGCTCTGGATCTCTGTTCCTTGCCAGATTCAAAGCCACTGCTCATCATTGGTGTGTATTTCATTAACTGGAATAAGTTGGAGAGTTGTGGCTATCTGACAGTAATAACTTCAGTAAATCCGTTTTGTCCTTTTGTCCATTGCTTTTCTCTAAGATCTTTTGTATCAGTGACTGTACTTCCTTTCTTTTTTTTTTTTTTTTACATTTATTTACTTATTTGCTGTATTGGGTCTTAGTTGCTGCATGCAGGATCTTCCATCTTTGTTGCAGCATGAGGGATCTTTCAGAGTTATGGCATGTGAACTCTTAGTTGCAGCATGTGAGGTCTAGCTCCCTGACTAGAAATTGAACCCAAGCCCCCTGCTTTGGGAACATGGAGTCCTAGCCACTGGACCACCAGGAAAGTCTCCAGTGACTGTACTTTCTGATGACCAGCAGCCCTACCATCTGTAATACTTGTATGCACTTGCTTGACAGTCTTCAGTTTTTCCAGTGGGAGTTTATATCAGCCCCAGGGTCTTTCCCCCATTCTATTCATGCCTTTGAAAGAATCCCAGGGATGGGTTCAGCTTGATTATAAGGACTTTTTATTTCAGGAATAAATCTAGCTGCATGATAAATCTCAGAGAATGACATATATTTGTTGAATGAATGAGTAGATGGATGAATGAATAAATTCTGTACTTTTTAAAAACTAGCATGCTTTGTAGAGCATTCTTGTCTCTAACTATGGTCTACAGACCACGTGCAAATGAATCCTTATGTTTACTGAAATCTGTTCTGGTGCCCTGTGGAAGACAGCCCCAAAGATGGCCCTGAATGATCCCTGCCTTCTGGTATTTATGCTCTCGTGTAGTTCTCTCCCGCATTCTATCAGGACTGATTTTATTAAATAGTATATGGCAGAAGTGATGATAGATCACTTCTGAGAACATTGAGGACTGACTTGGGGTTGTCAAGGAGGAGTGGGGGTGGGGGAATGGATTGGGAGTTCAGAGTTAGCAGTTACAAACTAGTATATATAGAATGGATTAACAACAAGTTTCTGTGTATAGCATAGGGAACTATATTCAATATCCTGGGATAAACCATAATGGAAAAGCATATGAAAAAGAATATATACGTGTGTGTGTATGTGTGTGTGTAACTGAATCACATTTGCTGTGTGCAGAAATTAACACAGCTTTGTAAATGTTCAATTTTACTTCAATAAAATAAATTTAAAAAAAGACCTTGTGGCTCCCATCTTGGCCGCTTAGCCTCTCTCTTGGATGACTCACTTTGGGAAAAGTCAGATACCAAGTGGAAGAGCCCTGTGGAAAGCCCACATGGCAAGCTTTTCGGAAACAACAAAAGAGGACTTAGATCATTGGATCACAGCCACATGAGTAGGTATCTTGGAAACAGCTCCTCCAGTCCACTCAGTTCTTCCAGTGATACTGTAAAATCCCAACTGATAATTTCATTGTAACTTCAGGAGTGATCCTAAGCCAGAAACCACCCTGTCAAGTCACTTCTAGATTTCTGACCTTGGAAACTGTGTGAGATTTGTTGCTTTATACTGTTAGGGCTGGAGGTGATTGTTTATGCAGGCAATAGATAACTAATACTAATACATCATGTATACTGAATCAGAATATCCAGACAGACGGTCCAGGAAACTTTACTGTTAGCAAGCATACATCACAAAGTCATGATACATTTGTATATTGACATTGGAGAACAAGGGTGTTATTAGTGTTTTTAAGTTCTGAACAACTGTAGACTTCCATTCTTCACTAATTCACTGCGAAATATCCCTGATTGTTTAACATGTGAATGGCTGTAGTTTCTTCTCAATCCTTTCTATTACAATGCTTAAAGATTTGTTAACTTTTGTTTGTTGGTTCTGCATGTCTCATCTCACTTTTGAGAGTGACATTCTATTGAGTTGGTCCAATTTAAACATTTGTAGCTTAATGTGGTTTTCAGAATGACTCCTGAAAGGATGATTACAACTACTTGCTCTGTATCTTTAAATCTAACCACCAAAATCAAAGAAAACTCACTTTACTATAATTACTTGGATGAATAGAAAATGCTCAGAATTCTTTCTCTCCAGTCCACTTTTCTTTACCAAAGCATGGGCCCCAACTCTCTAAGATCAAAGAAGATCTTTTCTCTTTTTTTTCAAAGCTAGCAAGCCATTAATATCCATCTCTGTAAAGTAATCCAAATGAATATTTCAAAAGTGACTTGTATAATTAGCAGAATTTCACAACAGTGTCAGCATTCATCTGAGGACTGTCTGTAGGGGAGTCAGAGGAGCCCGGGGTGGAAGCCGTAGGCAGCAGTGACTCGATAGAGTTGCCTTCATTTCTCTGAATTGAGGCTGCTTTATTTTGGAATTGAACATGCCTTTTTTTCTTTATGAAACAAGAATTAATTAGAAACTCTAAAGAGTCACTTTGTAATTCTGAACATTTTGAGAATGAGTATTATCACCATCACCTTGGGTTTATAACCCCCAAAGTCCTACTCTATTCCCCTAGTTTTTTACTTCTTCCTAGGTTATTAATCCTTCCCCTCATATCAGTCAGGGTTCACTCAGGAAAGCAGAACCAATAGGACAGTAATAGAATAGGAGATTTATTATAGGACCCTGCACTTTCGTGGAGGATACTAGAGACATAAGGGTCCACAAATAATGTTGAAATATCTAAAAAAAAAAATGATCCAGGAGTGCGCTCTTGGAGCACTGGCAAGTGTCAACAAATCAGAGCTTGCAGACACAGTGAGATCACAAGGGAGACCCATTGGAAATCCCACAGAAGACTGGTGGCTCCTTGCACCTCCTGCCTCTGTGAGTTCAGAGTTAAGTGTCTGGTGATGGGTCTGTGGTTGCTGATGGTCAACAAAAACAGAAATTAGGAAAAAAGCTGGATATGAAGTGAGGAGAAGGATGAAAAGGTGGACTGTTACAATATTTATGTTGCTGCTATTCTTTTGTCTTCAGTTTATTTTTGTGTCATTATATTTGTACACTCATGCTTTGGATAACACCATTGAGTGGGAAGCTCTTACTTCTTCTGTACCCTGTCCTAAATACACATTAATAATCTGCAGATGGTTTAGAATTAAGATTCTCTCCTAACATGGACACTGTTTTCTGCACTTCCTCTGTAGCCTCCAGTGTCCATATAGACCTCTTGTCTCACAATATTTTAGTTTATCATAGTTGCAAGGATCCTGACTTTAATGGCAATATTTGTTCCTGGCCTAAATGGCCTTCTTGGTTCAAGTGACCATAACTTCAGTAACTAGCCTTAGCTCAGGTTTAATAATTCTTCTAGTTTTGACTCCCTGTATGCCTATGAGGCAGATATTAATCTTGAGACCATACACTTGAAGGGGAAGAAGTAATTTTTTGGTATATGTTTAGTTGTTATCTGAGAAACATTAAGCTCATTTGTATTCTCAATCTTTTATTTTTCCCGGCTTTAATTTTTTAAATTCTATCTGCTTTCATAGTGGTGTGGCAAAAATAAAATATGCAAAAGCTTATGGTATTCAAATTGATGCTGTTCATTTATGGAAATTTTGTTCAGTCCTTTCAAATATGTTTCTATGTAACTAAATACACTAGATGAGGGCCTTAAAACTTAGAGCTTGAATTAGTAGACAGTGGTCAAATATAACACATCTCCAAAGTGTCACAACTTTGCTGGCAACAGTGAAGATAGGTATTGCAATAAAATTATGTTTTATGTTTACTCTGGACTCACACCCAGTAGGCTCATCTGCTCAATACCTATGATTCTGTTTTAAATCTGACTGTATGCTGGGCCAATACGCCACCCATCAGAAGCATTTTGCAAAGTGAAGCAGAAGTAACTAAAATAACTAATTACTGACAGGGACTTACGATCTGTCAAGCATGAGGATAAGAACTGTACATATATTAAATAATCGAATCGTTAAAGCAACCTTATGATTTACATGGTTGGGGAACACTATTATCTTTCTACAGGTTGGGGAACAAATCCAAAACACATTACAGAAAGAGGGTAGTTGCAGTGTAAATCTGGAAAGACTATACACAATGTCCAAGTTCTTAATCCATTCATGCCACCATTATTTCATCCATCCATTATTTCTTCCATCCATTCATCTATTTATCCATTCATCAAAAGATGTACTGCCCTAGAAGTAATGGTAAACAGTGTACTAAAATGTGCTGGTTATCCTGTTTGTTCTTCTCTATCCATTGTTTATCCTTCTTGGCACTTCATGCTGCTGCTGCTGCTGCTAAGTCGCTTCTGTTGTGTCTGACTCTGTGTGACCCCATAGACGTCAGCCCACCAGGCTCCCTAACCCCTGGGATTCTCCAGGCAAGAATATTGGAGAGGGTTGCCATTTCCTTCTCCAACACATGAAAGTGAAAAGTGAAAGTGACTTGAAGTCGCTCAGTTGTGTCCAACTCTTCGCGACCCCATGGACTGCAGCCCACCAGGCTCCTCCATCCATGGGATTTTCCAGGCAAGAGTATTGGAGTGGGGTGCCATTGCCTTCGCCATCTTCCTGCTATAGGAGGTCAAAAAACAAGCAGTTTGTATCACGTATGGTCTTTTCCTGGATAGTCTATTTTGATTTAGCCAGTGAAAGCTTCTAGCAAGAAATAAGATGATGAAAGAGAGGAAAGCCAGTGTTTCTTCCCTGCTGGTCCCTAGTTTGGTGATTTATCTATGGGTATAGCTGTATTCTTCCATGACTACTGCTTTTTCCTCCTCCTCCACAGTTCCAATTTTCAAGTGATGTCTGTTGGCTCATTGGACTTGTATAGTTTAGTCTAGACTGTGTTCTTTCAAAATTGCCAACATTTTAAAATTGGGTGACTTGAAACCCACAGAAAATTAGAATGCTGGCTTCTCTTAAAAAACAAAAGTTCTGGCAACATAGAGGCCTCTGTTACCATCAGGTGAAAAGCAGCTGGTGCTGATTTGAAGACATGTCTCTTCCTCTGCCCTGTCTACTCTGTCACCTGGCCAATACCTGTAGTCGGTATTAGCTACTGGAATTGTACAGCCAGATTAGCCATTGTTTTGTTCTGACACCGGGAAGCAGAGTGAAGTTGGCAGAAAGGATTGTGTTCATTAGAGATGGAGAAAAATGCCTTTCTTTTTGGCTTCCGATTCCCCATTCCAATTCATCCAGTTATAATGGAAAATGTAGGTTTCAGAATCATTAGGGATTCAGCATAGATTAGAGGAGAGTTTACTTTTGATTATTGGAATAAAGTGTTGGGTTTGCAGGGTAAAATTTTAGGACAAAGTCATGAATGCAGAATGGTGATTTTCTACATCATATAAACAAAGCGTAAAATTTAAACATTAAATATATTCTTTCAGAGTTAAATAAGAATTCTTTCTGGGTACTGGAAATGAGAGGGTAACAGGCAGGAAGGGCAGGGGTCTCCAAATGGAGGAAAGAGCCTGCAAGTGTCAGACATTTTTTTCTCTCTTAAGTGGCAGGAGGAAACAAAGTAGCGATATTTTTCCTTCTCTGTACAAATTTAAAAGGAGGTTTCTCTTAAAATTCTGTGTTGCCATGACACCTGGTTTCACCTGAAGTTAACCAATGCCTTTTTCTTATGGAAATGTTTATCTTAAGCTATGCTAATGTACTATGCATTTACCCCAAACTCTGTCTTCAAGTCAGTTCTGCCTTTTGGCTCAGTATGTTATACTCTGATATCATTCCTCTAATCTATGTAAATAACACTATTTGTATGGTGCTCTGCCCTTCTTCAAGATTCAAGTTAATCCTTTTATGGCCCGAGATGAACCATTTGGAGCCAAGATTATCCCAAAATACATCCTATGGGTGAGGGGCCTGGTGCCATTCTAAGTTTTGAGACATTCCTTTCTTTCATTAACAGACTGCTGATAACTATATACCATCCAGCTAAAGACTAGCAGGGGGTACTCTTTCTGCCCCCTTCTGATGCCTATGTCAGAAGCTTTCTCTATCTCCTTTATACTTTAATAAAACTCTGTTACACAAAAGCTCTGAGTGATCAAGCCTCGTCTCTGGCCCTGTATTGAATTCTTCTCCTCCGAGGGCCAAGAATCCCAGCGTCTTAATTCAACAACAACCTTTCAGAAATTTGATTCAGTATTTACAACTGTGCTTCAAACTCTTAATAGATTCATTTTTTTTGACACTTAATAGATTCTTAAGTGCATTTTGTCCTGCTAGTTCCTAAGCTATGCAGCTTCCTCTTAGTTTTTTCATACCCATGCTTTCTATATTTTCTTGCTAAATGAATGGCAGAAATATACATATTCTTTATAAGGTTATGGCATGGATTTCAATTTTTGTTAAAAAAAAAAAAGCAAAAAAAATCTGGAAACTGTTATTTTGCAACCAGAAGTGAGATACCAATTACTCCAAGATAAACTTACTCATATTTTTACATTTAATATTTTCCTGAAATAATGTATTTCAAGATTTTTACCAATATGTTCATTTAAACTGTTCTTTATGAGAAAAAACAAAAGTAGACCCTAAGGAAAGAGTATAAAAGTCGCCTCACTTTTAGCTTTACTTTTAATTGTTTCTTTCCAAAGAATGTAGAATTTGCCGATATTCGAAATTCCTGTAATCTTTTCAAATGCAAATTCACTTTACATTTTTCTTCATGGAAGATCTTTCTTAATCTATTATTTAATCTATTATTTAATGAAATAAGCATCAAACAATAGGCCTGGGTATTGATTTGTTTTGATTAACATATTCTCCTCACTACAATTTCTCGCTGCTTTTTATTTCAGGTAAATATTTACTAATGACACAAATGACTCCTGTCTAGATATTGTCACCCTGCTTATTAAACTTATATGCAGAGTACATCATGAGAAACGCTAGACTGGAAGAAACACAAGCTGGAATCAAGATTGTCGGGAGAAATATCAATAACCTCAGATATGCAGATGACACCACCCTTATGGCAGAAAGTGAAGAGGAACTAAAAAGCCTCTTGATGAAAGTGAAAGAGGAGAGTGAAAAAGTTGGCTTAAAGCTCAACATTCAGAAAACGAAGATCATGGCATCTGGTCCCATCACTTCATGGGAAATAGATGGGGAAACAGTGGAAACAGTGTCAGACTTTATTTTTTGGGGCTCCAAAATCACTGCAGATGGTGACTGCAGCCATGAAATTAAAAGACGCTTACTCCTTGGAAGAAAAATTATGACCAACCTAGATAGTATATTCAAAAGCAGAGACATTACTTTGCCCACTAAGGTCCGTCTAGTCAAGGCTCTGGTTTTTCCAGTGGTCATGTATGGATGTGAGAGTTGGACTGTGAAGAAACCTGAGTGCCAAAGAATTGATGCTTTTGAACTGTGGTGGTGGAGAAGACTCTTGGGAGTCCCTTGGATTGCAAGGAGATCCAACCAGTCCATTCTGAAGGAGATCAACCCTGGGATTTCTTTGGAAGGAATGATGCTAAAGCTGAAGCTCCAGTACTTGGCCACCTCATGCAAAGAGTTGACTCATTGGAAAAGACTCTGATGCTGGGAGGGATTGGGGGCAGGAGGAGAAGGGGTCGACCGAGGATGAGATGGCTGGATGACATCACTGACTCGATGGACGTGAGTCTGAGTGAACTCTGTGAGATAGTGATGGACAGGGAGGCCTGGCGTGCTGCTATTTATGGGGTTGCAAAGAGTCGGACACTGAGTGACTGAACTGAACTGAATGACACAAATGACTCCTGTCTAACTTCTGAAATCTCAGAACTGATAGGCAAGGGAAGGAAACTGAATGGCAGGCTGAGTAAGCCAGAGGAAGCTAAATAATTTGCCTTAAGTATGATAAAGAAAAAAATTTGCTTTACTCTTAGCTACCTCTGAATTCTTAAGAGCAAAACAAATATGTGAACACCGCTATGGAAATGGAATGAAATGTGATGACTGGGTTCCCTACAGAAGAGTTGTGTGAAATAAACTATGCCCAGAGATCCTAAAAATAAGAGTGAAATTGACATAGCCATTTGGTAGCTCATTGTTGATGAACATGTCTATTACATTTGTCTTTTATCATCATCATCATCATTATTATTTGTGTAATATAACCATCATTTATCTATTAGCATAATTCCTTGGTTGGAAAAATTAATGTCAGAAGCCAGAATGCCTTGCTTAATTTGTACCCAAGCCAGTGCCAGTCAATATTCACAGAATTCCCAGTGCCCTGTCAATGCTCTTCAACCCTTCCTCTCGTTGAGTCTTTCTTAATTGACTCCACTGAAGCAAATCCAATTTCTGCTTTCAGTCCTTGTACACATATGTGAAGACTGCTAAATTTATACTATTTCTGCTCAATTTTGTGCTGTCAACTCTTGACACACCAGACAGAATGAGATCACCGGGATTTGCTTTATATCTTATTTTAAGATCATGTAATTGAAATGATTTTGTGCCATTGTTTCAGGATAGTATTAAAGTGATATCCTAGAGGTGAAAAACAAATACATTATTCGACTCCATCATCCATTCTCTCTGAAACCACCTTCTTTGCTTTGTCTGCCTGATTTGATTTATATAGGAGATATAAGTGTCAATAACTTGTTTTTGATGAGTGCAATACTGCCACGAAAATGGATATAGTTGAACATCAGGCTATAAAGAGGGGCATGAAATATAATTCAGATGGGGTTCATGACACTCGTCCCTCATCTGACACACATTCTTTTCATTTCCAATTTCACTGGAACAAGCAAAGAGAACGGTTTCCAATCTGTCCCACCTCATAAAAATAGACCTGTGTTTAATTCTTCAGAACCTGAAATTATCCTTTGGATATTGTCAACCAATCATCCAAGGAAAACGTTCCTAGCCAAAGTAATGGAAATATTCTAGGTATCAAGATGGCTAAAATACTACTGTTGCCTTGCTTTTAATGATTGCACAAAATATTGCAGAAAAGCAAATGTGATAATAGTGACATAGCTTTCTACTGCTACTTTTTAAATTAAATTGTGCCATTTTCTTAGTAGTATATGGCGGTTTGCAAATGAAACATTTTTTAATAGGAAGAGGCCTAATCATAGATCCTAACATGTATTTTTAATATAGTAAAGGAACTGTGTTTGTCAAAGCCCAAAGTCTCAATTAGTTTTAACCAAAGATCTTCTGTAAGAGATGTTAGTTTTATTTATGATTATAGTTCATGATGGATCATAGAAGTTTCAATTAAAATCTTATTTTGGCTTTCTTGATCAGCAAGTTGGATTATAAATATTATATCTCTAGAACACAGGAGCCTGATAGAAAGTTAGCTGCCTAAATTTCAGACATTTCAACATATTTTAGTAGAAGACATTAATTATGTCACATCAAGCTTGTTATGAATAAACTAAATGTCTTTACAGAAATTAGAGAATACTCTTCAAAAAACTTAGGCATTGAGTCAAGAATCATTTTTAATTCAAGTTTACTGGGGGGAAAAATTACAGCTCATCTATTTATTTAAAAAGCCTATTGAAGAAATAATAGCATTTATAATTTCTCTGTCCTAGCCTTTGGAAAAGCTGAATGTGCATCATCTCATGCATTTTCTACATATACTAGCTAATTAAGGCATTCCAAATTTGGCCCAAAACAATAAAATCTAATATGAAAATTATTATTTATAGCTTACTCAGAATGGTTATTTATTTTATGTTTTATTAATATTTTTTTTACATTTTCTTTCTTCTGTTCATGAGTGACTCTGTGGAAGCTATACACTATGGAAAGCTCTATGGACCCCATGTCTGATTCTGTGTGATCAAAGAGCCCCATTTGGTGGTGAAATAATTGAAAAATCACTGAAAATCAACCACTATCAACATTAAGAGGATTGTCAACTAGTAATTAATATCAATTAAGCTACTGCAATTGTTGATGGATTTTAAAAATATATTTTAATTAGAAACAATATATAAATCACACCTTTCACTCTTTTCAATAAGGGGTTCAACCATCAATAAGGGAAACACAGAGCAGGGATTAATATTTACATAAATTGTGTTCTCGCATAAATGTAAAAGCTACTGAGAGTAGGAATGTTCTAGAAAAGGGTATTTTCTAACAGGTATTTTGGCTGATTCCCTTTATCAATAGGTTAAGGATCAACTCTGGCTATTGAACATGACCAACTATAACTGGTAAAAGGTGAATTTCTGTCTCCCTAAGGGGGACTCTTCATAGTTAGCTTTTCCCCTTGCATTCCTCCTCCTCTAATGGCAACTTGGCTGATAGAAAACATAGTTTATTTATCTGTATGCTCAGAAACTCCTTGAGCAAATGATCAATACCACAGTGAGGAATCCTCCTAGGCTCGAAGCCTAATGCAGGCAAAGAGAATTTATTAACAGACAATAAAGGATCAAAATAAAGAGAAATGGAGGGAATAAGGCTGCTGATATTTCTCAAGCATCTACAATGTGATAGACACCGTGTTAGAAGATTTATGCCTACTGCTTTATTTAATTTTCAGCAGAATCATGGGTTAAGTTTTATTAGTTCATTTGGTGAATGGATGAAATGAAGCTCAGAGAAGCTAAATAATTTTCTCAAGGCAACACAATAAGGAGTCAAAATTTATCTGACTCCATATATAAGAAGTGAAAGTCATTCAGGCATGTCCAACTCTTTGGGACCCCATAGACTCTGAAGTCCATGGAATTCTCCAGGTCAGAATACTGGAATGAGTAGCCATTCCCTTCTCCAGGGGATCTTCCCAACCCAGGGGTCAAACCCAGGTCTCCAACATTGCAGGTGGATTCTTTACCAGCTGAGCCACCAAGGAACCCCATATACAAAAAGAATGTCCCTAAATTTTTTCCATTATATGATGTTATCATAAAATTTATAAAAATATGTGTTTCTCAAACTGCTGTGAGGAAAATGCAAACTAGTACATTTTATAAATATATAAGATAATCTGCTTTGTAAGAGTGGTGTGAATGGTTTTGCTGTTTTGCTGCTGAATACCTCTTATACTGTACCCATTTCCTTCATTTATCTTAGAATTCAGTGTTCTCTAAGTTGACTACATTGCTTTGGAAGCATCTGTGCTAACGTTCACAATTTGTTTCCAGTTTTTGTCTTTTGTTACCTGCTCTTTGACTATTTCTGCTTTATTGACTATGCCAAAGCCCTTGACTGTGTGGATCACAATAAACTGTGGAAAATTCTGAAAGAGATGCGAATACTAGACCACCTGACTTGCCTCTTGAGAAACCTGTATGCAGGTCAGGAAGCAATAGTTAGGACTGGACATGGAACAACAGAATGGTTCCAAATAGCATAAGGAGTACGTCGAGGCTGTATATTGTCACCCTGCTTATTTAACTTATATGAAGAGTACATCATGAGAAATGCTGGTCTGGATAAAGCACAAGCTAACCTCAGATATGCAGACGACACCACCCTTATGGCAGAAAGTGAAGAGGAACTAAAAAGCCTCTTGATGAAAGTGAAAGAGGAGAGTGAAAGCTCAACATTCAGAAAATGAAGATCATGGCATCCAGTCCCATCACTTCATGGCAAATAGATGGGGAAACAGTGGAAAGAGTGTCAGACTTTATTTTTTCGTGCTCCAAAATCACTGCAGATGGTGATTGCAGCCATGAAATTAAAAGATGCTTACTCCTTGGAAGGAAAGTTATGACCAACCTAGATAGCATATTCAAAAGCAGAGATATTACTTTGCCAACAAAGGTCTGTCTAGACAAGGCTATGGTTTTTCCAGTGGTCATGTTTGAATGTGAGAGTTGGACTATGAAGAAAGCTGAGCGATGAAGAATTGATGCTTTTGCACTGTGGTGTTAGAGAAGACTCTTGAGAGTCCCTTGGACTGCAAGGAGATGCAACCAGTCCATCCTAAAGGAGACCAGTCCTGTGTGTTCATTGGAAGGACTGATGCTGAAACTCCAATACTTTGGCCACCTGATGCTAAGAGTTGACTCATTGGAAAAGACTCTGTTGCTGGGAGGGATTGGGGGCGGGAGGAAAAGGGGACGACAGAGGATTCTCCAGGCAAGACCACTGGAGTCAGTTGCCATTTCCTTCTCCAATGTATGAAAGTGAAAAGTGAAAGTGAAGTCACTGAGTCGTGTCCAACTCTCAGCGACCCATGGACTGCAGCCTACCAGGCTACTCCGTCCATGGGATTTTCCAGGCAAGAGTACTGGAGTGGGGTGCCATCACCTTCTCTGGTCAACAACCCCTAATGGCCACTAAAAAAATAAGAATTAGTATTATTTAATACTGTGAAAAAGGGTTGAAAATTGAAAACAATACTCTCATTATCGGATTGATTTTGCCTGTAAATCCCTATCTCCGGCAAATTTGAATTTAAAGTTAGATTCTTTTGGTGCCCATCACCATAGATGCCATCTGTATGTTCTAAAATGTAGGCTGTGTACTTAAGTTTATAAACTTCGAAGTTTCATCTTAGTTTCCAAGGCACATTAAAATTGAAATGGCACTTTTCTCAAAGTGCTTTTTTTGGTATTGACATAGGAAATCAACAATGGTTGCATAAGAGTCCCTCAAAATTGTAACTTGAGTTTACTGCCACCTGCACCAAGAAAGAAAAACTTGGTTGACTGATTGGTTCCTGACCTACTTTTGCCTCTCTCAAATGAAACACTGCTGCTGCTGCTGCTGCTGCTGCTGCTAAGTCGCTTCAGTCGTGTCCAGCTCTGTGCAACCCCATAGATGGCAGCCCACCAGGCTCCCCCGTCCCTGGGATTCTCCAGGCAAGAACACTGGAGTGGGTTGCCATTTCCTTCTCCAATGCATGAAAGTGAAAAGTGAAAGCAAAGTCGCTCAGTCGAGTCCAACTCTTAATGGCCCCATGGACTGCAGCCCACCAGGCTCCTTATATATCTATTAGTGAGAATACTTCACTGATTCCTTCTATTGAAACTGCAGCTAGATAACTATCCTTTGTGATTCAAGTATTTGAATAATCAGTCTGAGATTGAAAAAGTATCATGTGTTACACAAAAACAACTGTAGACATGGTATCTAGGTGGCCACAAAAAATTTAATATCAGTAAGATGGCGATGTTAGAAGAGTGCTGTCAATACCATTTATATGTTAAATGTATTATTAGCAGATTGGTCTACTGAAATCTTGGTATGAATTTTTGTGGTTGCTGAGACTTTCAAAGGCCAAGTTAGGGGCTATGTAATTACAAATCTGTCTTTTTTTATTGTTTCTTTAGCTTCATAATAAAGAGTGACATTTATTATCTGGAAATATATGTTTTTTAAAATGTATGTGTTGTGTGTGTGTGTATGTATGAGAGAGAGAGAACTCTTCTTTCCTCTTTCTCCTTCCTATTATTTTTTCTAACAATCACCTTTCAAAAAGAAGGAAGGAAGTAAGATGAGGAGGAAGGGGAGCAGGGAAACATGTTTAGCCTCTATAATTTATAAAGGTACACAGCTATCCAGGAACTGCACAATTACATAAGACTAGAAAACAGTCATTTTGAATTTTTTTGTTACAGAAGTTCTTTACTTAGTCTTTAAGTCTTGTGACTAAAAGGGACCTTTCCCCCCATCATTCATCTAGAGAATGTTTCAGAATTCAAACCCCCTAACCTCATGCGAAGAGTTGACTCATTGGAAAAGACTCTGATGCTGGGAGGGATTGGGGACAGGAGGAGAAGGGGATGACAGAGGATGAGACAGCTGGATGGCATCACTGACTCGATGGACATGAGTCTGAGTGAACTCTGGGAGTTGGTGATGGACAGGGAGGCCTGGCATGCTACGATTCATGGGGTTTCAAAGAGTTGGACACAACTGAGCAACTGAACCGAACTGAACCCCAAAAATGAACACATGTCAATCATGAGTTTTCTAAATCACCTTCTAGATATGAAGTCACCCACCTACACCTATTGTGAGATGTTGGCCTTAAATCACAATTGGGACAAAAAGAGCAACGTAAAGGACAGTGAGCTAGTGGCCCATTATTTGCCATGCTATCAAGCCTTGTCATCATGAAGACTGGGGATAGAGAAGTAATACATTTTTAATAAACAAGAATAGTTCTTCCATGTGGCACAGGAAGTGAAGACAACCTTGGCTTCTTTGTTCTAGAATAGGTGGGCAAAATATTCAGTTTTATGTTCTAGATGTAAAAATACTTCAGTTCAGTTCAGTTCAGTTGCTCAGTCGTGTCCAACTCTTTGCGACCCCATGGACTGCAGCACGCCAGGCTTCCCTGTCCATCACCAACTCCTGGAGTTTGCTCAGACTCATTTCCATTGAGTCGGTGATGCCATCCAACCATCTCATCTTTGGTCATCCCCTTCTCCTCCTGCCTTCAGTCTTTCCCAGCATCAGGGTCTTTTCCAATGAGTCAGCTCTTCGCATCAAGTAGCCAAAGTATTGGAGTTTAAGCTTCAACATCAGTCCTTCCAGTGACTATTCAGGACGGATTTCCTTTAGGATGGACTGGCTGGATCTCCTTGCAGTCCAAGGGACTCTCAAAAGAGTCTTTTCCAATTCCACAGTTCAAAAGCATCAGTTCTTCAGCGCTCAGTTTTCTTCACCATCCACATCCATACATGACTACTGGAAAATCCATAGCTTTGTCTAGACGGACTTTGTTGGGTAAGTAATGTCTCTGCTTTTGAATATGCTATCTAGGTTAGCCATAACTTTTCTTCCAAGGAGTAAGCGTCTTTTAATTTCATGGCTGCAGTCACCATCTGCAGTGATTTTGGAGACCAAAAAAATAAAGTCTGACACTGTTTCCACTGTTTCCCATCTATTTCCCATGAAGTGATGGGACCAGATGCCATGATCTTTGTTTTCTGAATGTTGAGCTTCAAGCCAACTTTTTCACTCTCCTCTTTCACTTTCATCAAGAGGCTCTTTAATTCTTCCTCACTTTCTGTCATAAGGGTGGTGTCATCTGCATATCTGAAGTTATTGATATTTCTCCCGGCAATCTTGATTCCAGCCTGTGCTTCATCCAGCTCAGTGTTTCTCATGATGTACTCTGCATAGAAGTTAAATAAGCAGGGTGACAATATACAGCCTTGACATACTCCTTTTCCTATTTGGAACCAGTCTGTTGTTCCATGTCCAGTTCTAGCTGTTGCCTTCTGACCTGCATACAGATTTCTCAAGAGACAGGTCAGGAGGTCTAGTATTCCCATGTCCTTCAGAATTTTCCACACTTTATTGTGATCCACACAGTCAAAGGCTTTAGCATAGTCAATAAAGCAGAAATAGATGTTTTCCTAGAACTCTCTTCCTTTTTTGATGATCCAACAAAAGTTGGCAATTCAGTCTCTTGTTCCTCTGCCTTTTCTAAAAGCAACTTGAACATCAGGAAGTTCACGATTCACGTATTGCTGAAGCCTGGCTTGGAGAATTTTGAGCATTACTTTGCTAGTGTGAGATGAGTGCAATCATGTGGTAGTTTGAGCATTCTTTGGCATTGTCTTTCTTTGGGACTGGAATGAAAGCTGACCTTTTCCAGTCCTGTGGCCACTGCTGCATTTTCCAAAAATACTTCAAGAATAGGAATTAAATACAGCATTTATTTTGTCCCAAGTTGATAGATGGATATGTTTCAGAGTATCACAGTGGTTTCTGGGTAAAAATTCTGCCTCTATAAGCAAGTTGAACTAAATTAGTCAACATTTCCTTTTAGATGATTTTGATTGTTTTAAGTTCTTTGTATGGTGAACTTGTGAGGGTTTCCCTGGTGGCTCAGATGGTAAAAAATCCGCCTGCAATGTGGGAGACCTGGGTTTTAATCCCTGGGTTGGGAAGATCCCCTGGAGAAGGGCATGGCCACCCACTCCAGTATTTTTGCCTGGATAATTCCCATGGACAGAGGAGCCTGGCAGGCAACAGTCCATGGGGTTGCAAAGAGTCAGACACAGCTGAGTGACTGAGCACATGCACACACATGGTGAGCTGAACTTTTGCCTTTCTGCAATTTTTGTACATTTCCTATTGGTTAAAAATACATAGAATGAATTTAGTCCCTCTATATCTTGCAGCCCACCAGTGTCTGAAGATATATGACATTTCTCCTACTTTGTATCTAGGGTTCAAATATGCAAGTGCCACTGGGGGTCGTTTGTAATAGAGGCTGACAAGTTAGGAATACATTTATATCTGCTACGATTATAGGCTATTCCACATTTCTACTTTTAGATTTTTTTAAAAAATAATAAGTGTCCTGGCATTTTCATGTTGCTCTAAAACTAGGAACATGGCTTAACTGATTTGGTACAAGAAGTGAAGCAATCTCATTTCAGGAAATGATTTTCCCTTTTAGGGACAAAGAATAACCTTTATCTAGAGATTCAGTTGTCATGTTCATACTAATGTATGCAAATAAAATCAGAGTTTTGGTAACTACTATGCCTCTAAAAGGTCATATTCTTTTAATTAGAATCAAGCAATTAATTCTAAATGTTCCCCTATATTTTTCTGGAAGCATTTCCTTTCATTATCAAAAGCCTCAGATTTCTTCCCATTCTATTTTTTTAGCATATGAAATAAATAATAAAAACTTATGGTTTGGTTCATCCTGAATTTAATTGCGCCTCCCCTTAATGCATATCAATTCAATGTGGCTCTTTGGGTTTTTATGGCTTACAGTGTATATAGTACCTGTTGATATGTTGATATGATATTAGAACAAATTGAGTGTTAGTCATGATTTTTGACACTTTGAATCCTATGCTTCTGATTTATATGACTGGGAAATTACTACTAACAAAGCCTTATTTAGGCATAAATTTATTATTTTTTAATTAAACATAAAGATGATAAAACCTAAAAATGTTGCCAAAAACTTCATTTTCCCTGCACTAAAAAAAAAAAAAAAAATTAAGCTCAAATTCAAATTCAAATTTCCTTAGTGCCGGGATGCCCTCTGCTTATATATATATATATATATATATATATTTTTTTTTTAATTGATTGACAATATCCAAAGTATCATTTAAAAAGGACTGACTTAACATGGTGGGTTACCTTTCTTTAGTTATTACTTTATTCTCTCCTCCCTCTCCTCTTTCATGCTCAAAAAATTACAAATATTATTCATTAATACTTTTATTCATTCTTTAGTTATCCACTCATGTATTCAGTCAACACACATTTATTGAGTGCCTAATGCATGAGCCAAACTTTGCTTTAGAACAGTGCTTGTCAAATTGTAATGTGTTCATGAATCAACCAAAGGATTTAGTTAACATTCCCATTCTGATTCAGTAGGTCTGGGTGGGGCCTGAGATTTTGTAGTTCTGATAAACTCTTGGCCCAGGGAACAAACTTCGAGGACCAAGGCATTAGACCAGAGAAGAGATCTGATTCCTTTGAATTGACTTTTCTGTCCACCACAAAATCAAGACATTTCCTTTTGTAAATGCAGGTAATTTTGAAAGGACATGCTCATTACTTTAGTTAAGAATTCATCCTCTTTGCTTTTACGGCACTTATCACACAATGATGTCTTTAATTGTTGGTGTCTGTTTTGTTGTATTTAAGTCCCTCGAAAATTGACACTAAATTCTATTTAGTGTTTCTATCATCTATCATGGGCTTCCCTGGTGGCTCAGTCCATCATGGTGTTTGCTGCTAAGTCGCTTCAGTCGTGTCCAACTCTGTGCAACCCCATAGACGGTAGCCCACCAGGCTCCCCCATCCCTGGGATTCTCCAGGCAAGAACACTGGAGTGGGTTGGCATTTCCTTCTCCAATGCATGAAAGTGAAAAGGGAAAGTGAAGTTGCTCAGTCGTATCCGACTCTTAGCGACCCCACGGACTGCAGCCTACCAGGCTCCTCCGTCCATGGGATATTCCAGGCAAGAGTACTGGAGTGGGGTGCCATTGCCTTCTCCAATCATGGTGTTTATGGCTCAATAATAATGTGATGAATAAATGCAGTAAATGGTTATTACTGTCAGAGTAAAATCTATTCTACCTTCTACTTATTTTCCCCCCTAAGAGTCAGAAAGAGGCTTTTCCCTCTTTTTCCCACTCTAGTCTAAGTTCAGTAGCCTTCCCAAGAAGTGAAATATTCAAAGTTGAGCTAATGTTGGTCTTGATGTGAAGTAGAGGAACCTCATTTTGGGAAGGGGATAAAAGCAAATGAAGTCTTGTGTTCCAGACAAGATAATCTTGGAAATGAAATTACTATTAGATTGCCAAGTGTCTGGAGTGGGCTTGGTCAGGTAAGAAGGTGTGTTACAGAGTAGAGTCCAGAGACAGTCCCCTGGGGAAACAGTATGATGGGGAGGCCATTACTATGCTGGAGGAATCTGACCCCTGAATTGTTACTGGTGATATGGAGGACAACGTGGTAGGAGCTGTGAAAAGTCTATGGGTGAGGGTACAGGTTTATATCTGACCCATGAATATTCAGAACCCCAGACAGATCTTCTCACAAACAAGTCAATGACCTTGTAACTTTCTTGTAGGAGTTTACAGGGACAGTCACATGATCATTTCAGCGTAATAATAATAATAATAACAATAGTAAACTCTTAGTGAATAGATAGATGTTTTGGCTATAGAAAAATAAATAAATTTAGGAAGCAGCAATAAATGCATTCTTTGTAAGGCACAGAACTGAATAATTTAAGAAATACAGTCTGTCAGAATTATTGCTTTACACTGAATGTAATACCATATTTTCCCTTTGAAAATGTCATAATTATATGTAGCTACACTTAGAGCTTACTAGTTGCCCAGGATTTTTCTTAATGTTTTACATATGCTAACTCATTTAATCCATTTGAGAGAGATACTTTCATTGATGAAGCAATAAAGGGACAGTATATTTGAATAATTCACTCAGGGTTACATAACAGAAAGTGGTGGAGCTGTGTTTTGAACTCAGGCAGTTTGGGTCCTTAGGGTCTGTGCTTTTAACTATTATAGGAATCTGTCCATCACATAAGTGTTTCTCATAAATTTTGAATGTGAGAGACATCCAACTAAAATGGATTTATTTAAATAGAATTGAGAAGACAGGAGAGTTCTCATTGTAATTGGGTAAGCAAACAGGAGATGGGATGTTCAGGTCCACAGCGTCAAAGATTTACATCCCTAGAAGTCAGACCAAGTGGTGCTATATTCTGTTCCTTTATGCCAAAGAGTATGTCCTGTATACTGTCCTAAAATGGTTGCTGAGAAATGCATATCTGTATGTATGCAACACATTCCATGATGATCCTCTTATTATTCTAAAAGGCAAGATGGGAAAATATGAGCAATCCACTAATTCATTGATAATTGAACAGTTATCCAAAGAGTGTCTAGTAATGGATTGATGCCCAGCTTTACAGAGATCTCTGGAGTTGGGATTCTCCACTTGGCTTTCTTTTATGCAACAGTTTGTTCGGTGGTTAGAATGGTGGAAGAAGAAATGCTGAGCACTTTTGCAGCTAATAAATACAAAGTTAGAAAGGGTGCCTATTAGTTTAGATGATAGTCACATGCCTGAAGAAAGATCTTTCCAGTTTGGAGCTATGGGCTGAAACTAATAAAATGAAAATTTATAGAGTTATTATAAACTCTTGTTTATTGCACAGTTACAGGAAAAGGAAATTTATGACAAAATTCCTGTGGTTTTATTTGCCTACCTGCTCAGTATGAGCCAGTATGATGTTAAGAGATGCTTAAAAAAGTTAATGCATTCTTAAAATGCATTAATAGAGGTAGAGAGTCAAGTTCAAGGGTGGTAATAGTTTCACTATAATCTGAACTGCTCAGGCTGCGTCTTGTATATTATATTCAGTTCTGTAGGCTGCATTTTAAGAGTTACTGAAAAGGTGGATTACACCTAGAGGGTGACTAGATTGTTGAAGAGATTGGAAACCATGGTGTTTTAGAAATTGACTCTTGCCTGGAAAATCCCATGGACGGAGGAGCCTGGTGGGCTGCAGTCCATGGGGTCGCTAAGAGTCGGACACGACTGAGCGACTTCACTTTCACTTTTCACTTTCATGCATTGGAGAAGGAAATGGCAACCCACTCCAGTGTTCTTGCCTGGAGAATCCCAGGGATGGGGGAGCCTGGTGGGCTACCGTCTATGGGGTTGCACGGAGTCGGATACGACCGAAGCAACTTAGCAGCAGCAGCAGCAACCTAGAAAAGAAACTGATAAGGCCTTGTGAAAGTTCACATTGTAAAATACTTTCTTGAGAGATAATAATTTGGTGTAATTCTATAGAGAAGTAGATCTAATAGATAAGAAGGTAAAAGATCGGGTATATTCTTACAGTTATGGCTGAGAAAATATAGAATAAGACACCTTGAAAATAAAGTGGGGTGGAGCAAAGCAAATATCATTTTCCCTTTTTGTTTTAATAAAAATTGTTTTTTAAAATAGATTTCATTATAAATGTAATATTGTTCAACCTAAAAGTGTCAAACAATTTAGAGATGATTCATAATTTTCTAGAGCGTTTGTTTTGGATATATCTTTTCATACCAGTGAAATGAGACCTAGATTACTCCTTTAAATTACTAGAATTTGTTTCCTAAATACCTGAAAATATGTAAGTGTTTTTACTTTACTTCGCGATGTTTATAAACTTGACTATGATAGCCAACATTATACATATATCATTCATTTCTTTAGTCCTAATAGTTAGAAGCAGAGCTGTTAGGAATGAATGCTTTAAGAGTTTTGAGGTATTTTATGAAACTAGTCTCAACAAAGATTACAAAATTAAACTTCTACTGTCAGGGTGTAGGTAATTCCATCTGTCTCCACCTGAGCACTATTAATTTTTAATCATTATTTTTATGGTTTCCAATATGATGGATGAAATAGGGCATTTTGTTTTGATATCTATAAACAGTGAAGTTAAAATGAGTGTGTTCATTACTCACTGACATTTGTTCTTTTGTGAATTCCTGTTCATGTTATTTATCCATTTTTCTAATGGATTGCTCTATTTTCATATTGAGTATAATTCTTGAAATGCTATTAAGAATTCTAACACTTAAAAATGATGAAAATAGTTTTTCTTATCTAATATTTCCCTTTTAATTTATTTGTCATATTAGAGGACTTTGTCTTCTACTATGTAATATTTTTGTTTACCAGAAAAAAGAAAGAAAAGACAAAAATAATGTTCCATTAAGGAAGCCATAGCCCTTCTTGGTTTCTCAGTAATACCTATGCTTCCTGCGTGTGTGCTAAGTCGCTTCAACTGTGCCTGACTCTTTGGAACCCTATGAACTGTAACCCACCAGGTTCCAGGATATCAAAATATATGAAGAAAATAACATGTAAGATCTCACAAAAGCTAGTGATTCCAATTTTTAAATAAATTTGATTAAAGGAAATTTAAAAATCCTTGACAAAAATTTTTTTTAGATATTGAAAACTTTACAAAAAGAAATTCTGTAATTTGTTTTTTAAAAATTAAGAACAATTGGCATTCCACATTCACCAAAGTCAGCTTAAGATTTATTTATTAATTATAGCTTTAACCACATAAACAAAAAGTGTGAGTTGATATTTTTTAGTTTAAAATTTATGCCAGTAATTTTACATTAGTGAAGTGCATGCATGTATGTGTGTGCACATGTATGTGTATGTGTGTGTTTTAAGTGTATGAATTTTATTTTGACTGTCTTATTTGCCTCTCCGCTGATATGCTTTTGGTTAGAACATCAAGGCACAAATGCAGTTGTCAGCTTTTGTGTGCTGTCTAATTGATGTGTGATGGCTAATTTTTGTACCTGAAGTTTCTGATGGACTGTAGCCAAAGAATGATGTATAAACTAAAAGAATCTCATTAAACTGCTAGGAAAGACAGTGCCAATAGGAGCATATGTTCTTCATTCTCCATACTAATGCTGTGATAAAGAAAGAAATCCAGAATCTCACTGTATAGTATTTCCTTGTGACTTTTTAATAAGCAAGATTTCATTGAAGTTGAATTTTCACTAATTGGCTATGTATGTCATTATCAGCTTATATTTTAATAATTGAATTGTTAGCAGGAAAATAATGTACCTATCATTAAAAAGTACATAAATTTTAAAAAAGTTTGGAACAACAGCACAATATCCATTAAGTTACCACACTATAAATACTACCAGGGCTGACAAACACTAAAAGTGGATCCTGGATTCGGGATTGCAATTCAGAGGATGTTAAATCTCTTTCTATGAAGAAATATAAAGATAAAACCAAATGTATTTTTTTCCTTTTGAAGCATTTATATTAAAGCTAAAATGACCAAAACATGACCATACATTTTCTCAAAACCTTTCCTGAAATATTATTATGGACCCAGTCACCAAGCCTCTTTGCCTAACTTTTCTGATAGTGAAAAATTATTTTCTGCCTTCACTTACAATAATTAAATGAAAACTAAACGAGCGAGAAAACAACTTACTCTCATTATCAGCTTGTCAATTGCTGAAATATCTGATGACACTCTGTGATGACCAGGGTATAGGGAAGCTACACTTTGTACAATTTTAGTATAACTGTAAACTGATACAACTACTTGGGAAAGGTATTTGTCAAAATTAGCAAAATTTAAAATATGCATTAAATTTACCACTTAAAAGTTTTATAATAGGAGTATATATAAGTTTAACCTGGAAGCATTATCAGGATACTCCACTAAAATTTTTTAAAACCAGGAATGATATAGACTTCATATTATTTAATTTAAAAACTAAAAATCAAAATAGCGTATAATACAGAAAACCACAAATTAGGAATTTCAATTTTTTTTTTTTTTGGTATACTATAGGAATTGAATCACTTCAAGCTAAAAACTTGGCATCTTAACACCTGATTGGCTAATGTTATTTTGTAAAATTGACTTACAATTTTTGAGTTGGTGAGATTCTTGAACTGCCACCACTTGAAGTGAAAATAGTATACCACTTAGTAAGAAATGTAATATAAGTAACATCTCTATATGTTGCCCCATAATTTATACAACCAAGAAATTCTCCAGATTAATTAGCAGACTAATAAGTGTTCAAGCAAACATACACACAATAAAAGTAACAGAAGGAAACTCTGCAATGCCATTGGTTATTGAAGAGTGTATAAAATTCAGATCTGAAAGAGAAATGAATGCTCATCAATAAATAATTCATATTGAAAAAAATCTAAATCCAAAAAATACTTCAATAAAATGACTGTTTACATACTTCTAGAAAGTTTATTATAGAAGTGAATTTTTCAAAAGTTTATCATTTTTCCTACATAGAGAGTTTCATTATAAAATTTAAATTGACCTTAAAATTTAATTTAGTATAGCAATTTAAACACCTTACGACACATGTACTTTTAATCATATAGAAGGAGACATATTTATCTATAGTAAGATTAGAAAGTATATCAATGATTTATTTAAATCCCCCTTGGAAAAAATATTAACAATAGGAGGATTTCCTTTTATAAATTTTAAAAAAATGAGAAAAAAATTCATTAAAAATATCTAAGGTAAGCACAAATTCTTTCTGTTACAGTTCCACAAAATGCTAGCAGAATAGCTACGTACACGACTGAGCAACTTCACTGACCACTGACTGACAGAAGAGGTACATTCACAATCTCCAACCCAAGATTTCCTCAGGCTTTACAAATCACACAAAGTACAAAAAGGAATTTGTGTCCAGCCTCTCTAATCCCCTCTTGCTCCACCCCTACAGAACTGAATCTCTTGCCCTGTCTGAGTTTGGGGATGGGTGGATCTGGACAAATGTACAGAAGAGGTGACCACAGGCTCTACAAGATCCCTGCCCCACCTTCCTCTTCCTTGTAGACAAACTATTTCCACCTAACTTCTACACATTGAGTTTAGATAACATTTCCCTTGGGAGGGAAAATGTACATTGCTCACACTAGGCCATGTCCCTTCAGGAAAGAGAGATGAGAAATTTTATAGATTTTTTTATAGTTTCATAAAGTTGCTTAGCAGCCCAATAGGGGAGGAAACCTCTCTAACATACTTAAGTACCAAATATGAATAATGACTATGAGTAATGAATATAAGAAGTGAGTAACTTGGAAAATGCATGGGATGACAATACTGCTCTGATTATGTGTAATGAATCAGAAGCTTGAAGTGTAGGTTTTATTAGGCCAACTGGAAACAACTTCTATAACCAAGAGCCTTATGATAAGATCCTATTTATAGAGGAGACATATCTAGGGTGTAGGCATCTGGGTGCTGTCTCTACCACTCCAGAAGTGCCATTGTGGATGTATTGGAAGGAGATAACTTCTGCCTGACTGTCGGGAGCCGTGTTAGGCATTACTGACAAAATAGAGGCACAGCCCCAGCCCCCTCTCCTCATTCTGCAGGCACAGACCCGGGATGAAGGAGTTAGCTCTTGTGATTCTGACTTGTTTCTTCCTTTCTTTGGTTGAGTTGGCTGGAAAGAATGTTAAGGTGCTTATTGTTCTTGAGAGAAGCGTGAGAAAGCACAAAGCCTTCTGCAGTTGTGCCCAGAAAATAATCTAAAAGTAACCATTAACATTTGTTCAAGGATTTTTGCAAAGAATGTCCCAGGATGAGCACATAGGCCACAACTTGAGGCCAGGGAAAAGATTGTTATCTGAGACCTGTTTGTGAAGGAAATGTTTATGGCAAAAGAAGTTTGCTGAGTTTAGGGTTTAGGAATAATTTGGCATAGTAGAAGCCTTTTTAGGAGATAGTGAGCTTAGGATACTAGGGCAAGCAGGATTTAGAAAGATAAGAAATAAACTGAGGAATGTGGTATGCAGCCTAGACATAAGCTTGAGAAAGTGCTGCACCCAATCTGCCAGCAAATTTGGAAAACTCAGCAGTGGCCACAGGACTGGAAAAGGTCAGTTTTCATTCCAATTCCAAAGAAAGGCAATGCCAAAGAATGCTCAAACTATCGCACAATTGCACTCATCTCACATGCTAGTAAAGTAATGCTCAAAATTCTCCAAGCCAGGCTTCAGCAATATGTGAACTGTGAACTCCCTGATGTTCAAGCTGGTTTTACAAAAGGCAGAGGAACCAGGGATCAAATTGCCAACATCTGCTGGATCATGGAAAAAGCAAGAGAGTTCCAGAAAACATCTATTTCTGCTTTATTGACTATGCTAAAGCCTTTGACTGTGTGGATCACAATAAACTGTGGAAAATTCGGAAAGAGATAGGAATACCAGACCACCTAACCTGCCTCTTGAGAAATCTGTATGCAGGTCAGGAAGCAACAGTTAGAACTGAACATGGCACAACAGACTGGTTCCAAATTGGGAAAGGAGTACGTCAGGGCTGTATATTGTCACCCTGCTTATTGAACTTCTATGCAGAGTACATCATGAGAAACACTGGACTGGAAGAAACACAAGCTGGAATCAAGATTGCTGGGAGAAATATCAATAACCTCAGATATGCAGATGACACCACCCTTATGGCAGAAAGTGAAGAGGAACTAAAGAGCCTCTTGATGAAAGTAAAAGAGGAGAGTGAAAAAGTTGGCTTAAAGCTCAACATTCAGAAAACGAAGATCATGGCATCTGGTCCCATCACTTCATGGGAAGTCGATGGGGAAACAGTGGAAACAGTGTCAGACTTTATTTTGGGGGGCTCCAAAATCACTTCAGATAGTGATTGCAGCCATGAAATTAAAAGACACTTACTCCTTGGAAGAAAAGTTATGACCAACCTAGATAGTACATTCAAAAGCAGAGACATCACTTTGCCAGCTAAGGTCCGTCTAGTCAAGGCTCTGGTTTTTCCATTGGTCATGTATGGATGTGAGAGTTGGACTGTGAAGAAACCTGAGCGCCAAAGAATTGATGCTTTTGAACTGTGGTGTTGGAGAAGACTCTTGAGAGTCCCTTGGACTGCAAGGAGATCCACCAGTCCATTCTAAAGGAGACCAACCCTGGGATTTCTTTGGAAGGAATGATGCTAAAGCTGAAACTCCAATACTTTGGCCACCTCATGTGAAGACTTGACTCATTGGAAAAGCCTCTGATGCTGGGAGGGATTGGGGGCAGGAGGAGAAGGGGACGACCGAGGATGAGATGGCTGGATGGCATTACGGTCTCGATGGACGGTGAGTCTGAGTGAACCCCGGGAGATGGTGATGGACAGGGAGGCCTGGTGTGCTGTGATTCATGAGGTCTCAAAGAGTTGGACACAACTGAGTGACTGAACTGAACTGAACTGAACAATGTAATCACAAGTAAACATGATTCTCAGAGAATCGCTGAAGCAGGAACTCTGTTTGAAGGGCAACAATGAGACAATAATCTGGGTGAGGGGGAACTGAAAATGTCAAACCTCTGACCTAATGCTTTTGAAAAAGTATAAAAGAGAACCTGATGCTTGAAATAAACATGTAGTCCCGTACCCCAAGTCAAGGGCTACATCGTTTCCCGCCGACACCACTCATCTCTTCAGGCTGATCTCCTAGCTGCTAGAGCTGGACTCTGGCACCTGACTTGAGTCTCTTGTTTTCCAAAAGAAAGACCACTTTTACTTCCTCCCATTTGGAGAACAGGTTGAGAGTAACAAGCTCCACCCATGACTAATAGGGAGTGGCTAAGCAAAGAAGCCCTGACTCCTAAGACTAAAAGCATCTCAGATGGTCACAGTTAGCAATAGAAGCCACATTAGGAAAAAAATCTTTACTCAGTCTCACCATTAAAGCATTTACTACGTTTGACTTTCCTAAATCTGTAATATTGATTATAATTATGAAAAATTATTAGGAAAAATAATAATAGATTTATCTGCTTTAGAGAGTTAGATTTTTGTCAAATTAGTATGTTTTTAAGCCAATTATAGAATTATTAGGCTAACATATTCTATTTTGTATTCTTCACATTTGCACTTTTATTACTTTATTTGTGTTGGGTTGAATTTTCTCATATTTTCAAAAGTGGTGCTTCCCACTCTTGGTCAATAAAAAAGAGTGATGAATTCACACCTTCCTCTGTTTTTAAAAACTTGATATTATTTAATTAAAATGAGTAATATATACTTCATATATATTTATATAGTGTATATTAATATGTATCTATCTCTATGTTTATATATGCCTGTATATGTGTGTGTGTGTATAGTCAGTTCGCAGTATTTGCAGATTCTTTGCTTCTGAATTATCCTACTAATTAAAATGTATTTGTTGCCCCCAAGTCCATTTTCATGTGCTTTAATGTTTTTTTCTGGATGATTTGTGCAGGAAGCAAGATATTAGGATTGCTGGAAGCATGCAGTCCAAACTGAGGCAAAGCAGGGCTATTCTCTGCCTTCCTGTTCCAGCTCTTCTACTGTAAACAAGTATCCTTTTGAAGGACTATTTAGTGACATTTTTTTGCACTTTTTGTCAGTTATTTTACTGTTTAAAATGCCACCCAAGTATAATACTGAAGAGGCCTCTAATATTCCTAGTGCAAAAAGTCTGTGATGTACTTTACCAAGAGAATAAAATCGTCCCCCTTACCCATGGGGGATATATTCCAAGACCCCCAGTGAATGCCTGAAACCACAGATAATACCAAATCCCATATATGCTGTGTTTTTCCTATACATAAAACCTATGATAAAGTTACACTTATAAGTTAGGCACAGTAAATGATTAACAATATGTATGTAATAAATGTAATGATAAATATATAGTAATAAATAGATGGGGTTTCCCCAGTGGCTCAGTGGTGAAGAATCTGCCTGTAATGCAGGGGATGCAAGTTCAGTCCTTGGGTACAAAAGATCCCCTGGAGGATGAAATGACACCCCACTCCAGTATTCTTACCTGAAAAATCCCATGTACAAAAGAGCCTGGAAGGCTGCAGTCCAAAGGAATAAATAAATAGAACAATTATAGCAATATACTATAGTAAAAGTTATGTGAATGATTTTCACTCTGTCTAAATGTCCATCTTGATGGACAAATTTAATTCCTTTCCCTCATAACTAAACACTTATCATGCACTGTGGCCATCATTTTTGCAGTTTGAGGTGTGACAGCCAAACTACTGTCAACTTATTTTTCCTTCTTCACAATTTCACAGGTAGAATTTCTTAGAGTGGATCTTAGAAACCTCAGAAAATATATGTGTTTTTTTTTTCTTTTCTTCTTATGTCAAAAGCTTTCACCTTTTCACTTAAAGGAGACATTCTACAGTTTCTCTCTGGCATATCTGAATTACCAGCATCACTACTTTTGTATTCTGGGGTCATTATGAAGTAAATTAAGGGTTACTTCAATGCAAGCACTGGAATACCTCGACAGGCAGCCTGATAATCAAGAAGAGCTCCTAAGTGACCCATAGGTTGGATAAGCTGGATGGAGGGTCGATTCACATTCCTGGTGGGATGGAGCAGGACAACAAAAAGATTTTATCAAGCTGTTTAGAATGGCACAGAATTTAAACCTTTTGAGTTGTATATTTCTGGAATTTTCCATTTAATAATTTCAAACCACGGTTGACTTTAGGCAGGTGCCTTAAAAAAAAGCAAAAACATGGATGGGGCATGTGGACTGCTGTTATGTATGCTAGGTAAGCTTTGTTCAGGCATAAGTTATAGTGCTGTTGTCTGACAAAGACTCTCTCCATGACTAAAGTTTAATCGGCCTCCTCTGAACCCTCTTTTGGGCTAGGCGTTGACCTTCTCTTGTCTTTGGTCTGCCTAGAGCAGTCTCAGTGAAGAATTCTCTTTAAGTCAGTTTAGGGAGAATCCTTCCACCTTGGTATCTGGCCACACTTGACATCTGATCAAGTTCCTCATCTCCCACTTTTGTGTGTAAATCATTGCCCTGCTGGTAACAAAAATCCTGTTAGTTCAGTAAGACTCTTCCTACCCTCAATCTCCTCTTAGTAATTTTGTTTCTTCCTTTTTTTTTTTTTTTTGCCATGCAGCCTGTGGATTGTAGTTTCCCCACTAGGGATGGAACTCACACCATGTGCATTGGAAGCACAGAGTCTTAACCCCTGGACTACCAAGGAAGTCCCTCCTCTTAGGAATTTTTATCCAGACCCTCTCACTCTGTTTGTTGTCCATAAATCGCCATATGTCCATGTTGTATTTGGAGTTGAGCCCTATTTCATTTCTATCATAGTACCCCAAATGAAATAGTCTTGAATAAAGTTTTCCATAGCATTTTAATAAGTATTTAAATCTTTTTTTTTTCCTTAACATGGCCATGAGTTCAGTGTTAGCAAGTCAATAATATATATCTCACACACTAGTAAAGTAATACTAAAAATTCTCCAAGCCAGGCTTCAGCAATATGTGAACTGTGAATGTTCAAGCTGATTTTAGAAAAGGCAGAGGAACCAGAGATCAAATTGCCAACATCCGCTGGATCATGGAAAAAGGAAGAAAGTTCCAGAAAAACATCTATTTCTTCTTTATTGACTATGCCAAAGCCTTTGACTGTGTGGATCACAATAAACTGTGGAAGATTCTTCAAGAGATGGGAATACCAGACCACCTGCCTCTTGAGAGGACTTCTCAAAGGACCTGCCTCTTGAGAAACCTGTATGCAGGTAAGGAAGCAACAGTTAGAACTGGACACGGAACAACAGACTGGTTCCAAATAGGAAAAGGAGTACGTCAAGGCTGTATATTGTCACCCTGCTTATTTAACTTCTATGCAGAGTACATCATGAGAAACGCTGGGCTGGAAGAAACACAAGCTGGAATCAAGATTGCCGGGAGAAATCTCAATAACCTCAGATATGCAGATGACACCACCCTTATGGCAGAAAGTGAAGAGGAACTAAAGAGCCTCTTGATGAAAGTGAAAGAGGAGAGTGAAAAAGTTGGCTTAAAGATCAATATTCAGAAAACGAAGATCATGGCATCCGGTTCCATCACTTCATGGGAAATAGATGGGGCAACAGTGGAAACAGTGTCAGACTTTATTTTGGGGGGCTCCAAAATCACCGCAGATGGTGACTGCAGCCATGAAATTAAAAGACGCTTACTCCTTGGAAGGAAAGTTATGACCAACCTAGATAGCATATTAAAAAACAGAGCTATTACTTTGCCAACAAAGGTCGGTCTAGTCAAGGCTATGGTTTTTCCAGTAGTCATGTATGGATGTGAGAGTTGGACTGTGAAGAAACCTGAGCGCCAAAGAATTGATGCTTTTGAACTGTGGTGTTGGAGAAGACTCTTGAGAGTCCCTTGGACTGCAAGGAGATCCAACCAGTCCATTCTGAAGGAGATCAGCCCTGGGATTTCTTTGGAAGGAATGATGCTAAAGCTGCAACTCCAGTACTTTGGCCACCTCATGCGAAGAGTTGACTCATTGGAAAAGACTCTGATCCTGGGAGGGATTGGGGGCAGGAGGAGAAGAGGACAACAGAGGATGAGATGGCTGGATGACATCACTGACTCGATGGACGTGATTCTGAGTGAACTCCAGGAGTTGGTGATGGACAAGGAGGCCTGGCGTGCTGTGATTCATGGGGTCTCAAAGAGTTGAACGTGACTGAGTGACTAAACTGAACTGAACTGAACTGAACTGAAGGTGTCTTTAAATAGAAACACACATAAAACAAGACTATGCATTGATCAGGTGATGAAAATGCTGTCATGTGACCAGAAGCTCACAGGAACCCAATCCTATGTTCTTTCTAGCGCCTATGGTTCAGTGTTTTCTAACTTAGTGTTCACAATGACTTTAGAGAATATTAACTCTTATAAAAACAATAATTGACTGTATATGTTTTTATATACATGCATATGTATATATGCATGTATATATGAGATCAAAATAAATATTTTTCTTTTTTGGGGTGCCCATCTTAAAATAATATTATTTGGGAAAAGCAGCTGATAATTTTGAGAAGTAAAATAGTCTCTTTTTTGATGTTCTACCTCTCTGTTTAGTAATTTGTCTTCCAAAATATTGGGAATATTTTCATTTCTCAACCCATGTCAAGGAGATGAGGGAGTGAGAGCAAAAAAGAGACAAAGAAACATTAGACACTTGACAGTTGATAACAGTGTCTCGTGTGCCTGTGACACAAACCGTCTCAGTGGTTTTCCTTGCAGAACACAGGGAGAAAAGATGACAAATAGAAAGAGAGTAGAACACCCCTCAATAGCAAAGGGAAGCTTGGAGGGAGGGAGGGGACAAGGAGTTAGCTGGATCTCTGATGCAATGAAGATCTGCAATGAAGATCTTCCAGTGATACTTAAAGAAGCTGAACTGTTCTTGTGTTTTATATTCTGCTTTGATAGCAAGTCAGCTCTGCAGGGAGAGAGAGATTGAGAGAGAGAGACAGAGACACTGAGAGAGATCATTTCTAGATGCTGAATAGAGTAGAGCAGCCCTTAAAATGGTGAATAATTCTAATTGGGGAATGGAATTCTTGACAAGTAGTGAAAATAAAAATAAACCACATCTCTACATTCTGATCTCATTTCAGTTTATGTTGCTGCTTAAAGTAAATTGAGTGATTTGTTTTGCTAGAGAAAGGAGTTTCAGAAGATATTCATCAAATTCAAAATAAGTAGTAATGACTTGCAATCTTCAATCCTAAATCTTACAAAATACAGCTCCGTCAAGTGTGTTTAACATCATACCAACCTGTAATAGTACAACGTGTAAAAATACAATATAAGGATTGGCCCTAAGTTACCAGTCACTGATTAAACATATTTCCCCTTCCTGGTTCTGGGGCTACAACAGACCAAATGTGGTAAACAAACTTTGTTCCACAGCTTTGAAGTCTTCTTGCTAGTTTCCTCCAACTTAGAAAAATTATACTATTTATAAAAGTGCATAAATTGTAATTTAAGTTAAAAAAAGCCTTGAAATTTTTATCAAAAGCATTCAAATTACTCTCTCCCCAGGTCAGCTAATGAGTTGTCAGGAGCTGGCCCCTTACTGTAGTGCACCTCCTGCAGACTAAGACAGTTAACCATGTTTTCATCAAAGGAAATGCTCATTAGTAGAGCTTTCAGAAACTGATTTGATTATAGTTTCACTTGTTAAAGTGAAATATTTTGAGCTCATTAGGATGATTATGATTCAAGGTCATCGTTTGAAGCTAGTCCTGTCAATATAAGATAAATGGGCCCTCATCTTTTCCCTTCTTTACGTCTGTGCTTTTTAAACTCTTCTGTGTAAAAGTTCCATAGCCATAATTAATTTTTAGTTCTTCTGTTACAAAGCTGCTTAAAAAAAAAGAACAAAGATTTTTGGCTACTAAAAGGGCCTTGAAGAACTATTAAGAGGAGGAGGAGGCTATCTTGTTTTAGAAAAATCAGAGAAAAACCTTGAAAAGTTCAGCTTTTGAAATCCAGTTATTTTCTCCTTGACCTTTCCAAAGTTTGTAAAAGGTACTTTGTACATAATTTTGCATGTACTCTTTCATCTCAAAAGTATAAAACTAAGCTGAAAACCACCCAAGAACTACCAGTGGTTTAATTAAACATCTCCTCTTTCATGGCACAAGATGAAGTTAACACCTTTTAAAATTCTTTCCTTTCTTTTTCTAAATCCAGCACTTAAATCTCTGAGTGTTAAAGAGCTACTTAGACATTAAAGGGAGTGGTGTTAACTTCTATCAGCAAGGAAGTCTAACATGAGTTTGCCCCTTTAACTTCCTTGGTCAAATATTACCTTTTCCTTTAACATTAAGGAAGGGTTACAATAAAAGTACTTAGAGTGGGTTTTTTTTTTTTAAACATCCTGTACATTATATTTTGGTAAAACATTTGATCTTTAATACGATTGAATCTCCAAAACCTTTCCCTTTAATGCAGATCTGCACTGAACTTGGGCAGTGGATGATAGTTAAAAGTTTACAATAGGCTATTAACCTCTAATTGATAACATTACTTAGAAATGGAGTATTTTCTGCCATATCAGTAAACAAGGATGTCACAGTCATTAGCGGCCCTCCAAATGTGAATTCCTGAGCCCTAAGAGTATTCAGGAAGGAGAAGGATACCTATGACCTGGCATCCATCAGGCTGCAGCCACTCCCAATGGTGAGTCCAAGGGCACTCAGGATGTGAAAAACACAGGATACTGACCCCAGGATAGCTGAGATGCATACCAACTCTTTCGTCTTCCCATACACAGAAAAGCGCTAGATCCCTTAACTTGGGATATCTGGTTTTCTTTAATTAACAATAATCTTTTGATGTTCAGACTACCTGCCCTTTGTTTCAAAACTTCTATAAAACCTGGCTCCTCTCCTCACCTCCTCAGAGCAGTTCTCTTAGGGTTACTTGCGATGCTATGTCCTGTGCTTGAAGTCCTAAAATTTTCCACTGAATAAAGCACAGCTCAAAACTTTTAAGTTGTGACTATTTTTTAAATTGACATTAGATTTTTTTTTCTCCTTTGGTGGACAACAGATGATTAAAACTTATCTCTGCTTTTTTGCAAAATAATTCTTTAAAGGACTTATTCTAAACCCATGAGTTTAACTTTTAAGATCTTGTTTATTAATTGAAAAAGCTAGAGAAGGGGACAACAGAGGATGAGATAGCTGGATGGCATCACTGACTCGGTGGACGTGAGTTTGAGTGAACTCCAGGAGTTGGTGTTGGACAGGGAAGACTGGTGTGCTGCGATTCATGGGGTCGCAAAGAGTCGGACACGATTGAGCAACTGAACTGAACTAAGTGCCCAAACATGCAATTCTGTGACACTGGATCAAAGGTTAGTCAATGGAAAATTATTTGAGATCAGATATGAGCACTGTTCCTTGAAGCAATTAATTTTTCATTCTCACATAAGCCCTAAGTACCTAAGGGCTTATTTGACCATGGAACTTGGAATATAATTATGAAACATTGGGATACTTGCATGAATATCCTTTATATGCTAAATTAATCTAGACTTATTTTTAAACAAAGCAAAATGAAACTGAAGTACATGATATGTAGACTGTGGTAGAGGAAGGGTATCTACTTCAGTGATGTGATGGTGCCAGGATGTACAAGTTGCTGGATATGCAGAAGACAGTATGAATTTATTGAACTCCCTTAAAATGTAGTGGGAAATGGTGTATAAGAACTGAGGAGTCCAGAGACACTTACAGTTAAGGAGAATGCTTAATTCAAATTACTTCCCAAATTTGCTTTTGAAGACTATACTCTTGTCTCCACCTTTCTCCTCATCCCACTTCAATAGTTAAATTGGATTGTTTCCTAATGAGCCCTTATCACAATGTGTAATCATTTTATCTGATTCTCATGGGTCTCTCTCAAATAGGATTTCAACTCCCTGAGGACAAGAAATTGTCTTTTGGTCACTGTTGAATCCCCATTGCTCAGTACCATGTCTATTCAAAGTAGGCATGCAAATGCATCTGTTAAAGGAATAAAGAAAACCACAGGTCTATTATATATTGATATATATTCATTCTTTGCATCTTGGGTATTCTCTGCATCTGGCACTAAAATGAATCTCCTTGAGCTGATGTATTCAGTTCATTTCTGATTTAAATATTCCAGACAAGGCATGGTGAAAGCTTGTCCCAAGGTACAAATTAGTAAGACTGAAAATGAGAGGGATCTGCAAGGGTTAATTAGGAAGGAACATCAACAAATCTTGAGAAATACTGACTGAAGCTTGAGGGAAAGAAAAAAGGATGAATCTCAATTTTCTACCTTGGACTGCTGGATGGAAAGTAATCCACTGACAAATATCATAAAGGAAAAGCCAAAAGTTCATTGGTAGAGGTAGGTGATCTCATAAGAGAATATGTTCTGTTTTAGACATACAGGATTGAGCTGAAGTGTTTCTGGAATTCCAAAGAGAAATTTTATTTTGTAATACAGTGTTATAACTCTCATATACACCTTCAAAAGTCCAGTATTTAAAGCAAAATATAGAATATTTACTACTGGAAAGATACAGTGAAGGGGAAATGAAATAAAAAGAGGAAGAAAGGATGAAAAATACAGAAAAATAACTCATGCTTATTGCTTAGGATAAGGATATTTCTGGGCACCATTTTGAAGTAGCTGAAATTGTCTTTGAAACTGTCCCATCTTGTTTTCTACATTTTAACTGTATGTACCCTGTATCCAGGACAACTGGTTTCTTCATGCTATGATAATTCCCCTCACATATAGAGTCCTTCTCACCTGGGTATTTTATCAAAATTGCATGACTCCCAGGCATTCTCTGATTCATCCCTTATGCAACTAAACATCTTATTATCTAACTTCTCTCAATTAGTTCATAGGGTAGCAGTCCTGTTCAGTAACACATCCTAATACGTACATTATCATTTTCTATAGGTAAAAATCTAAAAAAATAATAATAATAATAAAAGCACCCAACACATGTCAAAGTGAGTGATGTCACCAGGAAAAGTACCTGGGCTGTCTCCCAAGAAACTTCCTTCACTGAGCAGCTAACTTCGTGAATTTGCCACAGTCCAAAGCCAGCTTTGCAGCTCAATGGGTATATATCTTAAATATAGACTTACATTTTTAAAAATATTTAACATGGGAAATTAAATAGACTATCTTTTATTAATGGGGCTTCATGGGTGGTGCTAGTGGTAAAGAACCTGCTTGCCAATGCAGAAGACATAAGAGACATGAGTTTGATTTTGGGGTTTGGAAGATCCCCCAATGGAGGGCATGGCAACCCACTCCAGTATTATTGTCCAGAGACTCCCATGGATAGAGAAGCCTGGTGGGCTACAGTCCATAGAGTTGCAATAACAACATACAGAAGGGACACTGGAGAGAGGATAGCTTTCTACAATATAAACATGTGGGTTGGTTTCTTTCTATGACACCCTGAGATTAGGTAAAAAGAGCCCTTCCTCCCTCCTTTTGCCCAACCTAAAGAACGAGGAGATAGAGCTAATGGACATTGGATGAGTGATGACTCATGTTGGAAGTTAAACAAAAGAGAAAGTATTGTAGCCACTCGTTCTGGGAAACACACTCATTCAGAAGGATAATGCAGATAGTGGAGTGCAGTTTATTACACCACCGGGCCCAAGGCAGCATCTCCCTTTAGCCAAGGACCCTGACCAGTTATGTTCCCTACATGTACGTGCCCAGCCCACCTCCCCAAATTACCTAAAACTAGTCTGAACAAAGGAAAAGAAAGATACAATCAAAGTTAACCCATGATTCATATGCCTTAAGCCTAGGTAGTTAACAGTGGACAATTATCAATAGGCCTGTGGTCATACCCCAATAAACATATTAGAATTTATGATTCTATTCAGTTACACAGATAATTAGGGTATTCTTTTAGGTGACAGAGAGTCTAGGTTGAGCCTTGGGGCTCTTCCATCTGGGACGGTCTGGTTTTCCAGCTGGTATGTTGTTTCCAAAAATACTGGGCATGTAGCTCAAAGTCCACAGTCGGGGCCAAGATGGAGTCCTGTTTTCAAGATGGAGCCTGTTCCATCTGTTTCTGCTTCAAAAGCACAACCAAGGGCAAGAGAAAAAAAAAAAAAAAAAGAGTTAAGGGATTTGCAGGATGGGAACAAAGAGAGGGTTCGATATAAGAAACACTTAAGGTTTTGGTAGACTCTGGGTTGACAAGTGGTCTTCCTGTCTCATGCCTCAGACATGTTTCTGCTCACAGAAGGATAAGCCATGGTAGAAAGACCGCAATCAAGTCAGGATTGACAGTGAATTCCTGGCTTTCTCTGGGCAGTCAAACAAGGGTCTCTGCAGCTGGAGTGCAGATGGCAGTGTTTTGATCATGAAATCATCATAGGAGGCAGTGTTAACTTGTCCTCTGCTTGCCTCACAATACGCCAATTAACCAAGAGACCAAGTGTTAAGGCAAGAAATACGACTTCATTTGGAAAGATGGCTGACAAGAGAAGGTGGAAGACTATTAATAATATCTCAAAATAACCATCTTGTTGGGGTCTGGATGCCAAGTTCATTTATAGAGCAGAGATGGGGGGAGGTGAGGAAATAAAGTAAAAAGGCTATCAATCCTGGAAATATCTCCTAGAATCGCAAGCCTCAGGGAGGGAATGTGTTAATTTCCTTGTTCCTGTAGCCACTCACAGGTGGACAAGGGTCCTGAACAAAAAGGCACATTGGTTTAATATTTAGATAGAGGGTCAGGGTTCCCTGAGGCAGGCCATTATGTGCAAACAGTATCTTTTTAGTGAACAATAGCAACAGTAAGCAAAGGTTAAATAAAAGATACAGACCTAATGGAGTCAGTGCTCTCTTGTAACAGCAGAAGACAGGTCTGTTAGTGTAAGTGTGTTCTTTGTGACCCACTCAAGCTTCTTACTTGTGTTAAAGTGCAATTGATTATTGATACCTGTAAGCTGCAGAGCAATATTTTTCTTAATGTTTCCTATATCTTTTTCAGTGTTTGCTCCATTAGCAACAAGCTGGAATATTACGACTCATCTTTAGCTTCATGCCAGGAAGGCCCTGAAAACTTATGTACTCTTAGCATTAAACTTCAGGTATTTTCCTGAATCTAAAGAACACAAGGGGAGATTAAAAGCAAAGTTTCAAACTAAGGGTAATTTATCTCCCTTGGTGAATAGGATGAGAGCTATAAAAAGGAAGGACATATCAAATGAATCATAAGTCGAGCATGAGTTATGGTGTATTCTATATGAACGGTTTTGTTGGAGTGAGGTAAGAGATAGACAGGCTCCAGGTTTGACATTTACAATCAGCCAGTCTCGAGAAATCTGTATGCAGGTCAGGAAGCAACAGGTAGTACTGGACATGGAACAGACTGGTTCCAAATTGGAAAAGAGTACGTCAAGGCTGTATATTGTCACCCTGCTTATTTAACTTCTATGCAGAGTACATCATGAGAAATGCTGGACTGGAAGAAACACAAGCTGGAATCAAGATTGTCGGGAGAAATCTCAATAACCTCAGATATGCAGATGATACCACCCTTATGACAGAAAGTGAAGAGGAACTAAAAGCCTCTTGATGAAAGTGAAAGAGGAGAGTGAAAAAGTTGGCTTAAAGCTCAACATTCAGAAAACAAAGATCATGGCATCCAGTCCCATCGCTTCATGGGAAATAGATGGGGCAACAGTGGAAACAGTGTCAGACTTTATTTTGGGGGGCTCCAAAATCACTGCAGATGGTGACTGCAGCCATGAAATTAATAGACGCTTACTCCTTGGAAGAAAAGTTATGACCAAATTAGATAGCATATTCAAAAGCAGAGACATTACTTTGCCAACTAAAGTCCATCTAGTTAAGGCTATGGTTTTTCCAGTAGTCATGTATGGATGTGAGAGTTGGACTATGAAGAAAGCTGAGCGCCGAAGAATTGATGCTTTTGAACTGTGGTGTTGGAGAAGACTCTTGAGAGTCCCTTGGACTGCAGGGAGATCCAACCAGTCCATTCTGAAAGAGATCAGCCCTGGGATTTCTTTGGAAGGAATGATGCTAAAGCTGAAACTCCAATACTTTGGCCACCTGATGCGAAGAGCTGACTCATTGGAAAAGACTCTGATGCTGGGAGGGATTGGGGGCAGGAGGAGAAGGGGACGACAGAGGATGAGATGGCTGGATGGCATCATGGACTCGATGGATGTGAGTCTGAGTGAACTCCGGGAGTTGGTGATGGACAAGGAGGCCTGGCGTGCTGCGATTCATGGGGTCTCAAAGAGTCGGACACGACTGAGCGACTGAACTGAACTGAGTCTCCTCTTTGCATTTCCTGAGGCAAGAAATAGGTGGACTCCAGTTGAGGAAGTTACAACCAGCACCCCCATTTGCTCTTGGAAGTGACAACAGAGACAGGGTAAATAGTCAGTCTTTGTCTCTTGGTAACACCTCAAGGGAATAATTATGGCAAGCATGAACAGAGGCAAAGACCCTTCTAAGTAAAAGACAAGGGAGACACTACACGTGTGCAAAAAAAGCTCTTTGGAGTCAAAAGTCAGAGGATAGTTTCAAGTCATAATGAGTCTTGCTCCTCCCAGAAGCCTTCACTTCAAGATCCATCTTGGCTGAAGGGTGCATGCACACACCCTAGGGGAGGGTCCCAGGGTAGGTCAGGTGTGGAAAAAGAAACTAGATAATTGGCCTGAAGAAAGACAAAGACCCAGAAGAACTGACCTATATGAATGATGTAACTGCTTCTTTACTGCGGTCCTCCTCACTGGGAGGACACCCACACTGTCTTTCTCTGGATGGCATTTCTGCCTTGCTTCTATCTCAGCTAAGCACATTTTCTCTATGTGCTCTCCCATTTGTAGTTCTCTGTTTCTAATAAGTTCTGTACCTGCACTCATAGTTTCTGTCTCCATGATAAATGCATTTTTCACTGCAGTCAAAGATCCAGGGGAAAACAACTTCTAGCTAGCCTTGGCTGGTTTGGTGGCGAGGAAACCTGGTTTTCATCCAGGCTACCCTAGATGAAACTGCTGGGCAGGAAATTAAGATCTCACTTCATGCCACTTGCCAAGATAAGAAGGTCACTTTGGAGGCTGTGTTAAAAGATTCATATGAGTTTTACCTAGTCTGGAAGGTCTGCACATCCTTAAAGCATACAAGAAGGGAAACATAAAAGAAGGAAAATTAGAGTGTATACTGTGGAGAAATTAACAAGATGGAACCCCACGCTCTCATGCCCTCTTGCTCCATGTTCTGTAAACAATGACTATGCCCAGTTGTGTAACATATTTGATTGCTTATGGCACTGTGCATGTGCATCACAAAGTGCTTGCTTGGTCACAGGTTACTGTGTCACTGTGAAAGCCCTGGCTGCTGCTGCCTTTGGGTCACACTGGAGTGATATGATTATGTTATATGAGATTATGTTATGGCTCTGCTATGGCTTCATTATGCTTATGTTGTGGCTGCTGCTATGGCTGCTGCATCAGCCAGGAGAGAGGCTGTGTTTTGGTTGCTGTGCCAGCCAGGAGAGAATAAACCTGTCTGTAGCTCCTACAGCCCCTTGCATCTGCTTCCAGCCTCTTAGCTCAAGCCTTGCCTAGCTGGATTCAGTGAGAAGTCTGGACCGTGTGAACAGCAAGACAATATGCATCACATATAGGACCAACCAGACATTTAAAAAGTGTATTCTGAATGGTGTAATTATTCCCAGTTCAGTTCAGTAAAGTTCAGTTGCTCAGTCGTGTCTGACTCTTTGTGACCCCGTGGACTGCAGTACACCAGACTCCTCTGTCCATAACCAACTCCCATAGCTCGCTCAAAGTCATGTCAATCAAGTCAGTGATGCCATCCAACTGTCGCATCCCCTGTCATCCCCTTCTCCTCCCACCTTCAATCTTTTCCAGCATCAAGGTCTTTTCCAACAAGTTAGTTCTTCATATCAGGTGGCCAGAGTATTGGAGTTTCAGCTTCAGCATCAGTCCTTCCAATGAATATTCAGGACTGATTTCCTTTCAGATGGACTGGTTGGATCTCCTTGCAATCCAAGGGACTCTCAAGAGTCTTCTCCAACACCACAGTTCAAAATCATCAATTCTTTGGTGCTCAGCTTTCTTTATAGTCCAACTCTCACATCCATACATGACTACTAGAAAAACCATAGCTTTGACTAGACAGACCTTTGTTGGCAAAGTAATGTCTCTGCTTTATAATATGCTATCTAGGGTGGTCATAGATTTTCTTCCAAGGAGCAAGTTTCTTTAATTTCATGTCTACAGTCACCATATGCAGTGAGTTTGGAGCTCAAAAAATAAGGTTGGTCGCTGTTTCCATTGTTTCTCCATCTATTTGCCAAGAAGTGATGGGACCAGATGCCATGATCTTTAGTTTTCTGAATGTTGAGTTTTAAGTCAACTTTTTCACTCTCTTTCACTTTCATCAAGAGGCTCTTTAGTTCTTCTTCACTTTCTGCCATAAGGGTGGTGTCATCTGCATATTTGAGGTTATTGGTATTTCTCCTTGCAATCTTGATTCTAGCTTGTGCTTCAACCAGCCCAGTGTTTCTCATAATATACTTTGCATACATATTAAATAAACAGGGTGACAATATACAGCCTTGACATACTCCTTTCCTGATTTGGAATCAGTCTGTTTTTCCATGTTCAGTTCTAGGTGTTGCTTCTTGACCTGCATACAATTTTCTCAGAAGGCAAGTAAAGTGGCCTGTTATCCTCATCTCTTCCAGAATTTTCCACAGTTTGTTGTGATCCACACAGTCAAAGGCTTTGGCATAGTCAATAAAGCAGAAGTAGATGCTTTTCTTAAACTCTTTTACTTTTTTGATGATCCAGCAAATATTGGCACTTTGCTCTCTGGTTCCTCTGCCTTTTCTAAATCCAGCTTGAATATCTGGAAGTTCACAGTTCATGTACTGTTGAAGCCTGGCTTGGAGAATTGTGAGCATTACTTTGCTAGCATGTGAGATGAGTGCAATTGTGTGGTAGTTTGAGCATTCTTTGGCATTCCCTTTCTTTGGGATTGGAATGAAAACTGACCTTTTCCAATCCTCTGACCACTGCTGAGTGTTCCAAATTTCCTGGCATATTGAGTGCAACACTTTCACAGCATCTTTCAAATCTTTCAGGATTTGAAATAGCTCAACTGGAATCCCATCACCTCCACTAGATTTGTTCATAGTGATGCTTCCTAAAGCCCACTTGACTTCACATTCTAAGATGTCTGGCTCTAGGTGAGTGATCACATCTTCTTGGTTATCTGGGTCATGAAGATTTTTTTGTGTAGTTCTTCTGTGTAATGTTTATACCTCTTCTTAATATATTCTGCTTCTGTAAGGTCCATACCATTTGTGTCTTTTATTGTGCCCATCTTTGCATGAAATGTTTGCTTGTTATCTCTAATTTTCTTCAAGAGATCTTTAGTCTTTCCCATTCTATTGTTTTCCTGTTTCTTTGCATTGATCGCTGAGGAAGGCTTCTTATCTTTCCTTGCTGTTCTTTGAATCTCTGTATTAAAATGGGTATATCTTTCCTTTTCTCCTTTTCCTTTCGCTTCTCTTCTTTTTCAGCTATTTGTAAGGCCTCCTGAGACAACCATTTTGTCATTTTGCATTTCTTTTTCTGGAGAATGGTCTTGATCACTGCCTCTTGTACAATGTCATGAACCTCTGTCCATATTTCATCAGGCACTCTGTCTATCAAATCTAGTCCCTTGAATCTTTTTCTCACTTCCACTGTATAATCATAAGGGATTTGATTTAGGTCATACCTGAATGGTCTAGTGGTTTCCCCTACTTTCTTCAATGTAAGTCTGAATTTGGCAATAAGGTGTACATGATCTGAGCCACAGTCAGCTCCCAGTCTTGTTTTTGCTGAATGTATAGAGCTTCTCCATTTTTGGCTGCAAAGAATATAATCAATCTGATTTTGGTGTTGACTATCTGGTGATGTCCATGTGAAGAGTCTTCTCTTGTGTTGTTGGAAGAGGGTGTTTGCTATGACCAGGGCATTCTCTTTGCAAAACTCTGTTAGCTTTTGCCCTGCTTCATTTTTTACTCTAAGGCCAAATTTGCCTATTACTCTAAGTATCTCTTGACTTCCTACTCTTGCATTCCAGTCCACTATAATGAAGGATATTTTTTGGGGGTGTTAGTTCTAGAAGGTCTTGTAGGTCTTCATAGAACCATTCAACTTCAGCTTCTTCAGCATTTCTGGTTGGGCCATAGACTTAGATTACTCTGATATTGGATGGTTTGCCTTGGAAACGAACAGAGATCATTCTGTCATTTTTGAGATTGCATCGAAGTCCTGCATTTTTGACTATGAGGGCTACTCCATTTCTTCTAAGGGATTCCTGCCTGCAGTAGTAGATATAATGGTCATCTGAATTAGTTCACCCATTCCAATTACCAGTTCAACAGGTCTCAAATTCCAAGTATTCTGAAGTGGTTAATTGGTTTGCAAAATCATATTTATGATATGCCACTATGTGTTTTTCTGTTCAGATTATTATTATATAAATGGTGAATTTTAATAACAAAATTCTGTTCAGAGGAAGCTTGCATGAGCTTAAGCAGGCTTCTTCAGGTGTTAAGCTACTTGAGAAGATTTTAAAGAGTTCCTTGACAATGTTTAATTATTCTACATGTTTCTAAAATATCAGTGTCATATAGTATATTGGCACAAAGCAAGCAAGTATTGAGGTGAAATATTATTGACCAGTTTCGTTCAGTTAGCCTCAAGGAAGTGAAGACACTTTGATGCACAACAGAGATTGTCACCGTGTCATTAAGACCTGTACAGGTTGTACAGCCTCTGACTAGGAGGTCAGTGACAGGACCTTCTGCTAAAGAAAGATGATGAAGAAGCCTGGGTGCTATGGAGAGCTTCGAGTAGGGTGGGGGTGGGGTCCCCTGTGAGAAGCTGGTGTGATAATCACTAGCCACTATAGCTAGGAACATCCCTTTCTCTGAATTCTTCTTCTCAGATGTTATGCCAATCTTCTTATGCATTTTATATTGGTCGTCACTTAATCATTTTGTAGCATTTGTGGCTATCATTCTCTGCACATGAACTTATTTTGCCAATAAAAAGTCAATTAACCAACACTGATTCCACTTTTTTAAAAACTTTAATTGAAGGATAATTGCTTTACGTATTCCATTGTATATATGTACCACAGCTTCTCTCGATGGACATCTAGGTTGCTTCCATGTTCTAGCTATTGTAAATAGAGCTGCAGTGAACATTAGGGTGCATGCATTTTTTCAGTTTTGATTTCTTCATGGTATATGCCTAGGAGTGGGATTGCTAGGTCATATGGTGGTTTTATTCCTAGGTTTTTAAGGAGTCTCCATACCATCTTCCATAGTGACTATATCAGTTTACATTCCCACCAGCAATGCAAGAGTGTTCTCTTTTCTCCACACCCTCTCCAGCATTTATTGTTTGTAGACTTTTTGATGCTGGCCATTCTGACTGGTGTGAGGTGGTATCTCATTTTAGTTTTGATTTACATTTTTCAGATAATGAGTGATGTTAAATGAGTGATGTTGAGCATCATTTCATGTGCTTCTTAGTCATCTGTAAGTCTTCTTTAGAGAAATGTCTGTTTGGGTCCCTATTCCACTTTTGGACTGGGTTGTTTGCTTTTTTGATATTGAGTTGTATAAGCTGCTTATATATTTTAGAAATTAATCTTTTATCAGTTGTTTCCCTTGGTATTATTTTCTACTATTCTGAGGGTTGTCTTTTCACCTTGTTTGTAGATTCCTTTGCTGTGCAAAAGCTTTTAAATTTAATTAGGTCCCACTTGTTTATTTTTGTTTTTGTTTCCATTACTTTAGGAGGTGAGTCATAGAAGATCTTGCTTTGATTTATGTCATCGAGTGTTTTGCCTATGTTCTCCTCTAAGAGTTTAACAGTTTCCAATCTTACATTTAGATCTTTAATCCACTTTGAGTTTATTTTTGTGTATGGTGTTAGGCAAGAATACTGAAGTGGTTTGCCATTCCCTCCTCCAGTGGACCACATTCTGTCAGACCTCTCCACCATGACCTGCCCATCTTGAGTGGCCCCACGGGCAAGGCTTAGTTTCATTGAGTTAGACAAGGCTGTGGTCCTAATGTGATTAGATTTTCTGTGATTATGGTTTCAATGAGTCTGCTGTCTAGTGCCCTCTTGTGACACCTACCATCTTACTTGGGTTTCTCTTAACTTGGATGTCTGGTATCTCTTCACAGCTGCTCCAGCAGAGCACAGCCACTGCTCCTTACCTTGGACGAGGGATATCTCCTCATGCCACTCTTCCTGACCTTGAACGTGGAATAGCTCCTCTAGGCTCTCCTGCTGGAAAAGGGAATGGCAAACCACTTCAGTATTCTTGCCTTGAGAACCCCATGAACAGTATGAAAAGGCAAAATGATAGGATACTGAAAGAGGTACTCCCCAGGCCAGTAGGTGCCCAATATGCTATGGGAGAAATAACTCCAGAAAGAATGATGGGATGGAGCCAAAGCAAAAACAATAGCAAGCTGTGGATGTGACTGGTGATAGAAGCAAGGTCCGAAGCTGTAAAGAGCAATATTGTAGGAACCTGGAATATCAGGTCCATGAATCAAGGCACATTGGAAGTGGTCAAACAAGAGATGGCAGGAGTGAACATCAATATTCTAGGAATGAGCAAACTAAAATGGACTGGAATGGGTGAATTTAACTCAGATGACCATTTTATCTACTACTGCGGGCAGGAATCCTGTAGAAGAAATGGAGTAGCCATCATGATCAACAAAAGAGTCTGAAATGCAGTACTTGGATGCAATCTCAAAAATGACAGAATGATCTCTGTTTATTTCCAAGGCAAACCATTCAATATCACAGTAATCAAACTCTATGCCTCAAACGCTGAAGAAGCTGAAGTTGAATGGTTCTATGAAGACCTACAAGACTTTGTAGAACTAACACCCAAAAAAGATGTCCTTTTCATTATAGGGGACTGGAATGCAAAAGTAGGAAGTCAAGAAACACCTGGAGTAACAGGCAAATTTGGCCTTGGAATATGGAATGAAGCAGGGCAAAGACTAATAGAGTTTTGCCAAGAAAACACACTGGTCATAGCAAACACCCTCTTCCAACAACACAAGAGAAGACTCTACACATGGACATCACCAGATGGTCAACACCGAAACCAGATTGATTATATTATTTGCAGCCAAAGATGGAGAAGCTCTATATAGTCAACAAAAATAAGACCAGGAGCTGACTGTGGCTCAGATCATGAACTCCTTATTCCCAAATTCAGACTGAAATTGAAGAAAGTAGGGAAAACCGCTAGACCATTCAGGTATGACCTAAATCAAATCCCTTATGATTACACAGTGGAAGTGAGAAATACATTTAAGGGTCTAGATCTGATAGATAGAGTGCCTGTTGAACTATGGATGGAGGTTTGTGACATTGTACAGGAGACAGGGATCAAGACTATCCCCATGGAAATGAAATGCAAAAAAGCAAAATGGCTGTCTGGGGAGGCCTTACAAATAGCTGTGAAAGAAGAGAAGTGAAAAGCAAAGGAGAAAAAGAAAGATATAAGCATCTGAATGCAGAGTTCCAAACAATAGCAAGAAGAGATAAGAAAGCCTTCCTCAGTGATCAATGCAAAGAAATAGAGGAAGACAACAGAATGGGAAAGACTAGAGATCTCTTCAAGAAAATTAGAGATACCAAGGGAACATTTCATGCAAAGATGGGCACAGTAAAGGACAGAAATGGTCTGGACCTAACAGAAGCAGAAGATATTAAGAAGAGGTGGAAAGAATACACAGAAGAACTGTACAAAACAGAGCTTTAAGACCAAGATAATCACGATGGTGTGATAACTCACCTAGAGTCAGACATCCTGGAACGTGAAGTCAAGTGGGCCTTAAAAAGCATCACTACAAACAAAGCTAGTGGAGGTGATGGCATTCCAGTTGAGCTATTTCAAATCCTGAAAGATGATGCTGTGAAAGTGCTGCACTCAATATGCCAGCAAATTTGGAACACTCAGCAGTGGGCGCAGGATTGGAAAATGTCAGTTTTCATTCCAATTTCAAAGAAAGGCAATGCCAAAGAATGCTCAAACTACCGCACAGTTGCACTTATCTCACACGCTAATAAAGTAATGCTCAAAATTCTCCAAGCCAGGCTTCAGCAATATGTGAACCATGAACTTACTGATGTTCAAGCTGGTTTTAGAAAAGGCAGAGGAACCAGGGATCAAATTGCCAACATCTGCTGAATCATGGAAAAAGGAAGAGAGTTCCAGAATAACATCTATTTCTGCTTTATTGACTATGCCAAAGCCTTTGACTGTGCGGATCACAATAAACTGTGGGAAATTCTGAGAGAGATGGGAATACCAGACCCCCTGACCTGCCTTTTGAGAAACCTGTATGCAGGTCAGGAAGCAACAGTTAGAACTGGACATGGAACAACAGGTTGGTTCCAACTAGGAAAAGGAGTACATCAGGGCTGTATATTGTCACCCTGCTTATTTAACTTATATGCAGAGTACATCATGAGAAACCCCAGGCTGGAAGAAGCACAAGCTGGAATCAAGATTGCCGGGAGAAATATCAATAACCTCAGATATGCAGATGACACCACCCTTATGGCAGAAAGTGAAGAGGAACTAAAAAGCCTCTTGATGAAAGTGGAAGAGGAGAGTGAAAAAGTTGGCTTAAAGCTCAACATTCAGAAAACGAAGATCATGGCATCTGGTCCCATCACGTCATGGAAAATAGATGGGGAAACAGTGGAAACAGTGTCAGACTTTATTTTCTTGGGCTCCAAAATCACTTCAGATGGTGATTGCAGCCATGAAATTAAAAGACGCTTACTCCTTGGAAGGAAAGATATGACCAACCTAGACAGCATATTGAAAAGCAGAGACATTACTTTGCCAACAAAGGTCCGTCTAGCCAAGGCTCTGGTTTTTCCAGTGGTCATGTATGGATGTGAGAGTTGGACTGTGAAGAAAGCTGAGCGCCAAAGAATTGATGCTTTTGCACTGTGGTGTTGGAGAAGACTCTTGAGAGTCCCTTGGGCTGCAAGGAGATCCAACCAGTCCATTCTGAAGGAGATTAGCCCTGGGATATCTTTGGAAGGAATGTGCTAAAGCTGAAACTCCAGTACTTTGGCCACCTCATGCAAAGAGTTGATTCACTGGAAAAGCCTCTGATGCTGGGAGGGATTGGGGGCAGGAGGAGAAGGGGACTATAGAGGATAAGACAGCTAGATGGCATCACTGACTCGATGGACGTGAGTCTGAGTGAACTCTGGGAGTTGTTGATGGACAGGGAGACCTGGCGTGCTGCGATTCATGGGTTCACAAAGAGTCAGATATGACTGAGCAACTGTACTGAACTGAACTGATGGTGTTAGGCAGTGATCTAATTTCATTTTTTGCATGTAGCTGCCCAGTTTTCCCAGCACTACTTATTGAAGAGGCTGTCTATGCCATATTGTATATTCTTGCCTCCTTTGTCAAAAATAAGGTACCTATAAGTGCAAAGTGCATGCGTTTATCTCTGGGTTCTCTATCTTGTTTCATTGGTCTATATTTCTGTTTTTGTGCCAGTTCTATACTGTCTTGATGACTAGAGCTTTGTAGTATAATCTGAAATCGGGATGGTTGATTCTTCCAGCTCCATTCTTCTTTCTCAAGATTGCTTTGACTATTCAGGGTCTTTTGTGTTTCCATATGAGTTGTGAAAATTTTTGTTCTAGTTCTGCGAAAAAAAAAAAGCCATTGGTAATTTGATAGGGATCACCTTGAATCTGTAGGCTGCATTTTGTAGTATAGTCATTTTCGCAATATTGATTCTTCCCACTGAGGAACATGGAATATCTCTCCATCTGTTTATGACATCATCAGGGTCTTACAGTTTTCTGTATATAGGTCTTTTGTTTCCTTAGGTAGGTTTATTGCTAGATATTTTACTCTTTTTGTTGCAATCATGAATGGTATTGATTCCTTAATTTCTCTTTCTGATTTTTCATTGTTCATATATAGGAGTACAAGTGATTTCTGTGTGTTTTCCTTGTATCTACGATTTTGCTGAATTTGCTGATTAGCTCTAGTAATTTTCTGATAGTTTCTTTTGGGTTTTCTATGTATAATATCATGTCATCTGCAAACGGTGAGAGTATTACTTCTTTTCTGATCTAGATTCTTTTTATTCCTGTTTCTTCTCTAATTGCTATGGCTAGGACTTCCAAAACTATGTTGAATAATAGTGGTGAGAGTGGATATCCTTGTCTCTTTCCTGATCTTAGAGGGAAAGCTTTTAGTTTTCCACCATTGAGAATAATGTTTACTCGGGGCTTTTCATATATGGAGAAGGCAATGGCACCCCACTCCAGTCCTCTTGCCTGGAAAATCCCATGGACAGAGGAGCCTGGTAGGCTAGAGTCCATGGGGTCGCGAAGAGTCGGACACGACTGAGCGACTTCACTTTCACTTTTCACTTTTATGCATTGGAGAAGGCAATGGCACCCCACTCCAGTACTCTTGCCTGGAAAATCCCATGGATGGAGGAGCCTGGTAGGCTACAGTCCATGGGGTCGTGAAGAGTCAAACACGACTGAGTGACTTCACTTTCACTTTTCATATATAGTCTTTATTACGTTGAGGTAGGTTCCGTCTATGTCCATTTTTTAAAGTATTTTTATCATAAATGGATGCTGGATTTTGTTGAAGGCTTTTTCTGCATTTATTGAGATGATCATATGGTTTTTATCTTTCAACTTGTTGATATGGTGTATCATGTTGATTGATTTGCCTATGTTGAAGAATCCTTGCATCCCTGGAATAAACCCAACTTGATAATGGTGTATGAGGTTTTTGATGTGTTGTTGGATTCTGTTTGCTAGAATTTTGTTGAGGATTTTTGAATCTATGTTCATCAGTGATATTGGCCTGCAATTGTCTTTTTTTCATGTTGTCTTTTCCTGATTTTGGTATCAGGGTGATTTTGGCCTTGTAGAATAAGTTTGGAAATGTTCCTTCCTGTGCAATTTTTGGGAAGAGTTTCAGAAAAATAGGCATTAGCTCTTCTCTGAGTGTTTGACAGTATTCCCCTGTGAAGCCATCTGGCCCTGGGCTTTTGTTCTAGGGGAGGTTTTTGATCACTGTTTCAGTTTCAGTGTTTGTAACTGGGTTGTTCATGATTTCTATTTCTTCCTGGTTCAGTCTTGGAAGGCTGATCTTTTCTAAGTATCTGCCCATTTCCTCTAGATTGTCCATTTTTTAGCATATAGTTGCTCATAATATTCTCTTATGATCCTTTGTATATCTGTGTTGTTTGTTGTAACCTCTCCTTTTTCATTTCTAATTTTATTGCATTGATTTTTCTCCCTTTTTTCTTTGATGAGTCTGGTTAGTGGTTTGTCAATTTTGTTAATCTTCTGAAAGAACCAGCTTTTAGTTTTATTAATCTTTGCTATTGTTTCCTTCATTTATTTTTCATTTATTTCTGCTCTGATTTTTATGATCTCCTTCCTTCTGCTGACTTTGGGAGTTTTTTGTTCTTCTACTTCCGGCTGCTTTAGATGTAGATTTAGGCTGTCTATTCAATGCTTTTCTTGCTTCTTGAGGTATGATTGTATCTCTATAAACCTCCCTCTTAGAACTGCTTTGGCTGAGTCCCATAGGTTTTGGGTCATCTTGTTTTCATTGTCATTTGTTTCTAGGAATCTTTTGATTTCTTTTTTTATTGCTTCATTAACCTCTTTGTTATTTAGTAATTTATTGTTTAATCTCCATGAGTTTGTATTTTTTGTTGTTTTGTTTTTTTCCTGTAGTTGATAGTGTTGTAGTGAGAGAAGATACTTGATACAATTTCAATTTTCTTAAATTTACTGAGGCTTGATTTGTGACCTGCGATATGGTGTATCTTGGAGAATGTTCCATGTATACTTGAGAAGAAAGTGTATTCTGCATTTGGATGGAAAATCCTGAAGATATCAATTAGTCCATTTGGTCTAATGTTTCATTTAAGGTTTGTGTTTCCTCACTGATTCTCTGCTTTGATGATCTGTCCATTGATGACAGTGGGGAGTTAAAGTCCCCTACTATTTTTGTGTTGCTGTCAATTTCTCCTCTTATGCCTGTTAGTGTTTGCCTTATGTATTGAGTTGCTCCTATGTTGAGTGCATAGACATTTACAATTGTTATGTCTTCTTGGATTGATCCCTTGATCATTATGTAGTGACCATCTTTGTCTCTTATGATTATCTTTATTTTAAAATCTACTTTGTCTGAAATAAGGATTGTCACTCCAGCTTTCTTTTGGTTTCCATTCACATGGAATATCTTTTTCTATCCTTTTACTTTCAGTCTCTATGTGTCTCTAGATATGAAGTGTGTCTCCTGTCAGCAGCATATATATGGGTCTTGGTTTTGTATCCATTCAGTGAGTCTGTATCTTTTGGTTGGTGCATTTAATCCATTTATATTTAGGGTAATTATTGATACATATGTTCCTATTGGCATTTTCTTGATTTGGGGGGGGGGGTTGTTTTCGTAGGTCTTTCCTTTCTCTTGTGTTTAGTGGCTATGTAAGTCCCTTTAGTATTTGTTGTAAGGCTGGTTTGGTGGTGCTGAATTCTCTTAATTTCTGCTTGTCTGTAAAGCTTTTGATTCTTCATCAATTTTGAATGAGATCTTTGCTGGGTATAGTAATCATGGTTGTAGGTTTTTCTTTTTCAGTACTTTAAATATATCCTACCATTCCCTTCTGGCCTGTAGAGTTTCTGCTGAAAGATCATCTGTTAATTGTATGGGTTTTCCCTTGTATGTTACCAGTTGCTTTTCCTTTGCTGCTTTTAATTTTCTTTCTTTGTGCTTTATCTCTGTTAGCTCGATTAATATGTGTCTCGATGTGTTTCTCCTTGGGTTTAACTTGTAGGGGACTCTTTGTGCTTCTTGGGGACTCTTTGTGTTTGACTATTTCCTTTCCCATGTTGGGGAAGTTTTCAACTATAATTTCTTCAAAAAATTTTCTCAGTGCCTTTCTTTTTTTCTTCTTCCTCTGGGACTCCAATAATTCAAATATTGGTGCATTTAATATTGTTCCAAAGGTCTCTGATGCTTTCCTCAATTCTTTTTATTCCTTTCCCTTTATTCTGCTCTTCAGCAGTTATTTCCACCATTCTATCCTCCAGCTCACTTATCCGTTCCTGTCTCAGTTATTCTGCTATTGGTTCCTTCTAGTGTATTTTTAATTTCAGTAATTGTGTTATTCACCTCTGTTTGCTTATTCTTTATTTCTTTTATGTCCTTGGTGATTGTATTAACTGTGTTAAATGCTTCTTGTATTTTCTCCATTCTATTTTCAAGTCTTCGGAGCATCTTTCCTATTGTTATTCTTAATTCTTTTTAACGGAGATTACTTGTTTCCTCTTCATTTATTTGGTCCTATGAGTTTCTACTTTGCTCTTCCATTTGCATTGTATTTCTCTGTCTTTTCATCATCTTTTTTTTTTTTTTTTCCCCTAACTTGCTCCACTTGAGGTCTCCTTTTCCCAGGCTTTAGGGTGATATTACTTCTTCCTTTTGATTTTTGCCCTGGGAGGGAAATGTGGGTTGGGTGGTTTGTGTTGATTTCTTGTTGGGGGTGACTTGTGTCTGTGTTCTAGTGGGAGGAGATCAGGTAGGTAATTACAGAAATACTGGGACATATACATACACACTTCCACACATACAGTTGTAGCCAAAATACTCTAAAGAAAAGAGTGCAGGAGATTGACTTGGTGAGCAAGGGAAACCAGAGGTGATATCAACCAGTTGAAAGCAGAGTTAGCTAGTGCTCGATCTGGAAATCTGAGCAGGAACAGGAGGCCAACTGGGGAGTATAGCATAGAGAGCTCAACAATTTAACTTACTTGGTGAAAGAAGAGTGAAGGAAAAAAGGGAGAAAAAAAGAGAGAGAGCAAAGAAAGAGGAGAAGGGAGAGAAAAGAGAAGAGGAAAGGGTGGAGAAGAGGATTAGAAAAATAAAAAGAGAAAGAGAAAAGAAAAAATAGAAAAGCAAAGATGAATAGATGTGTGTGGGAAAGATTTATCTATAGCAGGAATAGCTACAGCCAGTAAAGAACAGTAGGAAAAGCAGTTGGATATATCCAAAACAAAATTTTTAAAAACTCATCAAGAAAAAAGAAGAAAAAAAAGTGAGAAAGAGAAAAAAAGAAAAGAAAAAGAAACCTAAAATGAATTTTTCCCTGCCCCCCCCCTTTTTTTTTTTTGACAAGAAACACAAAGAGGAAAACTCCACAGCACCATAAAAGGATAATATGAAGGTGGAAATATATAGGGGGATAAACCATGTGATTTATAAGAAAAAAAATCTTATTTTTGTTTTAACGAGGAAAACTCCACAGCACTACAAAAAGCTAATATAATGGTGGAAATATGTTGGGGAATAAGCAGTGTGATTTATAAGAAGAAAGAATCTTAAAATGACTTTTTTTTTTTTTAATAACAAGAAAAAGAGGAAAACAGCACCGCTATATGCTAGTGTGAAAGTGGAGCTGTGTTGGGGAATAAACAGTGTGATTTATAAGAGAAAGAAAAAGGAAACAGATTTTAAAAGGGTTTTCAAGGTCATAGTTCTTGATTGTGGAGCCTGTCCCTATGGATGGGGTTGGGTTAGTGTCCTGTGATGTTTTCCTGGTTAGTGGCACTTGTGCCTGTGTTCTGGTTGATGGAGCTGGATCTCCTCTCTCTGAAGGGGCAGTGCAGTGTCCAGGAGTAGGTTTTGGAGTATCTATGGGTTCAGTATGCCTTTGGGCAGTCCTTCTAGCTTTTGTGGTGTTCAGTTCAGTAGCTCAGCCATGTCCAACTCTTTGCAACCCCATGAATCGCAGCACTCCAGGCCTCCCTGTCCATCACCAACTCCCAGAATTCACTCAAACTCATGTCCATTGAGTCGGTGATGCCATCCAACCATCTCATCCTCTGTCGTCCCCTTCTCCTCATGCTCCCAATCCCTCCCAGCATTAGAGTTTTTTCCAATGAACCAACTGTTCACATGAGGTGGCCAAAGTATTGGAGTTTCAGCTTTTGTTGTGTTGCTGCTGCTGCTGCTGCTGCTAAGCCACTTCAGTCGTGTCTGACTCTGTGACCCCATAGACTGCAGCCCACCAGGCTCTCCCGTCCCTGGGATTCTCCAGGCAAGAATACTGGAGTTAGGTTCATCTATTTCCACAGCTGCTATTTCAGCATATCTGCAGGGCTGCTAGTCCCCTATTTGTCCCTGGGATCATTGATGGCACTTCTGTTCCCCTGTCCTGCCCTGCGCTGCTGCCCAAAACTTGGTAGGTAGGTTGCTTGTGTAGATCCTTCTGCGGCAGCGACTTGTGTGGGCTCCCCCCGGCCCTCTAAAGCTCACTCTCTCTGTCTCAGTGTTGTGTGCACTTGACTCTGAGCTCCTGAGGTCCACTCTGTGTCGCGGGCTTGCGTGCACTTGCTTCAGCTCCCTGGGCTGGTCTCTGCATCGTGGGATAGTGTGAACTTGTTTCAGCTTCCCGTGCCCATCCTCTGTGCCACGGGGCTTATGTACACTTGTTTCCACTCACTGCCTGCACTCTGTCTCCAGGATTATTTGTTCTTTCAGCTCTGCCGGGAGGGTTGTGTGAACTGCCCAGGTTTGTATGCCTCTGCTCTATCGGCATCCCAGTCCTACTCTTTGTACCCGGTGTGTTTCCACTTTTTAATTTTTAAAAAATGTGTTCTGCTGAGCTCTGGTTGCAAGTTTCACTTGATAATCATATTTGGTGTTTCACATTATCACTGTTTGTCTCTTTTTAACTTGGGCATCCAGACTTGTTTTCATGTTCTTACTACTAACTCTTTATTTTTCTCCAAAACCCACATTCAAAATATCTGCTTTGATAAAAGGAAGAGGCATTTTAAACTACCTTTAAAGTTACATCCTGTTTGGCATATGGCCTGAAAATATTTCTCTTGGAACTGCACCTTGAAAATTCCTGTGTTACATTATTAAACATCCTTTCACTTCTTCCCTCTTAAGTCACCAGCAAAAGAATCAGAGTTATTATTTATGATTACATTCTGACAATTATGTCACTTAATTGGAAAGATCATTGATGTAATCCAAGTGTGTTTATCTTATCTGCTTATGCCTCCCTTTCACTCTCTATAGTAAGATTTTAGACATGTGTCTCTTTAAAGACAAGGAAGTGAATCTCCTGAATATGTACAGGCTTCCATCTAGATCTGACTCTATTTTAATTGTACAATGCACAGTATATTTCACAGAATTCTCCAGAGAAACAGAACCAATAGGATATACAGATTCTATATAAGAGGAGGTTTATTTTATTAAAAAAATTTTTTTAGCCCCACCATGTGGCATTTGGGATCATAGTTCCCTGAGCAGAGATCAAACCCATGTCTCCTGCAGTGGAAGCATGGAATCTTAACCACTGGACTGCCAGGGAAGTCCCCTAAGAGGAGGATTAATATAAGAATTGGTTTCCGTGGTTATGGAGACCAAAAAGTTACACAATATTCTGTCTGCAAGTTGGAGAACCAGAAAAACTGGGATATAGTTTAGTCCAGGTCCAAAGGCCTGTAAATTGGGAGTCGGGGGACAAGGTGGAAAGGTGAGGAGGGGAGTAATGGCATAAGTATTGTTCTGAGGCCACTGATCAAATGTTATTCTCTCCTAGAGACACCATCACAGACACATCCAGAAATAGCATTTTACCAGCTATCTGGGTACCCCCAGCCCAGTCAGACTGACATATAAAATTAGCTATCACACACAAAAGCTGCAATAATTATAAACAACAAAAAAATTGTCTTAATCATCTATGATATTTATTTAAGTGGCTCTAAATGAAATAACAGCAACTGCAGATATATTTTTCTTCAATAGCTTAAAATTGCTTTTAGAATCTTCAATTATTTAATAAGTGGAAGTCAACAAAGCTAGTTAATGTTAGATTGAGTGTACCTGGTCACATACTTTTGAGGAAAATTTTTGGAATAAAAAAATAATGCATGTTTGACATCAGACATTCAAAAATTCTATTTGCCAATTAGAAATCTAGCATTGTGTAGAAAATAAAACCACTATTTCTTTAGTGCCAAATCTTTTGGTTGACTGAGGCATTAAACCAGTTAATGTTTCACAAATGTAAAAATGCTAAATACCTCAGAGAATAAACCCAAAATGAACTCATAATGCAATTCCTCAAAGTATGATACTGATTTCTAGCTTTTGAATGCCTACTGGCCACTGTCATGTGAAAACAGGCATAACCCACCAAGAAACCAAGGAAAGAAAGCCTTGGCAAATATAAACATGATTTATGGCTTTCTTCCCCATGTAAAATGAACATCCACTACTTTTGCCTTCTGCTTATCAACATGGTGTCAGCACTAGAATGCATTATATATCCAATATCCCGGAGAGGTTTCTGATTCTCCACTTCTGTTTGTTAAGACCTGGGGAAGAGAATATATCTTCTTGCTCTAATTCTTCACCATTGACAGGACTGGTGTTAGAAAGTCAAGATTCTATAAATGTACATTGTTCCTCATTAGCCTCAACTTGAAGACAGTATCTCTCTCTCTCTTTTTTTTTTTTTTTTTGAGAAGGGTTCTCAAAGGCCCATTCAGGGAATTTGGGCTAATGAGGCCACAGTCTGGAATGAGAGCAGATCAGGAATGTCTAGATTCTTGCTTTCTTGCCATGGCAGACCCCCTCTGAAGCCTGAGAGTAATTATTTTAATGACTAACCTGTGGATTCCATTTTTCCATGCCCTTCTTGATAAAAATACATTTGCAAGTCATTTTCACTCTTCTATTTCTTTCCCCACCAGTTTAATCCTACTCAAATTTTAAAGAAAGAATTTTGTAAAGGAGTTTACTATTTTAAGACTCTAAACTGAAAGTATTGCTAAATAAAAGCAAGTTAACAGTAGATGTAATGAGAATGACAGTAAGTTAATTTACTCAGAATCTTTGTTGTAGATATAGTGCCTCTAAGGATAGTGGCAGGGAAATAGATTTACATAAGTGCCAGAGAAAGCAGACATGGTTCTTTTCCCTTTTCTTAAAAACTTATTGCGAGAAGTCCTTTCTTATACTGTCAAATCTAGAATTTAACAACTCACATAGAGAAAGTCTTTAGAACCTCAAATAGCAAATAAATGCAACATGCTTTAAATTTTTATCTAGTTTTATTGAGATATAACTGACATACAACATGGTATCAATATTTTAGGTCTACAGCCTAGGATTTGATACTCATACATTTGTGGAATGTGTAACAGAGTAAGTTTGCTGCTGCTGCTAAGTCGCTTCAGTCATGTCCGACTCTGTGTGACCCCATAGACGGCAGCCCACCACGCTCCCCCGTCCATGGGATTCTCCAGGCAAGAATACTGGAGTGGGTTGCCATTTCCTTCTCCAATCTCTTTACTTAACCTCTATCACTTCATATTGTTATAATTTTTCTCTTATAAAAAGAGCTGAAAAAAAACTTTAAGATCTACTCTCTTGTGTATGTGTGTGTGTTAGTCATTCCCTTGTGTCCGACTCTTTGTGACCACATGGACTGTGGCCCACCAGTCTCCTCTGTCCATTCAGTTCTTCAGGCAAGAATACTGAAGTGGGTAGCCATTCCCTTCTCCACTTAATTTTCCCAACCCTGTGATGTCCTGAATTGCAAGTGTATTCTTTACCATCTGAGCCACCAGGAAAGCCCTCTATTCTCTTAGCAACTTTCAAATGTTCCATACAGTATTAACTATACTGTAGTCACCATGCTGCACAGATTGCAACTCGAGTACTTATTTATCTTGTAAATACAATTTTGTAACTTTTGATCACCTTCACCCATTTTTGCCTTCCTCTGCCCACCTTAGGCAACAATCAACTTTTCTCTCTGTTGTGTGTTTTTTTTTCTTTCAGATTCCACATTTATAAGTGAGCTCATACAATATTTGTCTTTCTCTTCCTGACATTTTAGTTAGCATAATGTCTTTAAGTTTCATCCATATTGTTGCAAGTGGGTAGATTTCCTCCTTTTTTACTGCTGAATAATATTTAATTGTGTGTATTCATCTTTGTTTTATATACATCCATCTGTGGACACTTAGATGGTTTACATAGCTTAGCTATTATAAATAATGTTGTATTGAACACGAGGATACAGATATCTTTCCAAGATAGTGATTTTGTTTCCTTTGGATACACAGCCAGAAGTGAAATTGTTGGGTCATATGGTAGTTACATATTTAACTTTTTGAGGAATCTTCATAATGTTTTCAATGTTGTTGGTAACTCACTAAATCTTGTCTGGCTATTTGTGACTGTATAGGCTGCAGCACATCAGGCTTCCCTGTCTTTCAAAATCTCCCAGAGTTTGCTCAAACTCATGTCCATTGAGTCAGTGATGCCATCCAACCATTTCATCCTCTATTGTCCCCTTCTCCTGCCTTCAATCTTTCCTAGCATCATGGTCTTTTCCAATGAGTTGGCTCTTCCCATCAGGTGGCCAAATTATTGTAGCTTCAGCTTCAGCATCAGTCCTTCCAATGAATATTCAGGATTGATTTCTTTTAGGATTGACTAATTTGATCTCCTTGCAGTCCAAGGGACTCTCAAGATTCTTCTTCAACACCAGTTCAAAAAATTCTTTGGTGCTCAGCCTTCTTTATGGTCCAACTCTCACATCAGTATATGACTACCAGAAAAATCATAGCTATGACCATACAGACCATTTTTGGCAAACTGTCTCTGCTTTTTAATATGCCATCCAGGTCTCTCATAGATATTCTTCCAAGTAGCAAGTCATTTTTAATTTCATAGCTGCAGTCAGCATCCATAGTGATTTTCAGGCTGAAAAAAATAGTCTTGTCACTCTTTCAATTTTTCCCCATCTATTTGCCATGAAGTGATGGGATCTGATGTCATGATCTTAGTTTTTTTGAATGTTGAGTTTTAAACCAACCTTTATACTCTCCTCTTTCACCTTTATCAAGAGGCTCTTTAGTCCCTCTTTGTTTTCTGCCATTAGGGTGGTGTCATCTGCATATCTGAGGTTGTTGATATTTCTGTTGGCAATCTTGATGCTTCATCCAGTCTGGCATTTCGTATGATGTACTCAGCATAAGAGCTTCCCTGGTGGCTCAGTGGTGAAGAATTTGCCTTCAATTCAGGAGCCACAAGAGATGTGGGTTTGATCCCTGGGTCATGTAGATCCCCTGGAGAAGGAAATGGCAACCCACTGCAGTATTCCTGCCTGGAAAATCTCATGGACATGGAAACCTGGTAGGCTATAGTCCATGGGGTAGCAAAGAGTTGGACACAACTGAGTGACTATCATTTTCTTTCTCTCTTCTCTACTCAGCATATAAGTTAAATAAGTAAAGTGACAGTATACAGCCTTGACACTCCTTTCCCAAAATTGAATTAGTCCATTGTTCCATGTCTGATTCTAACTGTTGCTTCTTGACCTTGACAGGTTTCTCAGGAAGCAGGTAAAGTGGTCTGGTATTCCCATCTCTTTAAGAATTTTCCTGTTTGTTGTGAAATACACAGTCAAAGGCTTTAGCATAGTCAATGAATCAGAAGTAGATGTTTTTCTGGAGTCCTCTTGCTTTTTCTATAATCCAGCATATGTGGCAATTTGATTTCTTTTTGATCTTCCTCTGCCTTTTCTAAATCCATCTTGTACATCTGGAAGTTCTTGGTTTAGGTACTGTTGAAACCTAGCTTGAAAGATTTTGAGTATTACCTTGCTAGCATGTGAAGGGAGTGCAAATGCGAGGTAGTTTGAACAATCTTTGGCATTACCCTTCTTTGGGATTGGAATGAAAACTGAGCTCTTCCAGTGCTGTGGCCATTGCTGACTTTTCCAAATTTGCTGGCATATTGAGTGAAGCACTTTAACATCATCATCTTTAGGATTTGAAATAGCTCAGCTGGAATTCCATCACCTCCACCAGCTTTGTTTGTAGTAATGCTTCCTAATGCCCACTTGACTTTGCACTCCAGGATGTCTGGCTCTAGGTGAATGACCATACCATCATGGTTATCTGGGTCATTAATACCATTTTTGTACAATTCTTCTATGTATTCTTGCCGTCTTTTTTAAATCTCTTCTACTTCTGTTAGGTCCTTACCATTTTTGTCCTTTAGTGTGTCCTTGAAAAGAGCTCTAGTTTTCCATAGTTGCTTCAACAGTTTACATTCCCACCAGTAGTGCACAAGGGTTCCCATTTCTCCACATTCTCCCCAGAACTTGTTATTTCTTGTCTTTTTGATAATAGCCATTCTAACAGGTGTATAATGGCATCTCATATTGGCCTTGATTTGCAGTTTCTTGATAATTAGCAATATTGAACATATTCTCATGTGCCTTCTGGCCATCTGTATGTTTTCTTTGGAAAAATGTCTATTCAGTTTTTCTGCCTTGTTTTTAATTTCTTGCTGTTGAGTTGTATGAGTTGTTCATATAGTTTGGATTTATGGTATATGATTGCAAATATTTTCTACCATTCTGTAGGTTACCTTTTCAGTTTGTTGATGGTTTTATTTGCTGTACAGAAGACTTTTAGTTTAATATAGTCCTTCTTATTTATTGTTGTTCTTGTTGCCTTTGCTTTTGATGTACTATCCAAAAAATCACTGTCTAAACTTATGTCATGGAGTTTAACCCTGTGTTTTCTTCTAGGAGTTTTATGGCTTCAGCTTTTATGTTGAAGTCTTTAACCCATTTTGAGTTAATTTGTATGCATGATGTAACATAGGGATCTGATTTTATTCTTCTGCATAACTCTCCAGTTTCCCAAATACCTTTTATTGAAGAGACTGTCTTTTCCCCACTGTGTATTCTTCTTGGCTTCTTTGTCATAAATTAGTTGACCACATATGCTGGTCGATATGATTATTTTTTGCCTCTCTATTCTTGTGCATTGTTCTATGTGTCTGTTTACAATTGCATCAAAAGGAATAAAATACCCAGGAATAAATTTAACCAAAGAGGTAAAAGAATTGTACCATGAAAACAAGACACTGATGAAAGAAATAGAGGAATACACAAATAAATGAGAGCTATTTAGTACTTATGTGGTTTCCTCTTGAAATGTTAATCCCCACATATTGACATGATTTGTTACATGCTCCCTTCCATTCACTTTCACTCTCCACTTAGTTTTCACCTTAGAAAAATAGACGTTCATTAATATTTTAGGGAGTGTTGTTGTTGTTTAGTAGCTAAGTTATGTCCAACTCTTTGTGACCCCAATCAAGGTCTGTTGCTCACCAGACTTCTCTGCCCATGGGATTTCTCAGGCAAGAATACTGAAGTGGGTTGCTATTTCCTTCTCCAGGGCACCTTCCCAACCGATGGATCAAACCCATATCTCTTGCATGGGTAGGCAGATTCTTTACTGCTGAGCCACCAGGGAAGCCCATTTTAGGGAATACCATTCCTCATTATTTTCACCCTTTTTTGCTGCTTCATTTTCCTTTGAGCACTTGTGGTCATCATGACATATCATACAAGGGTTTAGTGATTTCCTGAATGATTTCTTGCTCTTTATTTCTGGAATTTGAGCTTATTGAAGAGGAATGGCTGCATTAGACTTTTTAGGCTACTGAACAGAATAACGTGGCTTGGCGACCGAACAACAGCAAAAATGTAATTTAACCAATAGAAATTTATTATTACACAGTTCCAGAGGCTGGAAGACCAAGATTAGGGAGCCAGCGTGATCAGGTTTTGGTGAAGATATTCTTCTTGTGTTTCAGTCCATCACCTTCTTGCTGTGTGTTCATATGGCCTTTCTTCAGTGCATGGAAGATAGTGAGCCAAAGAAAGAGAGAAAGAAAGAGAGTTATTTTTTTTTTCCTTCTCTTCTTATAAGGCCACCAGTTTTATCAGATCAAGATCACACCATTATGACTTCATTTAACTTTACCTCTTAAAAGCCCTATCTCCAGATATAGTCCAATTGTGGGTTAGGGCTTCAACCTAGAATTCAGTGGTTGGGGAAAATGATTCAGTACACAGTAAACAGGGGCTTTGCTGAATTATGGAATGGATTAATGGAAATTTTTTTCATGGAAGTCTTGGCTCATATGTAAATCAGAGAATATGGTTGGATACCTTTATAGTATATGCAACCATTTTGGACACTTAGGAGCTCTTTGAACTTTCTGTAACATTTAAGTATCTATGTATGTTTCATTTTTTCTAAGAGCTTTTGGTAACATTTAAGCCTGCTTGGCCCATTTTGCATGTGAACTTACACGTATACATACACATATGACTCTGTGAGTAGGGGGTGTTGCCTGCTCCATATGGAGCATTTCTGAATCCTAGCTCTAGCCCAGCCAATAAACTTTTTTTTTCTGTTCCTCTAATGTGAAAACTTTATAGTCCTTTTAAAAGTTTTATGCCATTTAAGTAGTTGTAGGGAAAGGAATGTACATTCTTTGAGTTGAAAATACTGGTATTTTTTCAGGGCTGGAGATTTTATTTTCACAGGTTAAATAGTATCTGTCAAGCATTCCACAAACAATATAAAAAGCTTATATTTAGAGTGGCTTGCAAACTTTTACTTTCATGGTGCCAATTCAGCTTTCAAAGTTGCTTCCACACTACTGGTTACCTGTTCAGTGCTATTATCACAAAGTTCCTCCTGGTTCTACAACAAGTTTTTTTGGAGATTCATGTGACCCACAGGGAAGCAGATGCCTTTCACTTTAAAGCAGTCCTGAAATGAATACAATTCATTCTTATGAGTGGGCTAGTATCTGTGTCCTCAGATTTAGGTCCCAAACTGGGATAAGAGCTGGTGCATTACTCACTCTTTAGGGAACCTTCTGCCTTGGTCTTTACTGAGACCCGAGATCAGGGACATTTAATTTTTACACTATTTTTGGATGGCTAAGTAGAAATATTCCAAATTGAGGTAGACAGTCCTTCCCACTCTCCTGTCCTAGCCTCTTGGGTTCTGTACTCACATCTACCACCCGGATCAGTATATATAGTAATTCCAGAGCACTACCCGATTCTGAAAATAAGAGTTTACTGAAGGTAGGGGTTAATCATCAGTTGTGTTTTCCAAGCAAGTTTTCAGGTTACTTTAAGCTTTCAAATCTGTTAAACTTTCAAACCTAAAAGTGGGTTCAACCATAACAGAATGGTATGATTCACTGATTTTTTAAGGATTGCAGCAGATATAAGCTCCCCCCATGTATGGGGGTGCTCTCTTGAGTCTAACTGTTCTTGAAGTTCCCTTTAAACTCTGAGATTGAGAAGCAGTTGTTGCATCAGTGTCTGGAGTTTTTTCAGTGCTGTTTTGTTTCCCCTTCTTAGTTTCTCAAAAGTAGCTTTTCCTCCTGCCTCCTCTTGAATTAGTTTCTCTCGGTAGAATACTGTCAACCACCCTTGCTTTTTTTTTCTTTGCTTTCTAAAAATAAATGAAAGTACTTAATTAAGGTGAGCCTAGCGTGACTTCTTTTTGCCTGTGACACTTTTCTCTAAGGCTTTCTGGGCAGGATTTTTCTTTTCTTTTTTTTCTTCTGACAGGTCTTAGGAAATTTAGCCTCTGTGGTTTTGAATTCATCCTTTTTTTGAACTCCTGTTTAAATATACCCATAAATCTGCCACAGGGAAGGAGCTCCTGTCTTCCAAAGGCTCACTGATGACTTCTAGAATAGTCACACAGGCTTTCCATTAACCTTTCATATATATTAATATTTAACCTTTTTGGCATCTCATTGGCATTCTTTAGCTAGTATGCAAGATCTCCTCCTAAGGGACTAACACAGCTTTCTCTACTTTTAGGGCCACATGGGTTGCCATCAGGGGTTGTAGAGTCTTCCCAAAACAGATCATATGTGAAAGACCTGACCCAGCATTCAGTCTCCTAGAGACTCCAACAGCATCCTCATACTTAAGGCTGGAATGATGCTTTCTTACTAAATCTTTTGTTACACCTGAAACACTCTACCTCTTTTTATCTGTGAATGCTTCAGAAATTATGTGTTCAGGGTAGAGGAATTAAATATCCTTTTCTAGAGGAGTCTGTTTGCATATAATAATATTGATGAAGAGATAATGATTACTATATTCAGCTACATTGCATTTATTTTCTGGTTTTATCTTAATTGGGCTTTTAAAGGCCTATCAGAGGATGTCAATTTCAGTATTACTTGAATCCACTGCTTGAGTCTAGCACTAACAGTGCTTTCTCTGAATTCAGATCTTTTGGTGGTATAAAAGTTGTGTGTGTGTTTTTTTTTTCTACCAGCTTTATTGAAATATAATTGACTTATAACAATGTGATGGTTTGATACATGAATGTATTGTGAAATGTTTGCCACAGTAAGTATACTTAATACATCTTTTATCTCACTTATATTACCATTTTCTTGCTGTTGTTATAGTGAGAACCTTAAAACTTAGAACGGTTTTCAAGAGTACAATACAATACTGTTAACTACCGTCTCCATGCTCTACATTAGATCACCAGAACTCATTAGTATTGTAACTGAAAGTTTGACCAACGTTGCATTTCTGCCACCCATCAGTCTCTGGCAATAATACTCTTTGAGACCAATTGTTTTATTAGACTCCACATAGAAGTGAACTCATAGAGTATTTGTCTTTCTGTCTGATTTATTTCACTTAGCAAAATATCCTCAAGGTCTAACCATGTTATTGCAAATGGAAGAATTTCTCTTTTTCTATGGCTGAATAATATCTGTTATCTATAACTATCATATTTTCTTTTCAACCACATTCAGTTTTTGAGGGACACTCAGATTGTATTGGGAGAATGCAATGGCACCCCACTCCAGGACTCTTGCCTGGAAAATCCCATGGACGGAGCAGCCTGGTAGGTTGCAGTCCATGGGGTTGCTAAGAGTTGGACACGACTGAGCGACTTCACTTTCACTTTTCACTTTCACGCATTGGAGAAGGAAATGGCAACCCACTCCACCATTCTTGCCTGGAGAATCCCAGGGACAGAGGAGCCTGGTAGGAGGCCGTCTATGGGGTCGCACAGAGTCAGACATGACTGAAGTGACTTAGCAGCAGATTGTATTGGCTATTATGTAAAATGCTGCAATGAATATCAAAGTTTAGACATCTCTTTGAGACAGTGATGCTATACCTTTCAAAACTATACCCAAATAGGATGGCTGGATCCTAGAGTAATACTATTTTTAATTTTTGAAGAATCTCCATACTGTTTACTAAGTGGCTATACCAATCAATTTACATACCAGCAGTGTACAAGGGTTCCCTTTTCTCCACACCCTCATCAACAATAGAGAAGGCAATGGCAACCCACTCCCGTACTCTTGCCTGGAAAATCCCATGGACAGAGGAGCCTTGTAGGCTGCAATCCACGGAGTCACAAAGAGTCGAACATGACTGAGCAACTTCACTTTCACTTTTCACTTTCATGCATTGGAGAAGGAAATGGCAACCCACTCCAATATTCTTGCCTGGAGAATCCCAGGGACAGAGAAGCCTAGTGGTTTGCTGTCAATGGGGTCACACAGAGTCGAACACCACTGAAGCAACTTAGCAGTAGCAGCAGCAGTCATTAACAATGGTTACTTATCTTTTTGATGGTAGCTATTCTAATAAATATGAGGTGATATTTCATTGTGGTCTTGATTTGAATTTCCCTGATAGTTAGTGATGTTGAGTGTCTTTTCATGTATTTGTCTTCTACAAAGTTTTTTTAAACATGTCTAAGCTATTATTTCCAAATCAACTTACGCAGGCTCTAGAGTTCAGTTCAGTTCAGTCGCTCAGTCATGTCCGACTCTTTGCGAACCCATGAATCGCAGCACGCCAGGCCTCCCTCTCCATCACCAACTCCCAGAGTTCACTCAAATAGCAATACAAATGTCTGTTACTGTTAAGATTTCCCTGTATGTCCTGCTGCTTTTACTGGTGGACAACTCTATTGGTACCAGGTTCTTTGCTCATCTTGGGCCCCTGCATCACTTGCTGGTCTCCTTTGAGGGACGGTCTTTGCATGTCCCATGATACAGACTTGTGCCACTACTGATCATATCTTCTGGTTTGTTGTTGGTGTTGTTTAGTCGCTAAGTTGTGGCTGACTCTTACGACTCCATGGACTGTAGGCTGCCAGCTACTCTGTCCATGGAATTTCCCAATCAAGACTACTGGAGTGGTTTGCCATTTCCTTCTCCAGGGCATCTTCTCTACTCCAGGGATCAAACCTGTGTCTCCTGCATTGGCAGGTGGATTCTTTACCACTGAGCCACCAAGGAAGCCAGTCTTACAGTTTGGGGGCTGCTTATTCTTTATTTGTATTTCTTTTGAATGGTCCTTACCTGTGATTGACCTCTGACCTCCCCAGAGTTAACTCTTCTCTACACTGCCTGGACACCCTTGCGCTTGCTCACTTCTCTCTTTCTGGGCAGTACTACATTATCTTTCTTTTCCTTTGCCAAAATATTTTCAAAAAATTTCTATAACTGTGTTGCTTAGGTCCAAGTTATTATAGTTTTGACATTTTGACCCAAGATATTAGTTTTGACATCCCCACCAAAATCTCTCCTTTCTTGAATATACAGAGGCTCAGAAAGGATAATTTTAGGTCAAGAGATTGTCAAACACAGCTTAACAGTGAGCCTGGAATGTGGCTCTCTGATATTTAGGACCTTTTCCTGCATTAGTCCACGACTGCCAGGAAGACTGCTTACTCTTTTAGGAGTGGGTGTTGTATCTTCTTAATATTTGATTCTAAGCTTCCAATATCCTCACCCCCCCCCCCACTCACCCAGTGTGTCAGACATGTTTTTATCTGTCTCAATAACAAATACAGTAGGTTGGCATCAATTATTTCCAAGGAACTCCTACACAAAATGCAGATTAAGAACGTGGAATTTCAAAATCTCAGATAAAGAGACTTAGAGCCCAGAGCCCAGAGGGGAACTCATTGGAAGGTAGGAAAGTAGAGGCCGAAGAGAGGATTTGCTTAACAATACATACCTGGATCTCAGCTCCAATCACACCAAAATTTCATGCTATGAATAAATCGATGTTTTCTAAATTGCCAAAAGTTGGCTTTAATTTCAAATCTGAACTCAACAGGAACCATAATCAATTATTAACATCACGTTCAAATGTTCAGTTCCTTTTATCTAACCCTGTCTCTTTGTTGTCCACATAGCCCAGGCATTGGAACCACAGATGCTTCAAGTGTTTTCATTATCGTTTACTATGGCTTGCTTTGGAAGAAGATCCTTATCCCTTTACCCTTATCATAAGGAGCATAAGGGGTGTACAGGTGGGCTCTGGGTGCTGCATGCTAAATTGCTTCACTTGTGTCCAGCTCTGTGGATACGTGCAACCCTATGGACTGCAGCCTGCCAGGCTTTGGGATTCTCCAGGCAAGAATACTGGAGTGGGTTGCCATGTCCTCTGCCAGGGGATCTTTCCAACCCAGGGATCGAACCCACATCTCTCATGTCTAACCTGCACTGGCAGGCAGGTTCTTTACCATTAGCACCACCTGGGAAGCTTGTGCAAGTAGGCTATTTATTAGAAAAATAGGTTACTTAAAGGAGGTTTTTGGTAGATGTTGACTGGTGTCTTATGGGAGGTGTAGTTTTGGACATGACCTAGGTCTTCAATCAAATAGATGAATAGCTGAGAACATTATTAGAGATATTAGAAATGGTTCTGGAGGCTGATGCATTTAATAATAGAAATTAGAATCTGATAGTGTTTTTCAGCTCATAAAGCACTTTGAATATGTCTTCTCAAAAAAAAACAGAAGAGTTATTTGGGATTGTTCTGGTCTCTTAAGTCTTCATTCAAATCAGCTCTCTGAGACATTAAAGAGTAGAACCTAGTATTTTCATGTTGGTCTTTTGTTTTTGTTTTGTTTTTATTTTTGGTATTCTAGTGAAAATCCAAATTCTCTACCAAACGAAGTATTGAGATTTGTTTGCTGTAACACTAGAGTGTTTGCAAATGATCATCTTGGCTTATGGAACCAGTAAAACATTTCCTCATGCAACAATGCCATCTGGAAAAAACTATCAGCACTGTAGATAAGCCATGTGTGTTGGTTTGTGCTGTGCCAACTTGGTTAAGCTGGGAACTGTGTTTCTCAGAATCTCTTTCCCTGTATTGTCCTGTGTTGTTGCTGCTGCTAAGTCATTTCAGTCATGTCCAACTCTGTGTGACCCCATAGACGGCACCCTACCAGGTTCCCTCATCCCTGGGATTCTCCAGGCAAGAACACTGGAGTGGGTTAGCGTTAGCCAAAACAGGAACATGCCTGCTAAACTTTAGGAGTGCCTTTTATTCTCCAAATAGGCTTCCCTGGTGGCTCAGAGGTTAAAGCATCTGCCTGCAATGCAGGAGACCTGGGTTCAATCCCTGGGTTGGGAAGATCCCCTGGAGAAGAAAATGGCAACCCACTGTAGTATTCTTGCCTGGAGAATCCTATGGACGGAGGAGCCTGGTGGGCTACAGTCCACGGGTTGCAAAGAGTCAGACACGACTGAGCAACTTCACTTTATTCTTCAAAAGGCTTTGCATGATCAGGTATGGTGATAGATGTATGCAAAAGAAGCCTGTAAGTTCCAGTTTGTTCTCACCCTCCCCCACTCTACATCTGTGTCTTCTGACTCTGGATTCTGCCTAGCAACTAGAGCCCTAAGTCTCCTCCTAGTTCCTTGCATAGAAGAAGTAGATATACAGAGGGAACCTTTGAACTTCTCCGTGTGTTCTGCCTTTATAGCTACTCTTTCTCTAGTCCTACAGATCCCATTCTAGACATTAGTTCCCAACTTCTTCCATGACAATGTAATGTCTAATTCCTACTAGCAATCATCTATTCCCTAAACTTATAGTTAACTGGCTATCCTTAATAAAGCTGACGATATACAATATTTCTTTCATGACACTCTTTCATGTAGATTGTGATCTTTAAATATTTACTAACATATGTATTTAAAAAAAGATATATAAACTTTCACTTCTAGACATGTTAATATTTCACCTCCAGGACATTATAGAACCATATAACTTTTACCATTTCCTGCATGAATAGTAGGTAATATGAATTGTATTTTTCAGATCAGTGTATTTTTATCACCCCCAAAGGAGTGAGGAAATAAGCCAGAATGAATACTTCGGACTCATATTTACACTAACTGATCGTAGTCCTCTGAATATGATTATATGTAAGAAGGAGAAAAGATATATTAGAAGATGAGAAAAAAAGAAATATATCAAAGAATAACAAGTGTTGATAAAAATCTGGTGAAAGAGAATCCTTGTGCACTATTGGTGAGAATGTAAATTGGTGCAGCTACTATGGAAAACTGTATGGAGATTCCTAAAAAAAAATTTGTCAGGCAGCCCCACTCCTGAGTATGTATTCAAAGAAAATGAAAACAGTAACTCAAAAAGATATAGGCATCCACATGTTCACTGCAGCATTGTTTACAATATCCAAGATATAGAAACAATGTATATGTTCAACAATGGATGAATCAATAAAGAAAATGTGGTATGTGTATATAAGTATATAGGTATATATGTAAAATATATTAATATGCACACACATATATAAAACGTACAATGGGGTTTTATTCACCATAAAAAAAGAGTAGTATCTTGCAATTTTTGACAATATGGATGGGTGTTGAGGGCATTATGCTAAGTGCAATAAGTCAGACAAAGAAAGACAAATATCTATGATCTCACTTAAATGTGAAATTAAAATGAAAAAAAAAAAAAAAAAGCAAACTCACACAGAGGACAGACTGATGGTTGCCAGGGGCAAGGAGTAGGGAGTTGGTGAAATGTGTAAAAGAGGTCAAATATTATAAACTTTCAATTATAATAAGTCATAGGGAAGTAATGTATAGCATGGGGACTATACTTAGTGATACTGTATTGCATATTCAGAAGTTGCTAAGTGAGTAAATCTTGGAAATTCTCATCACAAGAAAAAAGTTATGAGTATGTATGGATAGTTACAATTTTTTTCTAGATACTAAGGAGACAAAGTCTTGATCCTGGGCTCCTGCATTGCAGGCAGATTCTTATCATCTGAACCACCAGGGAAGCCCCGTCTATCACCATACAAATATGTAATTTTGCCAGTATATACAAGTACTAAATTATTATTTTATACACCCAAACCTAATGTAATATGTAAATTATAATTCAGTTAAAAAGAAATAAATTCATGGAAGAATTACATGACACTGACAATAGAATATGACTGTGACAAAATAAAATACCAATCATGTTATGCCATAATAAGCCAATTGTTAGATGTAAAAATCAATCAAAATAAATTGGTTTTCTTCTGTTAGGAGGAAACTTTTGAGGTTAGGTTTCTTATGTAGTTTTTAACCTAAGTGCCTTGTCTCTGCCTTTCCTTTTAACTAGGATTGAAGCTTTCTCTGATTTAATAGTTAAAGCAAATCAGAATTAATCTTTTGCAGCACTGTCTTCACCACAGCCAATATATAACAGGATGTGAGAAGTATGTGACTTAAATGTGCACATACAGAGGAGCAAGGAGGAAACGATGGGAGCCTTATATCATGCTTCAGTTCAGTTCAGTTCAGTTCAGTCACTCAGTCGTGTCTGACTCTTTGGAACTCCTTGGACTGCAGCACGTTAGGCCTCTTTGTCCATCACCAACTCCCCAAATTACTCAAACTCATGTCCATTGAGTCAGTGATGCCATTCAACCATCTCATCCTCTGTCATCTCCTTCTCCTCCCACCTTCAATCTTTCCCAGCATCAGGGTCTTTTCCAATGAGTCAGTTCTTCACATCAGGTAGCCAAAGTATTGTTGTTTCAGCTTCAGCATCAGTCCTTCCAATGAATATTCAGGATTGATTTCCTTTAGGATGGTCTGGTTGGATTTCCTTGCAATCCAAGGGACTCTCAAGTGTCTTCTCCAACACCACAGTTCAAAAGCATCAATTCTTTGGTGCTCAGCTTTCCTTATAGTTCAACTCTCACATCCATACATGACTACCGGAAAAACCATACCTTTGACTAGATGGAACTTTGTTGGCAAAGTAATATCTCTCTGCTTTTTAATATGCTGTCTAGGTTGGTCATAACTTTTCTTCCAAGAAGCAAGCATCTTTGAATTTCATGGCTGCAGTCACCATGTGCAGTGATTTTGGAGCCCCCCAAAATAAAGTTGGTCACTGTTTCCACTGTTTCCCCATCTATTTGCCATGAGGTGATGGGACTGGTTGCCATGATCTTCGTTTTCTGAATGTTGAGCTTTAAGCCAACTTTTTCACTCTCTTCTTTCACTTTCATCAAGAAGCTCTTTAATTCTTCACTTTCTGCCATAAGGGTGGTGTCATCTACATATCTGAGGATATTGATATTTCTCCCAACAATCTTGATTCCAGCTTGTGCTTCAACCAGCCTAGTGTTTCTCATGATATACTCTGCATATTAGTTAAATAAGCAGGGTTTCCCAATTTGGAGCCAGTTCATTGTTCCATGTCCAGTTCTAACTGTTGCATCCTAACCTGCATGCAGATTTATCAGGAGGCAGGTCAGGTGTTCTGGTATTCCCATCTCTTTAAGAATTTTCCACAGTTTGTTGTGATCCAGTCAGAGGCTTTGGCATAATTAATAAAGTAGATGTTTTTCTGGAACTCTTTTGCATTTTCAGTGATCCAGTGGATGTTGGCAATTTGATCTCTGGTTCCTCTGCCTTTTCTAAAACCAGCTTGAACATCTGGAAGTTCACAGTTCATGTACTGTTGAAGCATGGCTTGAGCATTACTTCACTAGCGTGTGAGATGAGTGCAGTTGTGCAATATTTTCAACATTGTTTGGCATTGCCTTTCTTTGGAATTGGAATGAAGACACATTTTCCAATCCTGTGGCCACTGCTGAGTTTTCCAAATTTGCTGGCATATTGAGTGTAGCACTTTCACAGCATCATCTTTTAGGATTTGAAATAGGTCAACTGGAATTCCATCACCTCTGCTAGCTTTGTTCATAGTGATGCTTCTTAAGGCCCACTTGACTTCGCATTCCAGGATGTCTGGCTCTAGGTGAGAGATCACATCATCGTGATTATCTAGATACATCTTTTTTGTACAGTTCTTCTGTGTATTCTTGTCACCTCTTCTTAATATTTCTGCTTCTGTTAGGTCCATAGCATTTCTGTCCTTTATTGTGCCCATCTTTGCATGAAATGTCCCCTTGGTATCTCTAATTTTCTTGAAGAGATCGCTAGTCTTTCCCATTCTATTGTTCTCCTCTGTATCTTTGGACTGGTTACTGAGGAAGGCTTTCTTATCTCTCCTTGCTATTCTTTGGAACTCTGCCTTAAAATCGGTATATCTTTCCTTTTCTCCTTTTCCTTTCACTTCTCTTTTTTTCACAGCTATTTGTAAGGCCTCCTGTACCTTTAGCCTTTTACATTTTTTTCCCCTTGGAGAAGATCTTGATCCCTGCCTCCTGTACAATGTCATGAACCTCTGTCCATAGTTCTTCAGGCACTCTGTCTATCAAATCTAGTCCCTTAAATCTATTTCTCACTTCCACTGTATAATCATAAGGGGTCTGATTTAGGTCATACCTGAGTGGTCTGGTGATTTTCCCTACTTTCTTCAATTTAAGTCTGAATTTGGCAAAAAGGAGTTCATGATCTGAGCCACAGTCAGTCTCTGGTCTTGTTTTTGCTGACTGTATAGAGCTTCTCCATCTTTGGCTGCAAAGAATATAATCAATCTGATTTCAGTATTGACCATCTGGTGATGTCCATGTGTAGAGTCTTCTCCTGTGTTGTTGGAAGAGGGTATTTGCTATGAGTGTGTTCTCTCAGCAAAACTCTATTAGCCTTTTCCCTACTTCATTCTGTACTGCAAGGCCAAATTTGTCTGTTACTTCAGATATTTCTAGACTTCCTACTTTTGCATTCCAGTCCCCTATAATGAAAAGGTCATCTTTTTTGGGGTGTTAGTTCTAGAAGGTCTTGTAGGCCTTCATAGAGCCATTCAACTTCAGCTTCTTCAGCATACCTGGTAGGGGCATAGACGTAGATTACTCTGATATTGAATGGTTTGCCTTGGAAACAGAGATCATTCTGTCATTTTTGAGACTGCATCCAAGTACTGCATCTTGGACTCTTTTGTTGACTATAATGGCTATTCTATTTCTTCTAAGGAATCTTGCCCACAATAATACATATAATGGTCATCTGAGTTAAATTCACCCATTCCAGTCCATTTTAGTTCTCTGATTCCTAAAATGTCAATGTTAACTTTTGCCATCTCCCATTTGACCACTTGCTGTTGGGAGCCAGCGTGAGGAATCCCACCCGTGACAAGGTCATGTGGAAGGAAGCCTGACAAAATGCAAGGACGTGTTCGGCTTCAGGGATTCCCCCTGGAAATTCCTGAGCATCCACCCCTCAAGACCAGAATCTGCCTGCTTTACTATGTTATGCTTTCCACCTACTCTTCTGTCATTAACAGGGGACTGTCCCCCCACCACCTTTTTCTGGAAAAAATTAGCTTTTAGATAATAAATCTCCTGGGCATAATACGAGTGTTTCAATCCAAAAACCCCTCTGATGGCTTTCTAGCCTGCCTGCAGGACTCATACAGCTGCACATGTGATTGTTTGAGGCCTCCGGACTGCAGGAGACACAGGAAGCTTAAAACATCCTAGGAATGTCGGGGCTTCCGAGGAGTCAAAATCATTAGAATAGGACTGATTAAAGGTTTCATTTGTTGAGCCAATACTTGCTGCCAAATTTTCATATCTTTTATTTTTAGGTATAGTTGGTATATAGAAAAACAGGTAGTAGACCTGGTATTAGCAACACTAGATCTTTGAGTTAAGTACTTTCCTTGTTATAACCCACTGTACCTTTGTTCTATAGGAATATAACTTTTTTGTACTTTTAGGGTGATGCAGAGTAAAGAAAAAACACTTCTAGGGAAAAGGAGTTTTTTGGACAATTATCCAGGAAGAGAGCCATAAAAGTGTTAACAAGCCTCTTGGCCAGAAGATAATGTAAACCACCTGAGACCTTTTGTATACGGGAGGGTATGCAAAAAAGAAAGCCTTGTCTCGAGGGTCAGGACTGCTGCCCCTACATAACTCTATTTCTTTATGTACAACTTGGGGTATATAAGCTGATTTTGAAAAATAGTTTTTGGAGTCTTGCACCGATGCTGGGCTTCCCCATGTAGTTCTTTTCTTTTTCCGGCTGAATTCCCATCTGGAGCAGGGAGGTTCATCATGTCTACTTGTTTGTCCCGGCTTCTAAGATCCGTAAGAGAGAGAGCCCAAGGCGGGGCACTCTCCGGGGACACCAGTGGCCTAACGTAGATGGTGCAAGTTCCTTGTCTGGAACTTTATTGGTCTTCCCCGTAAACCAAGTTATTCAGCCCTCTTTCTCCACTTAATTTTCCTACTATACTATTGTTTCTTAATCTAATCTTATATTAATAAATAAATAAGTTTTCCTCGCCGACTCTGTCCCCCCTTCAAATTCCCTGGATCCACCGGAGCAGGACCCCGGCAACTTCCAATTTGCCTTGGTTCATGGACCTAACGTTTCAGGTTCCTATACAATATTGCTCTTTACAGCATTGGACTTTACTTCCATCACCAGTCACATCCACAACTGGGTGTTGTTTTTGCTTTGGCTCCATCTCTTCTTTCTTCGCAAAAGTAGGGGTTATTTCTCCACTGATCTCCAGTAGCATATTGGGCACCTACCTACCTTGGCAGTTCATCTTTCAGTGTTCTATCTTTTTGCCTTTTCATACTGTTCATGGGGTTCAGAATTAAAATAAAGCAAATCCAAGAACTAATGGGGCTTCTCAAACGGTGCTAGTGGTAAAGAATCCGTCTGCCATGCAGGAGATGCCAGAGACCCAGGTTTGATCTGTAGGTCAGGAAGATCCCCTGGAGCAGGAAATGGCAACCCACTCCAGTATTCTTGCCTGGAAAATTCCTTGGACAGAGGAACCTGCCAGGCTACAGTCCATGGGGCCACAGAGAGTCAGATGTGACTGAGCATCCACATCCACACACACACACACAAGAACTAAAACAACTCAGTCTGGGGCCATTTAGTGTGGGGGAAAAGCATTGTTTAAATGTAATAACCTTTAGGTTCTTCAGTAATATATTCATTATGATCATACTGAGATACTCATCATGTATATTATTTTGATACTGGAATACTAATTTAAAAAAAAGAAAGTAAATTGTTAATAAATTTTCACATATAATTAAAATTATAAACTAAAGGATGCTTAAGGTTCAATTATCTACATACTGAATTTCTGTAGAAGAGCTAATTTCCTTAAGTTATTAAATAAATGAGATATTATTAGCTAATTTTTATTTTATCACTGATAATATAGAATACAATAGACGCTTGTTATGGAGAATTATTATGATATCAATGACGGAAAGTAAAGCTAACTTTACTGAAAGCGACGAAGTGGAGACATGGAGATATTTGAGGGCTTGCATGGGGTTATCCCTGAAACTCAACCTTACCTCTGTATTTCCTACAGTTTATGATTAGAAAGATATTTTATATACTTTCCCATGTACTGGTATATACCATATCTGGTGTTTTCTTCCTTCTTGTTGATCCATATTTTTATCTGCTATCATTTTCTGTCTGCCTGAGTGATTTCCTTTAATACTTTTTGTAGTTAAGGCTTTCTAGTGAAGGCTTTTTGCTTTCTGATTTTATACATCTTCATTGGGGCTTCCCTTGTGGCTCAGCTGGTAAAGAATCTGCCTGCAATGTGAGAGACCTGGGTTCAATCCCTGGGTTGGGAAGATCTGCTGGAGAAGTGAAAGGCTACCCACTCTAGTATTCTGGCCTGGAGAATTCCATGAACTGTATAGTCCATGGGGTCGCAAAGAGTCAGACACGACTGAGTGACTTTCACTTTCATTTATAAAATATATTTTTACCTTTACTTTTAAAATTTATTTTCTAATTGAAGGATAATTGCTTTACAGAATTTTGTGGTTTTCTGTCAACATGAATCAGCTGTAGGTGTACATATGTTACCTCCCTCTTGAACTTCTCTCCCATCTCACCTCTTTAGGTTGATACAGAGCCCTTGTTTGAGTTCCCTGAGACATACAGCAAATTCCCATTGGCTATATATTTTACATATCATTATTTTTACCTTAATTTTTTGTGTGTTGAGGTGGAATTAATAAAACTAATTAAGTTGTTTTAAAAGGAACATTTCAGTGTATTTCATGTATTCACAATGTGCAAAACCATCGCCTGTACCTAGTTCCACAATATTGCCATCACTCCAAAGTAGAATTCCTTATGCATTAATTAGTAACCCCCCATTCTCTATTCTTCCTATGTTCTGGCAACCACTAATCTGCTTTCTGTCTCTATGATCTTGCCTATCCTAGATACTTTATTGGAGTTGAATCATACAATATTTGTCCTTTTGTGTCTGGCTTCCTCCACTTAGAATGATGTTTTAGAAGTTCATCTGTGTATAAGTATTTCAGTTTGTTGTATGTGAATAATATTCCTTTGCATGTACATACCAAATGTGTCTGTCTATTTGTCTATCGAGAGACTTTTGGGCTATTTTTACCTCAGATATTGCTAACAATATTGCTATGAACATGTGTAAATGAAAGTAAGTACTCAAATAAGTACATGTACATATATGTTCATAGCGGCAGTGGTCTCAATAGCTTAAAGGTGAAAATAATTTCTCCATAGTTTCTTGTGTGTGGAATTTATTGAGCATCTTGGATTTTTGTGTTTGTAATTTTCATCAAATTGGAAAATTTTGAAAGCTGCTTTTTCCCTTTCTCTTTCTGTTCTTCAAGCAATCCAGTTTCATATTCACTTTTTTGTTTGATATTACCCTACAACTCACTGATATTTCTTTTTGCTTTTTTTTAAACTCTTTTTTTCTCTACATTTAATTTTGTATAACTGATATTTCTGTCTTCAATTTCACTAGTCTTTTCTCTTCCAGTGTCTGCTATTGCTGCTGCTAAGTCGCTTCAGTCGTGTCTGACTTTGTGCAACCCCATAGACAGCAGCCTACCAGGCTCCTCCATGCCTGGGATTCTCCAGGCAAGAATACTGGAGTGGGTTGCCATTTCCTTCTCCAATGCACGAAAATGAAAAGTGAAAGTGAAGTTGCTCAGTCATGTCTGACTCTTCGTGACCCCATGGACTGCAGCCTACCAGGCTCCTCCATCCATGGGATTTTCCGGGCAAAAGTAGTGGAGTGGGTTGCCATTGCCTTCTCCACTTCCAGTGTCTAATTAGCTGTTAACCCTAACAGTGTATTTTTCATCACAGGCATTGAGTGTGATTTGCATTCTTTAATAACTTGTTTCTGTTAACTTGAACAAATCGACTATAGTTATAATATTTTAATAGTCTTATCTGCTAATTCTAATGTCTGTGTCGGTTCTAGTTTGATTTTGATTGACTGATTATTTTTTGCCCTCACTATGGGTCATATTTTCCTGCTACTTAACAAGTCTCATAATCTTTAATTGGATCCCCAAAGTTGTAAATTTTGCTTTATTGGCATTAGATATTTTTGTATCTTGTAGTCTTGTGGCTTCTCTATGTATTCTTGGGGCTTCCCTGGTGGCTCAGTGTAAAAAATCTGCCAGCCAGTGCAGGAAATGCAGTTTGATCCCTGGTAAGAAAGATCGCCTGGAGAAGGAAATGGCAGCCCACTCCGGTATACTTGCCCGGGGAGTCCCATGGACAGAGAAGCCTGGGGGGCTACAGTCCATGGGGTTGCAAAAGGGTTAGATGTGACTTAGCAACTGAACAGCTACACCAGTGTATATTTGAACTTTGGTCCTGGGACTTTATTAAGTTACTTGGAACTAGGTTGACCGTTTGGGTCTCACATTTAAGATTTGTTAGGTACACCAGACCAGAATTTAAATCCAGGTCTAAATGTTCCTCATCACTGAGGCAAGACTCTTCTGAGTACTTCCCTCAGTGCTGTATGGTTCATTCATTTTGGCTAATGGAAAAAGGCATTTGTTCCTGGCCATTTGTGAGTGACAGACAGGCATGATTTGGACTAATCATCTCAGACAATGTTTCTCCGGCTTTGCTTAGTTTTCTTATGCGTATGTACTCATCAGTACTCTGCTAAATATGCAAGACACACTCTACAGGCCCTCAGGTTCCTCTCTCTGCAATTTCTTCCTCTCCAGTGCTCTCTCCTGCACATCCTAAGAACTTGATTGTTTCTAGATTTTCAGTTCCTCACAGTGGGGGCTTTGCTGTCTCTGCCTCCTCTCCCTCTGCATGTCCTGAAGCCTAGAAATTCTGTCAAGATAGGTATCCAGGACAACCACAGGGCTTACCTCATTTGTTCCCCAGCTCTCAGAATTCATTATCCTTATTTGCCTGATAACCATTTCCTTGCAAAGTGTCATTATCTATCTATCTATCCACCTATATCTGGTATGATTTTGTTGCTTACTTGATTGTAGGCAGGGGCTTACATTGTCTTGGCTGGAAGTGGATGTCCTTCCTTACCAGTCAGTTACTAACATCATTCTTTGATTCTCTGAACCTTTCTAGTTCCTGTCAAGACATTTCTTTTTTTCAAAGCTGATTTAATTTGGGTTTCTCCAACTTATGTCTAAAAAATATAATTAATAAACAGGCAGTTATGGAGTAATACGTAGGAATTTATAAACGATATTCACATAGACAGAATCCACTTAGCCTGATTAATAAGTAATTGTTTAAAATCTTTATTGTAAGTTCTATAGTGGTAGACCCAATTTTGGTTAAAAACCGGATGCAAAGCATCAGAAAGCAAAATTATAACCTCCTTGAACTAACATGAGCTCTGGAGGAAAATCTGATAATGATGCTATAAAATTCAGACAAAAAAAGAGAAATTTCCCCATTGATTTCCCTGCTATAATTGACGAAATCCTTTGCTGTTTCTAGCAAATATAACTGTGACCTAAATGCTTCACCAAAGACAGATGCAACATGAGATTCAGGTTCATTAAGTCTTCAGATACTATTAATATGTCTGTTGTTCACCTACTTTAGATCCCTAAGACTTTTCAGACTTGACAATAAGCTTTGCTGTGTTGTGGATCGTGGTTCAAAATATCTCAGTATTAATCATCACAGATTCCATTTATTCCCTCTTGTCTATTCATGAATCATCAGCTCTTTTTTGGAAGCGTTTTGTGATGCAAATGCTACAGACTTTTCTGGGCTATTTGGCATTACTGAATGAAAAATCATAACTCTGACCTCATAGACTAAAGCATCAGTAACTTAGCAGATTGACAGGCCTGGGACCAAGTGCACAGAAATCCTTGAGATGTAAGGGGCTGTTTAGGTAGCTTTCAAGCTGCTTGACAGTCTTTTGACCCATGTCACTATTTATTTTCTATAATGATTTGGTCATAGAACTGTGCATTACTAAGAAATTCCCCTGAGTAGTTTTAAGCATAAAAAATGTTGATTTCACTACCTTGTCTTTTCGCCGAATATTTCCGCCACTTGGCATTTAAAATGTAGACTAAAAGCTAAGTTGGATGAGAAAATGACAAACTGTGGTTTATCCCATGGCTGAAAACGATGTTCACAGTTCACTGAAATGTTCCTCTATCTAAAAATTGGAACTTGGTCTATAGGAATAGAGAAATCTCTCAATTTTTGAAAAGAGGAGAAGTAAAGAACAATAAAAGAAATAATGTGAATCCAAAAATGTATTATGGAATCAAAACTAATTCCTTTTAACAGTAACTTTTCACTAATAAAATTGAACAATTTATATTTGGAAAATGCAGTATATGGGAAAAGAAATGACCATAAACCTGCTTACTAAATAATCACTCATTCTCTTGGGAATCAAGATGACACATTTATTGAATTTGAGTTTGACATGAAGTTAGGTGAAATTGTTAGCTTGTTAGATGGCAGAATGTGGAGTCAAAAAGATCTTGACAGGCTGAAATAACAGGCCTAATAACATCATTTCCCCAGATGAAATTTGTGTCACAAAATGCAAAATTCTTTATTGAGATTGATGGTAGGGGAGACATGTTGTGTGGGTGTGTATGTGTGTGTTTTTTTCGTTTATATATGTGTGAGGGTATATAGTGATGATATGATAACTTTATATAGATTACATATATTTGTAAAATGATAATATGATCAAGTGTCAAGGGCTCTATGAAACAATTTATATGCACTATCTCATTTCATTTTTATAGTCACTTCAGTGTGTAATTACTCTTATTAACTCAGTTCTACAAATGAAATTGAACCTCAGAGTAGTCAGTGATCTAGACATGAATGTGGTCCTGGGTCCATCTGATGGCAAAGACCATACTCTCACCCATATTCTATTGATTCCCTGTAGCTAATGAGTCAGACATTCTACACAACTGCCAAAGAAACACAAATTACATGCATGACAATAAAGTGTCTCACAAGAGGTGAAAAAAAGTCTTATTTCTGACAAAAATCTCCCACCTTTTTCCTTCCATAAGTTGTTACACAGGCCCTCTGTATGGATATGGGTGTGAATTAGAGGAGAGCCACTGTTAACAGTAGTAGACAACATTTGGGTCTGGATTTTGCTCCCAGCTTTACCTATACCCTCGGTTCATGAGGTATTACTTTGCTATCCAACATAAGAAAATAATGCTGACTGTGAGGCTTAAATAATAGAAGTTTATTTTCTCATACGTGGCTCATCTAGTAAAGAATCCGTCTGCAATGTGGGAGACCTAGGTTCGATCCCTGGGTTGGAAAGATCCCCTGGAGAAGGGAAAGGCTACCCACTCCAGTATTCTGGCCTGGAGAATTCCATGGGCTATGGTCCATGGGGTCACAAAGAGTTGGACACAGCTGAGTGACTTTCACTCCACATAAAGGCTAGAAATCCCAAAGCAAAGTATCAACAGGATTGATTTCTTCTGAGGGTCTCGCTCCTTGGTTTGGCTTGTGGATGGCTATCTTTTTCTGGGTGTCTTCACATTGTCTTCCCTATGTTTTCTGGGTCTTAATTTCCTCTTCTTACAGGGACACCAGCCATATTGGATTAGGCCCCAGGGTTTGTCTTGTGGCTCAGCTGGTAAAGAATCTGCCTGCAATGCAAGAGGCCTGGTTTCGATCCCTGGGTTGGGAAAATCCCCTGGAGAAGGGAAAGGCTACCCACTCTAGTATTCTGGCCTAGAGAATCCCATGGACTATACAGTCCATGGAGTTGCAAAGAGTCCCACATGACTGAGTGACTCTCACTTTCACTTTTACTTTCATGCTTGTGTGATCAGCCCTTGATTCATGTTCAAGGACCTATGGACTTCAACCCTATGGACTATAGCCCACCAGCTCTTCCTGTCCATGGGATTCTCCAGGCAAAAATACTGGGCTTCAGGAGATCTTCCAGACCCACATATGGAATCTGCAGCCTGGCATCTCCTGCATTGTCAGGTCAGTTCTACCTGGGAAGCCATAGCCCACACAACAAGACTCCATAAACTCATAAGTTGAAAATTTCCTAGATAGAAAATGGATTTAATATATTTAGTCCACCTAACAGCATAGCTTGGCCTAGACTAAATACTGCACTGAAAGTGAAAAAGAGATGATTGTATGGGTACAATCAGAAGAATGGCTGTTAACCTTTATAATCATATGGCTTACTGGGAGCTGTGGCTCCCTACCACTGCCTAGAATCACAACAGAATATTATACCACATACTGCTATCCAGAGAAAAGAACAAAAGTCAAAATTTAATGTGTTGTTTCTACTGAATGTCTATTGTTTCATACCATCATACTATAGAAAAATTGTAAGTTGAACCACTGTAAGTTGGGAACCACCTGTAGTTACTTAAAATTATTCATTCTACAATAAAAATAAAATGAATACTCAAATTATAAATGAGATAATACATATTTATGTTGTTTTTAGTGTTCAAGCTGGTTTTAGAAAAGGCAGAAGAACCAGAGATCAAATTGCCAACATCTGCTGAATCATGGAAAAAGCAAGAGAATTCCAGAAAAACATCTATTTCTGCTTTATTGACTATGCCAAAGCCTTTGACTGTGTGGATCACAATAAACTGTGGACAATTCTGAAAGAGATGGGAATACAGACCACCTGACCTGCCTCTTGAGAAACCTATATGCAGGTCAGGAAGCAACAGTTAGAACTGGACATGGAACAACAGACTGGTTCCAAACAGGAAAAGGAGTACATCAAGGCTGTATATTGTCACCCTGCCTATTTAAATTCTATGCAGAGTACATCATGAGAAACGCTGGGCTGGAAGAAACACAAGCTGGAATCAAGATTGCCAGGAGAAATGTCAATAACCTCAGATATGCAGATGACACCACCCTTATGGCAGAAAGTGAAGAGGAACTAAAAGCCTCTTAATGAAAGTGAAAGAGGAGAGTGAAAAAGTTGGTTAAAGCTCAACATTCAGAAAAAGAAGACCATGGCATCTGGTCCCATCACTTCATGGGAAATAGATGGGGAAACAGTGGAAACAGTGTCACACTTTATTTTTTGGAGCTCCAAAATCACTGCAGATGGTGATTGCAGCCATGAAATTAAAAGACCCTTACTCCTTGGAAGGAAAGGTATGACCAATGTAGATAGCATATTGAAAAGCAGAGACATTACTTTGCCGACCAAGGTCCATCTAGTCAAGGCTATGGTTTTTCCTGTGGTCATGTATGGATATGAGAGTTGGACTATAAAGAAAGCTGAGCACTGAAGAACTGATGCTTTTGAACTGTGGTGTTGGAGAAGACTCTTGAGAGTCCCTTGGGCTGCAAGGAGATCCAACCAGTCCATTCTGAAGGAGATCAGCCCTGGGATTTCTTTGGAAGGAATGATGCTAAAGCTGAAACTCCAATACTTTGGCCACCTCATGCGAAGATTTGACTCATTAGAAAAGACTCTGATGCTGGGAGGGATTGGAGGCAGGAGGAGAAGGGGATGACAGAGGATGAGATGGCTGGATGGCATCACCAACTCGATGGACATGAGTTTGAGTGAACTCCGGGAGTTGTTAATGGACAGGGAGGCCTGGCGTGCTGCAGTTCATGGGGTCGCAAAGAGTTGGACACGACTGAGCAACTGAACTGAACTGAACTGAACTGAAGTCACCATATTTGAGGATAATTTTGTATACTCTGATAAATAATACAACTACTTTTATAAGTTATTTATTTAGTGTAACCTTCAAAAGACTGAAAGTCGTAAAGGCAGGAACCACTTTTGACATGGGTAGTACTTTATTTCTAGCACTTAGCATAGAACTTGATATGTAATAGATATTCAATAAAAGCATGTAAAGTAAATGAAGAAGTAAATGAATGCTTGAACAAATTGGTATTAGTCCATAAATAAAGTGGAAGAAATGTCTTCCCCAATACTGAAAGTATTCAGGAATAATCTTGCCATTTTTCATGGAAAAATTTTTGACAAATGAGAATTGTATCAAGATTAAACTGGTTCATTTGGAACTTCTCTTTTATGGATTTCATGTCTCAATACATTCTTCCGTCTAAAATGAAACAAACTTCTTTCTAAGCACCCTTCATGCAATGCTATATTCCACAATATTGAGCAAGTAATTCTTTTGAATAAAGACAATTTGAAATACACTTACACACACACACACACACACACACACACACTCACTCCATATACCCATATGTACATACCTATTTTAAAATAAAATTTCTGGTTATTTAAAATTCTTACTTAGAATGTAATAGCAGGTAATATGATATACCTTCTCTTTCCAAAGGTCTTGAACTTTTAGACCAGATACTTTGGATTTACATTTAATTTTGTCTCTTTCTAAATATCTGCTATGGGAAGATTCATTCGTATATCTGATTTCCATATTCCATCTCCTGCTCAGATCTATTCTTTAAAGTCAGTCTTAATTTATCCAATCATCTGCCGCATATATCCAATTCAATGTTTCACAAGCACCTTAAATCCAGCATACCCACAAATTAACTCAATAATTATCTTAAACTATCCTACCAGCCCTACTTCACCTACTTACCCAGTCCCTACTTCTCCTCTCATGTTCTATGTATTGGTTTGTTGTACCATCATCTAGTTGCTCAAGTCATTCTGGATATTCATCCATTTCAACCACTCTGAGATTACTTTATAAGACTTAACTCAGAAATTGTTCTTTTTCTGAAGACTTCACTGAGCCTTTAGGCTAAACTGAGTTGCCACCTCTGCGTCTTGTGCATATTGGTACTTGGCACTTGCCACATATTTGTTTAATTTTTTACATCTCTTATGACATCTTTGCTCTTTGTAGGAAGACAAGAGATTCTATTCTTCTTTGTCTTCCTGAAACCAGAGTCTCATATATTTAGACAGAGAACTGTTCAGTTTAGTTCAACAAATAATAAATATCATATTTCTTTATCTGTAAATTAGAAACAATGATATATTATTATATTTAAATTGTGTATACAGATATGTGTGTGTATATATATATACACACACACATATCCAGGTTGTAAGTATTTGAAAGCAGTTAGCTTAGAACACACAAGTGCCAAGAAAATAGTGAATCCTCAGAAATACTTTTGAAGATAAATACAAATTAAGGAAATTCTGTTGTAGAAATTTAGGAACAAAAAGTTGGCAGTGTGAGAGATTGCCCTCATTTGCCAAAAAGTGAGATGTATGATTATTGATCAGATTATTCCAAGATTTTTAGTTTCCTGAGAAATGCAAGACTCTGTAAGTCCCTTTTATCTGTAAAATTCTGGGCCTTTTCTTTGTGTATCTGTGTGTGTCTCTATTTATGCACATAAATTTAGATTCCCATTGTCTTATCTGCTTTTTAAGAAAGTATACTATGCTCAGTCACATGGTACTATTTCTAGTTTCTAGGGTGATATCTGCAACATAGTAAGGAGTTAGTAAATGTCTATTAGGTGAATACAACAATCACATATATTTTACATAATCAGCATCATTCTGTTTCTTAATGAGTGTTTATTGGCATCATTTTGTTCTGTGTTCACTCAACTCTGGTAAATTGACTTTTGCAACCGAACTTCAATCTACATGGAAGAATCAGGTTTAAAAGATACATGTTCATCTTTATAATCCTTGTTTCAGTGGATTCAATGCCACCTTTAGCTTCTTAATGTGTTTATGTCCATTCTTGCTGGAAAATAAATGATACCTAAGCTACACTTCACAGAACTCAGCCCTTGTCTTGTAATGAAAACACCATGGGAGGGGATTTATACAGAAATTAGGTTTAGTAGTTAAACAGTCATTAGAATTTCAAATAAATCAATTCTTTCTTTCATACTTTGGTTTGTTACCTTGATATAATATAGGTATAGTAAAGCACAGAAATATATTAAACGATACATTTCTTTCCAGTTGGCTTCATTCCCTGATCAGGAGGTCTGCTTGGCAAAGAGTTCAGGGTGAGCTAAAATCTAGAATATTTCAGGAATGAATTTGTAATTTTCTTCCCATTAAAAGAGCTCCAGTTGATGGGGAATAGCTACCTTGATGACTGAACCTGGGGAAGTTCTGAGGCACAGTGGGAAAAGGGTTGTGATGATTGAGACCCGCCTTGTTATGGAAGTGAGGAATGAATACAACTAAACCACACTTTGCTTTTCTTGGGCACTTGCTTTTGCCACCCAGCCAAGAGAGAGAGGTTGAAGGGAGTTATATGTATCCTGAGTGTTGATATTAATATTCAGAATCATCCAGTAAGTAATTGCATAGCAAGGAGCAGGGCTTCTGAGTATAGGTAGAAATAAATCTTGGGATATAAGAAACCATATTGTGGACAACAGAGCCTTCTGTTTTCTTTTACCAAAATATATATACACAAGCTGGAATCAAGATTGCTGGGAGAAATATCAATAATCTCAGATATGCAGATGATACCACCCTTGTGGCAGAAAGTGAAGAGGAACTAAAAGCCTCTTGATGAAAGTGAAAGTGGAGAGTGAAAAAATTGGCCTAAAGCTCAACATTCAGAAAACAAAGATCATGGCATCTGGTCCCATCACTTCATGGCAAATAGATGGGGAACAGTGGAAACAGTGTCAGACTTTATTTTTTGGGGGCTTCAAAATCACTGCAGATGGTGATTGCAGCCATGAAATTAAAAGACGATTACTCCTTGGAAGAAAAGTTATGACCAACCTAGATAGTATATTCAAAAGCAGAGACATTACTTTGCCGACTAAGGTCCATCTAGTCAAGGCTATGGTTTTTCCTCTGGTCATGTATGGATGTGAGAGTTGGACTGTGAAGAAATCTGAGCACCGAAGAATTGATGCTTTTGAACTGTGGTGTTGAAGAAGAACTTGAGAGTCCCTTGGACTGCAAGGAGATCCAACCAGTCCATTCTGAAGGAGATCAGCCCTGGGATTTCTTTGGAAGGAATGATGCTAAAGCTGAAACTCCAATACTTTGGCCACCTCATGCGAAGAGTTGACTCACTGGAAAAGACTTTGATGCTGGGAGGGATTGAGGGCAGGAGGAGAAGGGGACGACTGAGGATGAGATGGCTGGATGGCATCACTGACTCGATGGATGTGAGTCTGAGTGAACTCTGGGAGTTGGTGATGGACAGGGAGGCCTGACGTGCTGCGATTCATGGGGTCGCAAAGGGTCGGACACGACTGAGTGACTGAACTGAACTGAACTGATGTCTTATATAGAAAATAATGTTTGACAGGACTTTTAACTGGAAAGGAAAAGCCTTCTCACCAATATTAGAAAAAACTTTCCTAATTTTGAAAATGAATACCCATGGCAAGGCTGTATATTGTCACCCTGCTTATTTAATTTCTATGCAGAGTACATCATGAGAAATGCTGGACTGGAGGAAGCACGAGCTAGAATCAAGATTGCCAGGAGAAATATCAATAACCTCAGATATGCAGATGACACCATCCTTATGGCAGAAAGCGAAGAAGAACTAAAGAGCCTCTTGATGAAAGTGAAAGAGGAGAGTGAAAATGTTGGCTTAAAGCTCAACATTCAGAAAATGAAGATCATGGCATCTGGTCCCATCACTTCATGGCAAATAATTGGGGAAACAGTGGAACCAGTGTCAGACTTTATTTTTGGGGGGCTCCAAAATCACTGCAGATGGTGATTACAGCCATGAAATTAAAAGATGCTTACTCCTTGGAAGGAAAGTTATGACCAACATAGACAGCACTTTAAAAACCAGAGACATTACTTTGTCAACAAAGGTCCATCTAGTCAAGGCTATGGTTTTTTCCAGTGGTCGTGTATGGATGTGAGAGTTGGACAATAAAGAAAGCTGAGTGCTGAAGAATTGATGCTTTTGAACTGTGGTGTTGGAGAAGACTCTTGAGAGTCCCTTGGACTGCAAAGAGATCCAGCCAGTCCATTCTAAAGGAGATCAGTCCTAGGTGTTCATTGGAGGAACTGATGTTGAAGCTGAAACTCCAATACTTTGGCCACCTGATGTGAAGAGTTGACTCATTTGAAAAGACCTTAATGCTGGGAAAGATTGAGGGCAGGAGGAAAAGGGGATGACAGAGAATGAGATGGCTAGATGGCATCACTGACTCAATGTACATGTGTTTAGGTGGACTCTGGGAGTTGGTGATGGACAGGGAGACCTGGAGTGCTGCAGTTCATGGGGTCGCAAAGAGTCGGACTTGACTGAGTGACTGAACTGAACTGAACTGAACAGTTTCTTCACGAGCTGAGTCTAGCATGTGAGTGTCCAAAATATTAACTGAATATTCTTTCACCATTATTCTGGAGTCTAGATCACTTCAGTTCAGTTCAGTTCAGTTGCTCAGTCATGTCCGACTCTTTGAAACCCCCTGAATCACAGCACACCAGGCTCCCCTGTCCAACACCAGCTCCCGGAGTTCAATCAAACTCATGTCCATCGAGACAGTGATGCCATCCAGCC